>NC_138052.1:41151673-41459173 GCF_964194185.1 Rhinolophus hipposideros
TTTGCTTCATTGTATTGTATCTTCTATGCAATGATTCTTCAGTTTTTCCCTTGCTCTTTTAATATAGTCACAACCTTATACCATTTACTTGTCTGTATAGAAACAAGTGAGTTTAAAACATCTGTATTAGATATGTATATAAAATCACATTACTTAGATGTGGTTTTGATATTGCTTTACTTCCTAAAATTTCTTTAAATAATTTTAAACTCAGGTAAAGAGATGAAAGTAATTTATCTTCATAGAGAAACTCTCCACTGAACAGTATTGGCAAGAGTAGAACCCACACTGCTATCCCTGTTCTATAAATACATGAAGCAAAACAAACAAACAAACAAACAAAGAGTATACAAATGTCAGAGTATACCAATTTACTGATTCCTGGAATTTTAAGAATGAATTACACCAGTTTATGTCACTGTTTCCCTGTGTTTTAATACCATATTTTCTTGATTCCATATATATATATATGTATGTTGTATACATTTTTTCAGATCTTTAAAACCAACCTGTGGACAGAAGAGAAAGGTGTATTGTTCTCTTTGCTTGTAGTAATTCACATGTGCTTAAAAATAATCTTAATAGATTGTCACCTAAGTTATTAAGATTGATAAAATCACATACAGTTTATATTTCTATTTTGTACACTTAAAAGTCATGTAAAATGTTCTTTAAAAGTTTTCACTAAAATTTTGAAGCAAAAAAAAAACATAGAAATAAAGTTTTGATATTTAAACACTTATTACTGGATTAAAGGCTACATTTCTACATTTTCTTGTGAAGAAACAGCCAAAAAAGTTACTGAAATTCAAGATGCAAGATAATCACAAGTAAATAAACTTGTACAGCAGTCCCCCACTTACCTGTAGTTTTACTTTCCTCAGTTTCAGTTACTCGTGGTACACCATGGTCCAAAAATATTAAATAGAAAACTCCAGACATAAACAATTCATATGTTTTGAATCGCACACTGTTCTGAGTAGCATGATGAAATATTTCACCATCTTGCCTCCTCCCATCTAGGACTTGAATTATCCCTTTGTCTGGCATATACATGCTGTATACGAGGTCGGATATTAAGTTCTCGAACTTGGTGCAATGATGTTGCTAAACTTTTTTGATATCAGAGGAATTATTCATTATGAATTTGTACCAACTGGACAAGCAGTTAACCAAGTTTACTATTTGGAAGTGCTGAAAAAGCTGCATGAAAAAGTTATATGACCTGAACTTTTCGCCAACATTCATGGCTCTTGCATCACGACAATGCACCAGCTCACACAGCACTGTTTGTGAGGGAGTTTTTAGCCAGTAAATAAACAACTATATTGGAACAGCCTCCCTACTCACCTCATCTGGCTCCCAATGACTTCTTTCTTTACACGAAGATAAAGGGAATCTTGAAAGGAAGACATTTTGATGGCATTCAGGACATCAAGGGTAATAAGATGACAGTTCTGATGGCCATTCCAGAAAAAGAGTTCCAAAATTGTTTTGAAGGGTGGACTAGGTCCTGGCGTGGGTGCAAGGCTTTCCAAGGGGAGTACTTTGAAGGTGACTGTAGTGATATTCAGCAATGAGGTATGTAGCACTATTTCTAGGATGAGTTCCCAAACTTAATTGTCAGACCTTGTATACTACCTGCCTATTAGTCACTTAGTAGCCCTCTAGGTTATCTGATTGGTTGAGAGAGAGAGAGACCACAGTCATATAACTTATTACAGTACATTGTTATAATTGTTCTATTTTATTATTGTTGTTAATCCCTTACTGTGCCTAATTTATAAATTAAACTTTATAATAGTTAGGAAAAAACAATGTGTATATAGGGTTGAATACTATCTGTGGCTTCGGGTCCCCATTAGGGGTCTTGGAATCTATTCACCATGGATAAGGGGGCACTACTTTATTACATTTAGTCACTGAGACTTATTCAAAATAATTGTTTGTCACATACTAGGCAATGCAATTAAAGACCATACGCATTGCCAAATCTCTATAACAAGATCATGGACTTCGCAAAGCTAAAAGAACTTATAACTCATTTTGTGCATCATGAATGATTATCAATCCGAAGACAAATTTCCATCTTTCAAAGTTTAACTTTCAGAAGATGTTGTATGATTTTCAGTGATTCACTGAAGAAGTTCAATGAAGAAAGCAATTAACCTCAAATTTAACCAGATAAGAAATAGATAAATATTGTGTAACATATACTTCAGAATTATACTGCCAATCCTAAAGCTATTAAATATATTAATTTCAAAAGCATCAGTTTTGAAATGGAATTTCATTTTGGTGCTATTTATTACTGCTCCTACTATCTTGTATCATTTTACAAGATAACTAGTTACATAAGAATATATGTATTTTCCTTTTCAAATACATAATTATACTTTCGTGAATATGAGATTTTTGTACTGGTACAAGACCGGTAAATTTTTTCTTGAATATTCACACAAGCGATTTCTAGTTAACACAACTAGTTCATAAATTTTTAATAGATTCCATGAACAATAAATTCATTCAATCAGCTGAAAATAAGTTCAGCCGAATGTGCAATGACATATTTTTATTCCTGATAGTACAGAAAAGCACCTGCAAGCCTTTGATATTTGAACAAATTGTTTTAGAGAAGACTAAGCCAGTGGTTGTCCTGTGGTCCCTGGGCCATGGCATCAGCATCACCTGGGAACTTAGATACAAATTATTGAGGTCCATCTGATATTCTGAATCAGAAACTCTGGGAGTGGAGCCTAGCAATCTGTGTTTCAACAGCCCTCCAAGTATATCTGGTGCATGCAAAATTTAGAACCAGTTAACTAAGGAAAGAGTATGAAACCTACATTGTACTGAGTTTTTTCCTCTGCTGCCTTATGGTAAGATTAGAAGGACATATGCACCAAAGCTTGCAGAATGAGAGCATGGTAGAAATAAAACTCTCCAAATAATTTTTTAAAAAGAAGTCTTTGAAATGGTGTATTAGAACTAAACATATTAAAAGGACATCAAGTTGTAAGAAAAGCCTTACAACTCTAAGCCCAGAATGATTCAGAAGAAACTTTAATTCAGAATGTGAAGAAGTTCTAGACTGAAACTTATCTTTTTCTATTGAAGAAAAAAGTTGTATTTAAGTCTAGGAATAATTAAATATTATGGTTGGTTAATGATTACACATGTGCATTTGAAATGGTGTTTCTTTTCCTCTAGAGAAATCTGTTAATAAATTATAAGTATTTCATAATAGACAACATGTTAGAACTAACAAATTATGATAGGATTTAAAAGCAACAAATCTATATTAAACATATAGAGTGCTTTAGTGAGGAAATTCTCTGAGCCTTTAATCCTATAAAACTCATAAAGTTCCAAGAGTTTCATAGACTCGTTTGATTTTTAAATCTTGACCACTGGGCTCCTTTGTTTACAGAGAATTTTGGTGAAATCTAGTTTAATTAATTTACTTTGGTATATTTGTTTACATAAATAAATAATAGATTTACAATTATTACGAGTAATTATTAAAGGAGGTATGGATACTAGAGATAAGGGTAAGGCACTTACCCAGTTCTAAGCTTTCTGGTCTGACATCAAATAGAACAAAGATAACCTCATTCAAACCTTCCTCTCATTGGTGTTTCTGTCCAAGATAGAATTTTGAGCTGGGTAGAAAAAAGACCATTCAAGCTGATTTGTTAAATTTGTGCTTAAACTGTGGAAACCTATCTCTGGCAAATAGTACTCCCAACAGGATGTCTGTCCTAAGTGACATGGGGACCAACTTCATTGGCGGATACACTATTCCAATGCCTAGTCTCCATGAGTACCCAGAATGCCTACAGTCCTTATGAATCATTTATTTTCTGTAGTCCCAAGAGAAGCTAAGACATACCATGGACTGAGCCTTAAATTTTCATCATTTCTCTGGTCTTAGATATTAGGTTGGTACAAAAGTAATTGTGGTTTTTGCAATTATTTTTAACTTTTAAACAGCAATTACTTTTGCACCAACCTAATAATAAAATGTTTATACATCAGATAAAGATACAAACTAATTCAATTTAAATATCCAAAGTGTAGTGATAGAATATTTTCAGTCTACTTATCAGTGGACTAATAAAACAGAAACAAAATGCAAAATAAATAAGTTATTTAAATCTCATCACTGTCACCATCAAACAAAACAAATCTGGAAAGTACATCTTTGATGATGTTTTAGATAATATAGATGGAACAATGCTTAATGCTATCAAATTTATGGAATAAAAGTTTGCTTATTAAACTTATGTCCATGGCATTACAATGGCGTCCCGTGGCTGCCTCTTTAAATAATATATATTTAGATATTGTATACTTTTCAAATAGAGGATAATTTAATCTTGTTCTGAAACTTGTTCTTTGTGCATTTCCAGACTCTTATATAAGAAATCCATAATCTCAAAAGTAACCCCAGAAGAAAGATAAAGTATAAAACAAAATTGTATATTGAGCAAATTTTCCCCAATTTCTTTCTGTCTTAATAGTGAATTCACGCTAAGGGATGAATATGACAATAGGGTTTAATTTCCTCATTTTTAGTACTTAGGCTACTCTTCCTTGTATGCACCTAAAGGGAACTTCAGAAGGGCTTTACCTTATTTCATATTTACTAGTTAATTAGTTATTTACCTGTGACTCAGTCTCAGGTTAGATCCAACTATTTTTCTTACAGCCATTTATTGTTGCAACAAAAATATGCTTAGAAAGTCTTGGGGCAGCCTTAATTTATCTGCCCTCAAAGAATGTATTTTTAGTTTTTTTTTTCTATTTAGAGAATTTTGTAGGGGTTACCTTAGCAACTACTGCAATGTACATATTCCACTGGGATTTTGTTAGTCTGACTTTTTATATCAATGTAATGTTAACAGAGGAAAAGAATGTGAGCACTTAGTTTATAGAGCTAACTTTCAATCTAGGTTATAAATATGTTTCTCAGAAAAATCTTTCGTTATGACTTCATTATTTTTCCATAATCATGATTCACATTTTTTATGACTCCAAATAAATATTACCTCTTCTTAAATAAAGAAGTTGAGAAGCAAGCAGCAAGAGGATAGGATGATAAGCATAAACATTTAGCTTTTGTTAAAAATGTTAAGAGTAGTACAATAAATTAGGGGAAAATATCTGAAATGAAGAATAACATTCATGCTTATGAATCATGTGACTCTTTCAGAGTAGAAAAATGGTGTTCAAATTGTTGTGTAATTATAACTCAGTTAGCTAAGATTACTTGGTTAATGGTTAAAAAGCAAAATAAAGGAAACAGGGAGTTACTTATATTTCAGTCATTTGCAAGCATTTTACATTAATATAATATAATATAATTAATATAATATAATATAATATAAACTATATATATGCACATATGCATATATAACATATATGCATCGTATTATATATACATATTATGTGTAACACAACATAAGCTGCAATATGCCTTAGGAAGATAAAATATTTTGGACTATATAGTTTGGGCTTATAAGAAAAGTCAAACCATGGGGAGAATTTGTTCAAAGGGTATAGAATTTTAGTTATGTAGTATGAAAACGTTTTAGAGATCTAATGTGCGTTATGGTGACTAGAGTTAATAATATTGTATTATATACTTGAAATTTGCTGTAAGAGTAGATTTTAGGTGTTCTCACCACACACACACACACACACACACACACACATACACACGATAATTATGTGAGGTGATTGATATGTTAATTACATTACTGTGGTAATAATTTCATAATGTATATGTATAGCAAAACATTACACAATGGACCTTAAATATATACAATATTTATAATAAGAGTTGATGATATACACAATAAAACCTTATTTATCTACTATTGTCAGGGAATGTAGTATTCACTATACATAAATTCTATAGTTAAAATTTGGTTTGCTAAATGCAAAAATGATGTGTGCATGTGTTATTTAGTGGGAATGTCACAAATAAATTACCCATATTCTTTCTTCACTCTAAAGCCTTTAGTGCTGTCTCTGCTGAGACATTGAGAGTCAAATAAAAATAGGCTCAAGAAGAAAAATTAATCCCAAGGCCCAGCTCTTGTTGCCAGTCAGCTGATATTTTTTGTAAAAATGATAAAAGTTGTCATAAAAGAAGTTTTTAATAATAGGCATTATAACTAATGACTATGTTATATCTTATACAAAATATATAGCATATAACATATATATCATATAAATATACTATAAATGAATATAATATATATACATTTCTGATCAGTCTTGTTTTCTTCAATCCTCATCCCACTTTACTTCAACCTCCATATGAATAAATACTGAATACTTTATTGGATATGTTTTTAATATATTCTGATGAAACATGTCACTAAAATACAAATAAAGGGAAAGGCCTTTAGGTTGTGTTGATTTTTTTTTTTTAATTAAAGTTGTTGATTTCATAATGATTCCTGGATATAGCTTTCATTGTCAACCATGTTCCATCTTGGAATCCAGTAACTCATTGCTGAGCTATTAGGTTTTTGGAATGGCCATTTGCTCCCCATACTTAAGACTATAGAGGTACTTGACTTTTAAAGTATTTATTGATTTTTTTCAGTTATTAATAATTTGCTTCTTGTTACTTTTACTATTGATTATCAATTTTCTCAGACTGCCTTAGCAATTTCTCTCTCCTTAGTTCTCCATGTTATGGTGCTATGGATAAGGAGTTAGAATAAATCTGTTTGGATTATACATAAATTTAACAAATACTTAATTTAACAGTTGTTGTGTAGAGCACTGTACTAAGCCATTAACAGAATACCAGGTTATCTAAGATATAGACATCTGATATGCAGCTTCTTTGTTTAGATATGTTTTAGGACTTAACATTTTAGAGCAGTTTTAGATTTACAGTAAAATTGAGAGGAAGGCACAGAGATTTCCCATGTGCCCTCTCCCCCCACACATACACAGCCTCTCCTATTATCAACATTCCCACCAGAGTGGTACATTAGTTACAACTGATAAACCTATATATTAACACATCATAATCCTTCAAAGTCCACAGTTAACATTACAATTGACTCTTTGTGTTGTACTCTCTGTGGGTTTGGGCAAATGTATAAAGACATGTATACCTAATTATGGTATTATACAGCCTATATTCTCACTGCCCTAAAAAGCCTCTGTGCTCCACATATTAATCTTTCTTCCCTCCCTCAACCCATGTCAGCCACTGATTTTTATTACTGTCTCCACTGTTTTCCCTTTTCCAGAATGTCATATAGTTGGAATCACTATAGGTAACCTTTTTCGATTAGCCTCTTTCACTTAGTAATATGTGTTTGAGATTCTTCCATGTCCTTTCATGGTTTGATAGATGTGTTGTTTTTTTTAAGCACTGAATAATATTCCACTGTCTGAATGTACCGCAGTTTGTTGATACATTCATATATTGAAGGAAATCTTGGTTGCTTCCAGAATTTGGCAATTATGAATAAAGCTGCTACAAACATCCATGTGCAGGCTTTTGTGTGGACATAATTTTCAACTCGTTGGGGCAAATACTAAGGAGGGTGATTGCTGTTTCGTGTGATAAGAGTGTTTCATTTTGTAAGAAAACACCAAACTGTCTTCCAAAGTGGCTGTATCATTTTGCATTTCCGGTAGCAATGAAAGAGAGTTGCACATCCTCACTAGCATCTGCTGTTGTCAGTACTCTGGATTTTAGTCATAGTGGTATCTCATTGTTGTTTTAATTTACATTTTCCCGATGAAATATGATGTGATCATTAGGTTTTTATGGTCTATATTCCCCAAAATATTGATTTCAATTTCTCTCTCTCTCTCTCTCTCTCTCTCTCTCTCTCTCTCTCTCTCTCTCTCTCTCTCTCTCTCTCTCTCTCTCTCTGTCTCATTAATCTCTCCATTTCCTTCCTCAGAATCACACTTAATTCCATTGTTGCAGCCATCTCTTCCATATGTAGGAACACAAAATTTTGATTACTTGTAACAAAATCCAAAATAGTTGAAAAATGTAAATTTTTTGGTCAACTGGAGGATTCTAACTTGAGCTTCCTAGGACATTATCTTTTTCATAAACATCAGTTGTGCTGGATATTAACCAATTGTGCTTGTTACTTGTTGAAAAATCTCTGCTCTAACTCCACTTTCAAATCTCATCAAATCTTGTGGAATCTCCTCCCTAGTGTCTTTGACATACATATTGAACTTATATTCCTTTTTTTTTTCCCCAAATGGATTTTTTATTCCCAAACAACCAGCAGAGATGGGGAGATTGGCCACAGCATCACAACTGATGGTTTCAGAGCTCTGGCCATTGATCAACAATTCCTCACTTTGGAAGTTTCAAGCACCTCGGAGCTCTTTATCATGTTTCTTTGTTTATAGCTATTTTACAGAAAGTTGAACTTTGTCATATTGTGACTCTTGGATAAACTACTTATAACTAGAGGAGTTTCATAAGAAAACATGGTCACTATTGATGTATATGCAAATTTACAAGTCCAATGTAAAATTAAGAGTCCAGTTAAGGAAATATTGCATAGGACTAATGAGAAGTGAGTTGTCTACATTTCTATTTTAAATTCTTCCCGAAGATTTTTGTCCTGAATTGACAAAAGGTAAGATTGCTATTCCTACAAGGTAACCTCTACCTGAAACATTCTCATTTTCTTGAAATCCCTGTACAGCACTTATAACTAAGGTGAACAGGTACTAGTCCTTATTTTCTGTACTTTTATACCTCCATGGATTTGCTCATTGTTTTCCTCCCTTTCCTGAAATGCATATTTGACTAATCTCCAAACCATCAAATTCATTTTTCATTTTTTTCTTTCCAATTTCAGCCTTTCCTGATGTCCCCAGCTCTGTTTTCTCCTGTCATCATGCACATGTCTTATCTTTGAAATTGAATTATTTTTATTAAATATTTTTATTGAACAATATTGTAGAAAAGTATAGAACTCACAAGTATGAATGGCTTGAAGAATAAGCACCAAATTGTCAATAATAAAACCAATTTGTACAGCAAGAACTAGAATGTTACCATTATCCCGAAATCCTCCTTCACGTCACCTGCAAATCATCGTTCTCACCTGTGTTGCCAAAGTCAACGTAATCCTAACATCTTACCTCAGATTTAATTTGCATTTTTATAAGCTTTATATCATGGAATTATATCGAATGTACCTATGGCTTTGGCTTCTTTTGCTGAACAATATATTTGTGACATTCATTCATATCATTTTTGTGTAGCAGTAGTTTACTTATGTTTCACTGCTGCATAGTATTCTATTATGTGAATATGCCATAATTTTTTTTATCCATTCCAATGTATAAATGTATACAGGCCTTTGAGTAGCTTCAAATTTTTAATCATTTCAGTACTGCTGCTATAACCTTCTTGTAGATGCCTTTGGTCTTTTGATAAACACATGTATGCATTTCTGGTTACATACCTTGGAGTGAATTATTGCATCAGAGAGTAGGCATGTGCTCAGTATTAGCACATACGACTAAACAATTTTCAAAGAATTTATATTATTCTACAGTCCCATCAGCAGAATATGAGAAGTCAATTGCTCTGAATCCTCACCAACATTTAGAATTTTCAGTCTTTTTAATGAGGACTTTGTCAGTTATAGATTTCCCCACTCACGCTTGCCGTTTTACTTTTTTTTTTTCTTTAAAGTTTATTGGGGTGACAATTGTTAGTAAGGTTACATAGATTTCAGGTGTACAATTCTATAATACATTGTGAGTTCACAACCCAGAGTCAGTTTTCTTTCCATCACCATATATTGGACCCCGTTTACCCGCTTCTAGAGCCCCACTCTCCCCTTTCTCTCCCCCCTTACCATAGACAATAGTTTAGGGGTTACTTATTTTTTTAACTGTGGTAAAAGAAAATCATACAAAGTCTTTTTTACTCTTTTAACATTGTGTTTAATTGACTAAAAATGTGTAGTTTTGATGATGATTACTTTTCTATGTTCTATTGTTTAATTATCCCAGCAGAAGTTCATGAATTAATTGCTCTTAATTGTTTTACATTTGATATCAAATATTCAATCCATCTGCAACCCTGAAATCGAATAGTGAATATTATGTGAGATGATGACCAAAATATACTTTTATCTTGTGTATTTATTTTACCTAACACGATGTATTCAAAAGCCTTCCTTTTCTCCACTAGACAAATGCAATGTCACATTTGTCTTATAAATCAAGATTTTATATACATGTGGATCTGTTTCTAGATTCTATTCTATTACATTTGTACAATTTGCCTATTTATTTGTCAATGCCTTACTCTTGTAATGCTTTTTTTCAATATTGCCTTACTATTCTTAGCTTTCTTTATTTCCACATTATTTTCAGAATAAGAATATCTAGAGAGGGAGAGGGAGAGGGAGAGAGAGAGAGAGAGAGAGAGGGAGAGAGAGAGAGAGAGAGAGAGAGGAAAACAGCAAGATTTTAGTTAGAATCATATTAATTCTAAAAATGTATTGTGATAAAATAAACATATTTACGTTACTAAATTTTCTGTTACAAGAACATAGCATGTTCTCCATTGATTGGTTCTTTTTAAACTTATTTCACTAATATTGTAAAGCTTTTTATATAGAAGTATTGAGCACATTTGTTAAATAAGGTATTTTCTTTTTCTTTCTTTTTTCTAGTAGTGGTAGTGTACAGCAATTAAAGAAAACTAAAATCAGTTACTAATTCTAATAGTTAACCTAAACATTTATGTTTAATTGAAATAAAAATACCACCTTAATTATTTTCAAATATACAGTTCAGTATTGTTAAGAGTACATTCGCATCATTGTGCAACTAATCTCCAGAACTCTTCATCTTGCAAAACTGAAAATCTATATCCATTAAACAACAACTCCCCATTTCTCCCTTCCCCAGCCACCAGCAACTACTATTCTAGTTTCTCTCTATGAATTTGACTATTCTAGGTACCTCATATAATTAGAATCATAGAATATTTGTGGGTTTTTTTTGTTTTTTTGTTTGTGTGTGTGTGTGTCTGTGTGTGTGTGTGTGTGTGCGCGACTGGTTTATTTCACTTAGTATAACATCTTCAAGGTCCATTCATGTTGTAGCATGTATCAGGATTTCTTTCCTTTTTAAGAATGAATAATATGCTATTGTATGTCTAGACCACATTTTGTTTATCCATTCATCAGTCAATTGACACTTGGTTGCTTTCATATACATTTATTTAATTATTTTTCTTTTTTTTTTTTTTTTTTTTTTTTTAATCCCTTCACCTTTCCCCTATCCCCAACCCCCTCCCACACACCCATCTAACCACTCTCGGTTTTTTCTCCGCGTCCCCAAAACTGTCTCTGATTAGTTCATTCGCATAGTCTTTTCTTTAGATTCCATATATAAGTGAGATCATATGGTACTTGTCTTTCTCTTTCTGACTTATTTCACTTAACATAATGTTCTCTAGATCCATCCATGTTGCTGCAAATGATAAGATTTCTTTCTTCTTTATGGCTGCGTAATACTCCATTGTATAAATGTACCACAGCTTCTTAATCCAGTCATCTACCGATGGGCATTTCGGTTGTTTCCATATCTTGGCTATTGTGTAAAGTGCTGCAATAAACATAGGAGTGCATACAGATTTTTGAATTGGAGTTTTGGATTTCTCCGGGTAGATGCCTAGGAGTGGAATTACTGGATCATAGGGTAGTTCCATTTTCAGATTCCTGAGATACCTCCATACTGTTTTCCATAGTGGCTGCACTAATCTGCAGTCCCACCAACAGTGCACTAGCGTTCCCTTTTCTCCACATCCGCGCCAGCATTTGTTGTTTGTTGATTTATTGATAATAGCCATTTTGACTGGAGTGAGGTGGTATCTCATTGTGGTTTTTATTTGCATTTCTCTGATGGTTAGTGAGGTTGAGCATTTCTTCATATGTCTTCTTGCCTTCTGTATGTCCTTTTTAGAGAAATGTCTCCCCAAGTCCTCTGCCCATTTTTTAATTGGGTTGTTTGTTTTTTTGGAGTTGAGTTGAGTAAGTTTTTTATAGATTTGTGATATTAATCCCTTATCAGATATATCATTGGCAAATATCTTTTCCCATACAGTAGGATCCCTTTTTGTTTTATTGATGGTTTCCTTTGCTGTGAAGAAACTTTTCAGTTTGATGTAATCCCACATGTTTATATTTTCTCTTACTTCGCTCGCGCGAGGGGATATATCAGTGAAAATCTTACTCCGGGTAATGTCCATGAAGTTTCTTCCTATATTTTCTTCTAGATATTTTATGGTTTCAGATCTTACATTTAAGTCTTTAAGCCATTTTGAATTTGTTTTTGTATATGGTGTAAGGAGGTGGTCCAGCTTCATTTTCTTGCATGTGTCTGTCCAGGTTTCCCAACACCACTTATTGAACAGACTGTCTTTACCCCATCGTACATTCTTGCTTCCATTGTCGTAGATTAGATGGGCATATAGGCATGGATTTACGTCTGGACTCTCTATTCTGTTCCATTGGTCTATGTATCTATTTTTATGCCAGTACCATGTTGTTTTGATTACTGTAGCCTTATAGTATAGTTTGAAATCAGGTATCGTTATACCTCCCACTTTGTTCTTATTTCTCAAGATTGCTGAGGCTATCCGGGGTCTTTTATGGTCCCATATAAATTTTAGGATTATATGTTCTATTTCTGTGAAAAACGTCGTTGGTAGTTTGATAGGAATTGCGTTGAATATGTATATTGCCTGAGGCAGTATGGACATTTTAACTATATTAATTCTTCCTATCCATGAACATGGAATGTGTTTCCATCTATTTATGTCTTCTTTCATTTCTTTCTTCAGTGTTGTATAATTTTCTGAGTACAGATCCTTTACATCTTTGGTTAGATTTATTCCCAGATATTTTATAGTCTTTGGAGCAATTGTAAATGGAATTGTTTTTTTAATTTCTCCTTCTGCTATTTTATCATTGGTATATACAAATGCAACTGATTTCCGAATATTAATTTTATATCCTGCTACTTTACTAAATTCATCTATCAGTTCTAATAGTTTCTTGGTGGAGTCTTTAGGGTTCTCTATATATAGAATCATATCATCTGCATATAATGATAATTTTATTTCCTCCTTACCAATTTGGATGCCTTTTATTTCTTTCTCTTGTCTGATTGCTGTGGCTAGAACTTCCAGTACTATGTTGAATAGAAGTGGAGAAAGTGGGCAACCTTGTCTTGTTCCTGATCTTAGGGGGAATGGTTTTAGCTTTTCCCCATTGAGTATGATGTTAGCTGTGGGTTTGTCATATATGGCCTTTATTATGTTAAGATATGATCCCTCTATTCCCACTTTCTTAAGGGTTTTTATCATAAAAGGTTGCTGTATTTTATCAAATGCTTTTTCTGCATCTATTGATATGATCATGTGATTTTTATTTTTCATTTTGTTAATGTGGTGTATCACATTAATTGATTTGCGGATGTTGAACCACCCCTGCATACCAGGGATGAATCCCACTTGATCATGGTGTATGATCTTTTTAATGTATTGCTGAATTCTGTTTGCTAATAATTTGTTGAGAATTTTTGCATCTATGTTCATTAGAGATATCGGCCTGTAGTTTTCTTTCTTTGTGGTGTCTTTGTCTGCTTTTGGGATCAGGGTGATAGTGGCTTCGTAAAAAGTGTTTGGGAGTCTTCCTTCCTTCTGGATTTTTTGGAAGAGCTTGAGGAGAATAGGTGATAATTCTTTTTTGAACGTTTTGAAAAATTCACCTGTAAAGCCATCTGGTCCAGGGCTTTTGTTTGTTGGGAGATTATTGATTACTGATTCAATTTCCCTGGTGGTAATCAGACTGTTCAGGCTTTCTGTTTCTTCTTGAGTTAGCTTTGGAAGGTTGTGCGCCTCTAGAAAATTGTCCATTTCTTCAAGGTTGTCAAATTTGTTGGCATATAGTTGCTCATAGTAATTTCTTACAATTTTTTGTATTTCTGTGGTGTCTGTTGTCACTTCTCCTCTTTCATTTCTGATTTTATTAATTCGGGTCCTCTCTCTCCTTTTTTTAATGAGTCTGGCTAAAGGTTTGTCAATTTTGTTTATCTTCTCTAAGAACCAACTCTTGGATTCATTGATCTTTTGTATTGTTTTTCTGGTTTCTATTTCATTTATTTCTGCTCTGATCCTTATTATCTCCTTCCTTGTGCTCCCTTTGGGTTTATTTTGCTTTTCTTTTTCCAGATCCCTTAAGTGTGAAGATAAACTGTCAATTAGTGATGTTTCTTGTTTCTTTAGGTAGGCCTGCAGTGCTATGAACTTCCCTCTTAGGACTGCTTTCGCAGCATCCCATAGATTTTGGGTTGTCGTGTTCTCATTCTCATTTGTCTCAAGATATCTTTTGATTTCTTCTTTGATCTGCTGCTTGACCCATTCATTATTTAGCAATATGTTATTCAGCCTCCATGAATTGGTGTATCTTCCTGGTTTTTTTCCCCTGTAGTTCATTTCTAATTTCATAGCACTGTGGTCAGAGAAGACAATTGGTATGATTTCAATTTTCTTAAATTTATCGAGGCTTGTCTTGTGTCCTAACATATGATCTATTTTAGAAAATGTTCCATGAGCACTTGAGAAGAACGTGTATTCTGCAGCATTGGGGTGAAATGCTCTGAAAATATCAATTAAATCCAACTGCTCCAAAGTATCATTTAAGGCTGTTGTTTCCATATTGATTTTCTGTCTGGAGGACCTGTCCCTTGTTGTCAGAGGTGTGTTGAAGTCCCCTACTATGATAGTGTTGCTGTTGATCTCTGTCTTTATGTCCATCAGTACCTGTTTTATATATTTAGGTGCTCCTATGTTAGGTGCATAGATGTTTACTAGGGTTATGTCCTCTTGTCGGATTGATCCCTTTATTATTATATAGTGCCCATCTTTGTCTTTTAATATTTTTTTCATTTTAAAGTCTATTTTGTCAGATATAAGTATTGCAACTCCAGCTTTTTTTTTGCTTCCATTTGCATGAAATATGTTACTCCAACCCTTCACTTTCAGCCTGTGTGTGTCTTTTGATCTGAAATGAGTCTCTTGTATACAGCATATACAAGGGTCTTGTTTCCTTATCCACTCAGCCACCCTATGTCTCTTGATTGGAGCGTTTAATCCATTTACATTTAAAGTGATTATTGATAGGTACATAGTTATTGCCATTTTTAGATTTGTAGTAAATTGTTTTCATCTTTCTTCTATTTACAGAAGTCCTTTTAGTATTTCTTGCAATGCTGGCTTGGTTGTCATAAATTCTTTCAGTTTGTTCTTTTCTGGGAAGCTCTTTATCTCTCCATCAACTTTAAATAATAGCCTTGCTGGATAAAGCAATCTAGGTTGTAGGCCTTTGTGTTCCATCACTTTGAGTATCTCCTGCCACTCCCTCCTTGCCTTCAATGTTTCTGTAGAAAAGTCATTTGATAGTCTTATGGGAGTTCCCTTGTATGTAACCTTCTGCCTTTCTCTTGCTGCTTTCAAGATTCTCTCTTTGTCTTTAAGCTTTGCCATTTTAACTATAATGTGTCTTGTTGTGGGCCTGTTTGGGTTTATCCTGGTTGGAACTCTCTGCACTTCCTGGGCTTGTATGTTGGTTTCCTTCATCAGATTAGGGAAGTTTTCGGACATTATTACCTCAAATATGTTCTCAATCCCTTGCTTCTTCTCTTCGCCTTCTGGTATTCCTATGATGCGCATGTTGTTGCGCTTGATGTTATCCCAGAGGTCTCTTAACCCATCTTCATTGTTTTTTATTCTTTTTTCTTTCTGTTGTTCAGTTTGAGTGATCTCTGCTAACTTGTCTTCTAAGTCGCTGATTCGATCCTCTGCTTCATCTAACCTGCTGGTCATTCCTTCAAGTGAGTTCTTAATTTCGGTAATTGTGTTTTTTAGTTCTAGCTGGTTGTTCGTTAAGATTTCTACATCCTTTTTTAGCTCTAACTGGTTGTTCTTTATGATTTCTATATCCTTCTTTATGTCTTCTCTAAGCTCCTTAAACATTCTTATCACCAGTGTTCTGAACTCTGTCTCTGACATGTTGGTTACCTCTGCTTCATTTAGTTCCAGTTGTGGAGGTTTCTTCTGTTCTTTTATTTGGGACATGTTTCTTTGTCTCCCCATTCCGACTGACTCTCTGTGTTTGCTTTGATGTATTAGGAAGATCCCCTAGAGCTCTTAGTTCTTGCTGGGTTATCTTATGTAGTATGTGTCTTTTATATTTGACTTGGACTACTTCGTTCTTCTCTGCATGTGCTCCACAGGTGGCTCGTGTGTTTAGTATATCGTCCTGTTCAAGAAGAACTTTGATTGCTTTTTGCTTGTGAGTAGGTGGGCTTAACTCCTAGGCCGTCTAGTTGTGAAACTTGGCTCTGCTCACCACAGGGTGTTCTGCTGGGTGAGGGTTGGCCACTTAAATGAGGTTTGGCCTCTACGGGCTCTTGTGCCTTCAGAGAATTCCCTCTGGGTGTGTGACTTGTAGGTCAAACTCGGTAGTACTCTGGTTTGGTCCAGAGTTGGCTTCTGGAAAATGTTGAATCTTGTGCCTCTTAAGCTGGGCCCTGGTAGGGCAGTTTCAGCACAAATCAAGTTACCAAGTACAACAACAACA
This sequence comes from Rhinolophus hipposideros, assembly GCF_964194185.1. Taxonomy (NCBI): domain Eukaryota; kingdom Metazoa; phylum Chordata; class Mammalia; order Chiroptera; family Rhinolophidae; genus Rhinolophus; species Rhinolophus hipposideros. The sequence goes on from NC_138052.1 coordinate 41,168,362, forward strand.
ACAAAGAAAACAAATCAAGTACATTCACATGTAAAATACAACCAACAATCCCCCCTCAACATAGGCAAAGATATCAAAGCAATAATGACAGAACAAAGCAAATCACTACAAGCAGAAAAAAGAAAATAAAAATAAAAATAAAAAAGTACCAAGCCAAGCAAAACAGAAAGCAGAACCAGTCTTGGCTTAAGCCCACCAGGTAATCTCCAGGTTGTCCTCTGCTGTGCCAAAGAGTTCCCTGCCTATTGCGCAGGCAGCGCTGGTCACCTGGTGCCCAGAGTGAATTTGGGAGTGTAGATTTAAATGCGAGGGGCTGAGGGGTCTGGATGACAGTTTTCAGAGAGACCATGCAGTTTCTGTCCTTTCCTGCACAAATGCACGCTGAGAATAGCTCCACCAGCCCTGTGGTCAGTATTCCTGAGTCTTAGGGCCCTCCTTCCATGGGTGACTTGTAGGTCAAACCCGGTAGTACTCTGGTTTGGTCCAGAGTTGGCTTCTGGATATGTTGAATCTTGTGCCTCTTAATCTGGGCCCTGGTAGGGCAGTTTCAGCACAAATAAAGTTACCAAGTACAACAACAACAACAACAACAACAACAAGGAAAACAAATCAAGTACATTCACATGTAAAATACAACCGACAATCCCCACTCAACATAGGCAAAGATATCAAAGAAATAAAGACAGAACAAAGCAAATCACAACAAGCAAAGAAAAGAAAAAAAAAAGAAGAGAAAGAAAGAAAAAAAAGAAAAAGAAAAGAAAGGAAAAAAGAGAAAAACAAAGCAAAACAACACAAAACAAAACAAAAACAAAAGCAAAAAAACAAAAAAGCAAAACAAAACAAACAAACAAACAAACAAAAAAAAAATCACCAAGCAAAGCAAAACAGAAAGCAGCACCAGTCTTGGCTTAAGCCCACCAGGTAATCTCCAGGTTGTCCTCCGCTGTGCCAAAGAGTTCCCTGCCTAGTGCACAGGCAGCGCTAGTCACCTGGTGCCCAGAGTGAATTTGGGAGTGTAGATTTAAATGCGAGGGGCTGAGGGATCTGGATGACAGTTTTCAGAGAGACCATGCAGTTTCTGTTCTTTCCTGCACAAATGCACACTGAGAGTAGCTCCACCAGCCCTGTGCCCAGTACTCCTGAGTCTTAGGGCCCTCTTTCCGTGGGTGACTTGTAGGTCAAACCCGGTAGTACTCTGGTTTGGTCCAGAGTTGGCTTCTGGATATGTTGAATCTTGTGCCTCTTAAGCTGGGCCCTGGTAGGGCAGTTTCAGCACAAATAAAGTTAGCAAGTACAACAACAACAACAACAACAAAGAAAACAAATCAAGTACATTCACAAATAAAATACAACCGACAATCCCCACTCAACATAGGCAAAGATATCAAAGAAATAAAGACAGAACAAAGCAAATCACAACAAGCAGAAAAAAGAAAAAAAAAAGAAGAGAAAGAAAGAAAAAAAAATAAAATAAAATAAAAAAATAAAAAATAAGAAATAAAAAATAAAAAAAAATAAAAAATAAAAACCACCAAGCAAAGCAAAACAGAAAGCAGCACCAGTCTTGGCTTAAGCCCACCAGGTGATCTCCAGGTTGTCCTCCGCTGTGCCAAAGAGTTCCCTGCCTAGTGCGCAGGCATCGCTAGTCACCTGGTGCCCAGAGTGAATTTGGGAGTGTAGATTTAAATGCGAGGGGCTGAGGGGTCTGGATGACAGTTTTCAGAGAGACCATGCAGTTTCTGTCCTTTCCTGCACAAATGCACGCTGAGAGTAGCTCCAACAGCCCTGTGCCCAGTACTCCTGAGTCTTAGGGCCCTTCTTCCAAGGATGAGTGGGAGGGGGCGGGCGGGAGATCTCTAAGCTGCTGAAAGCCGGGAGCTGCGACTGCCGCTTACTGCTGAACTCAGGGATTGCTTCCGCGGTTGCCCTTGCCCCGCCGCAGGCCAGCCAGAAAGGGTCTTTAATTATTTTTCGATACATAACCTTGCTTCTGTCAAATAAAGCATTTTATTTCTTTGTTTTTTATTTATTTATTTATTTATTTATTTATTTATTTATTTATTTATTTATTTATTTATTGCGGAACAGCGTGTTTCTCCAGGGCCCATCAGCTCCAAGTTGTCCTTCAGTCTAGTTGTGGAGGGCACAGCTCAGCTCCAAGTCTAATCACCTTTTTCAATCTTTAATTGCAAGAGGTGCAGCCCACCATCCTATGTGGGAATTGAACAAGCAACCTTGTTGAGAGCTCTCACTCTAACAAACTGAGCCATCAGGATGCCCCCTTATTTCTTTGTTTGTAATCCTTATATCTTTTATTCATTTTTCTCACTCATATACTAGTGCACTGGTTATATTGAATATCCAGTATGGTATTGAATAAAAGTGGTGATTAAATGTAACTTTTTCCAGTATCAGTGTGGGAAGCATGTTTGCTATAGATTTTGTATAGGTAATCTTTATTAGATTTTTAAAAATGCCCTTCTAGTCCTAGTTTGCTAAGAATTAATTTTCCAAATCTTGAGTGGGTGCTGAATTATATCAAAGTATAATTATCTAACTATTTAAGCTCACATAATTTTTCTCTTTTGTTCTATTAATGAGGTGAATTACATGTTTTTATTTTTCAAACTGTTAAATAATCTTTTATCACTGAAAAAGTTCAGTTGGTCACAAAATATTATAATTCTTACATTTGCTTGACTTCATTTGTCTTATTTGTTTTAAAAATGTTTACCTATGTTTAGGAAAATTAGCCTAGAATTCACCTTTCTAATTGTTTCTATCATAGATGTTTAAGTTTTATGTCCTCATAAAACGTGTTGGGAGTAATTCACTCTTTTTCAATTTTCTGGGATGGTTTGACTAACGTTAGTGTTTTCTCCTCCTTAAATATTAGGAATAATTCTACATCAAAGCTTTCTCCATTTGGAGCTCTCTTAGTTGAAAAAAAAGTTAGTTATTGGATTGCATTTTTTAATAGATGTAGGACTATTCATATATTATCCTTCCCTTTATGTCAGTTTTGGCAATTTGTGTTTTCTAAAGATTTTGTCCATTTTGAAATATATTATTAAGTATTTTAATAAGGCTGTTCACAAAACTGTGGCATAATGTTTGTAATATCCATATGGAAAATGATTCTGATAATTTACTGACAATATACCCTACCTGAAGAAAATACTAAGCGATTATTATAATTTAATTTATGCTGTTGTCTCCTTTTTTATTTCTGATATTAATATTTTGTACTGATATTAATATTAATATTAATATTTCTGTCTTTTTAATAATTATTCTAGGATTTAACAACTTTATTACTTTTTTAAAACAACCAAATTTTGGTTTTGAGATTTTTCTCTATTCTATGTTTGCTATTTCATTAATTTCTGCTCTTATTTTATAGTTCGTTTTTTTGTTGTTTATTTTGTTTTTACTTCTTTCTCTGGCTTAATTACTTTTTCTTGAGATGGATGAATATTAAAATCATTGGCTTTTCATTCTCTCTTCTTCTCTAAAATATGCCTTTAAGGCTATGAATATCCTTAGAAGCATAGTTATAGCTTTTATCCTGTGTTAGGTTATAGTTGAATTCCATAAATATATACTCTATTTACATAGCCAATCAGTTCAATATAATCCATACTGGTCCTTCTTATTTCTTTTTGACCCATGGTCTATTTAGTAGTGTATTTCACAATTTCCAAATATTTAGAGATCTTTGGTATCTTTTCTATTACTTTTAATTCAATTTTATTGCTTTACAATATATTCTTCATGTAATGTCAGTCCTTTGAAATTTTTGAGTCTTCTTTTATTCCCGCATCATTTGGAATATTTACTAAAACTGAATATATTCTGTGTCTTAAAGAAATTTTGTCTTCAGCTGTTATATTCATGTTTTGATTTCTTAATTTCTATTATTGTATTTTTACAATAACAGAGCTAGCATTTCTATTTGATCATTTTAGTTTTTAGTATTCTTCTGATATGTTCTATATCATCATACAAGTTCATAACAAATCAAATATAATGATCTCTAGTTCTGTTTCTATTTTCTGTTTTTTTTTCTCTTCTTCCTTTTCCTATAACTTGTCATCTCTTATTCCTAGTAATTTTGATTTAATGCCAAACATTGTGTATGGAAAAATATTTTTATGTTATATTATTTTATGTTATGTTATTTTTATGTTATGTTTTATATATATATATATTCTTCCAAAGAAGATTTAATTTTGTTTCTGCCAGGCTAGGTTAGGGGTGAATAACCTTAAACTTTAGATTTATTATTACTTAGACATTGCTATTTGTGAAGAATGGTCTATTTCTTTCTACCCAGTATTCTAGGTTGTAACCCTTCAAAGGCTTCAACTAAAAACCTGAAGTGTTTGCCCAATATCCTCTTTCTTGGTCACTTTGAAATATAATTTTGTCCCATCAACCTTATGAAATGATCAGAAGTGCTACCCAATTTCTCAGACTCTAAGCTACTATTTGCTTTCTACTTTATCTGCCTTTCAGATAGTACATGTTAATTGTCAAATACATCAAGAAAAAAAAATAAACCTTGTACTAAATATTGAGATCACCTTTCTTTAATCCCAATGTTTATAACTATCCAAAGCCTGAAATGTCCAGATTATTGGTATGCAACAACCTAGTCTCTCCTTGACAGAAACGGAAAATTGATTGATAGTTTTATTGAGGACAGATTTCATGTGTGCCCTAAATTCTCCACTTTAGCACAGTATCTTGAGGATAGTAAGTGTTCAACAAAAGATTCTGAATGTTTTTCCACAGTAATAAATAATTACTAGTTAATTAATACTTTCTTTATTGAAATGTTTATTAAATATTATGTGATCATTGTAATGAGTGAAATAATGCAAGTCAGGGTTAATAGTTAATGATCTCTCCCTTATTACTTTACTCCTTCATTCACAATCAAAACAATGTTAATAGCCTTTATATTCCCTCTTATCCGGTGTCCACACAAAATTATGTACATACACATGCACATATACAGAGCTTTGGTTTGATTGCTTTTACAAAAATAGATCTTTTTATTCTAACTTACTTTTTTTCCTTAAAAAAAAAGTCCTGTTTCCACTCCACATTAACAAAAAGAGATTTGATTCCTCTTTTATTTCTCTTACATTATATATTAATGATATGAATGTATGATTGATAGCAATTTCAACAATTATATCAACCAACCCTGCTATGTTTTTCTGAAACAATGTAAAATTTCTATTTTAGGCTTTTATTAATATTTTTCTTATAATGTTTCTTGAATATTTAAAGAGTCCTTAAAACTTTTATTTCAAAAGCATAGTCATTTTATGTAGGTGGGTGGGTAAAGAAAGAAAAAGAGGGAAGAAGGGAGGGAGGGAGGGTGAGAGAGAGAGAGAAAGAGAGAGAGATTTAATGCCCACAAATTTTTTTTCTCTCCTATTAGTCACCACCTACTTTGAAACCTCTGCTCTGTTTCAATTATCATTTAATTATAAATGACAATTTATAATTGTCATTTAATTACAATGACATACTCATATGACATACTCATACTCATATAATTGACTATTTTCTTCAGATTGGATAGATTGGCAGTAAAATTTATGAATCATTTTCCCATCCCCATACTCTTGCCTTTTCCAGAATTTCTTATCCTAGAAAGAAACTCAGAAAGCTATGGGAATCAGAGGTCTCTGTTCATACTATCCTTTTGCCAAAATTCGAATTGGTGTTTTCCATTAATTTATGGAACAGTTTCAGTGTGTGCATACATCACCTCTCTCACTATAAGGGAAGTTTCCATTTTCTTTTGTTTAATTATACCTTGTTCGATTAGAGATATTTCCCCTCTGATCCCATTCCTAAACAAGTCTCCTACTGTCTAGAGATGCTTACAAACAAGACCACCCCTCTGTCTCATGTCTAGGGTGAGCAGGGCATCTGGCAAAAATATTTTATGCAGGAACCTTTCTATATCTACAACATGATTTTAAAATACATTGCAATAACTGTGAGTCTATATAAGGTATAATGATGTATTATGAAAACCTTATTAAGAGTATGCTGGGACAAGTCACTCGTGATTTATTGGCACAACTGGTAATTCTCTGTAGTGTCCAAGCACAATTGTTTTCTTTTCAGGTTCATGAATGATTTTTGTGTGTGGTCTATATTATCAAATAGCTGTTTTTGGCTAACTTCGTTTCCAATATTTAGGGGGCAACATATTATTAATCACAATGCTGTGGCTCTTTGGAACTTGTTTGTATTGAAACAATATAGATCTTGCTGTTGCAAGCTCTTAATAGCCTTAATGCAATGCTGGTTACATTGCTACTTATGATGCTACCCCATCCATTTTGCTGCCCATGAATACTAGTTTTTAATAACACTCTAGAAGTTGTAACTGAGAATTATTGATAATTTTGCAGTGCATGAAGGAAAATGTGAACAATAATTTATTTCTTGGTCATGTTAAGTTTTCTACTTGGGATTTCATAGCATAAAGTACACATTATCCACCCAGGTCTTTGCTGCAACACTTTAGGCTATAATCACTGCATTTCTAGAATGTGATCTCATTCAATGCCTTCCCTATAAGGCCAAAACCAGAGAGGATAGACAAGGGCCCATAAGCAGAACAAAAAGAGCATCCTGTTTTCACAAGGTCTATCCATCCTTGTCTGGCACAGCTGAGGGCCAAACCAGGATAGCATGATGTCACCCATTCTTGAAGGCCAACAAATAAAGTAATGGTCTTGAAAGCCTTCAGAGAAGATTGGTGTGGCCACCTCCAGAGGACTACCTGACATATAAACCAAAGCCAATGGATCAGATGGAGTAATAGTCACAAATTTTAAACATAAAGACGCAGATCAATTAAAAGTGAAAGGAAAGAAAAAGATTGACATGAAAAAAAATCAAACAGAAGTGGTATAGCTATATTAATATCAACATAGAGCTTAAGAAAAGAAGTGCTATAAATAAAGGACATTTCATACTGATGAAAAAGTTAATTCAGTGGGGAAATATAACAATAATAAGTGTGTATTCACCTAATAAAATATCTTTAAAGAATCTTTGTTCTTTGAGATTGAGTAAAATATGTGATTATAAATTTACCACTGAATACATCCATAATGTGTTTTTTTTTTAATGATGTGTTAACTTTGACCTTTCATGTATTTTGAGAAACACCTTATTTGCTTAGTGAAGATACTTATAAACAAAACCACCTCTCAGACTCATCTCTTGGGTTAGCAGGGCATCAGGCAAATATTTTATGCAGGGCCCTTTCTGTATCTACAACATAATTTTAGAATACATTACAATATTCTTCATTAATCTGATTCCCTAACCCCTGAAGTGAGAACTACTGGCTTAACCTTTTCACTGTGTTAATTGATTTCAAGTTTGTTCTCTGAAATAAGTCTAAAATAATTACAGTATTTATATTTTTAAGTAAATACAGTTCAGGTGCTACATTTTATTAAAATAAATGATTAAAGTATAAAAATTGCCTATTGTTATTCATTCTTGAAAAACACAAAAATATAGAAATATGTACATCTGCTTTCCTAAATTTCCTTTCTGGAACACTGAGCTCGTGGGGTAAAGTCAAACGCCACAGTCAGTGGCAAGTTAATGTCATTCACCTGTAGACTAACATTGCAGCGAGATTAAAAAAACACATCCAGCTGAAGCACTGAGGCTATTGGCTGTAATTCATGTAATTGCCACCAGATGGTAGTGGTTATCTGCTTTAAAGTGTACACTGAACAATTAAAATCTTCACAAACGTCAATATCAAAATACAGCTATGGGGAAAGCCAATCACTTCCTTTTTAACACCATAACCTAGTTAGAGTACTATAGAATAATTTTTTTATTTACCAAATATTTTAAGGACTTCATCTATTTTAATCATGGTAGATACAAGAAGAGATACAGTTCTTGCGTTCAAGGAGATTATGGACTACTCTATGGACTATTCGTAGGACATAATGGCAAGTCTGCAGGGAATGACAATATTGTGTAATAAGAAATAGAACACAGAAGTTCAGGATTCCATGTGTTCACATAAAATATATACATCTAATGTAACTTAAACCAAGGAAGGCTTTCTAGATATGTTTCTCTTTAACATGCAATGACTACCTTCTGATGAGAGCTACTGATTGCAAACAAAAGTATCAAAGGAAACTAAAGGATGATAAAAGTTAGCTGGAAAGATACCTGGAAAAAAAGAGCACTACCAAAAGAGAAGCAGCACGTTCAACACCCAGACTTTTTATGAAAACTGAAAAATATTTTTTTATGGATGAATGCAGAGAACTGAAAAACTCAAATAATTCAATTGATTCATGAAGAAATACAACGCGAATCAATATTTAAAAGAACCATAAGACCGCCAGACCCAGACTGTTTTGCAGGTGATTTTTATCAAACATTTAAGGAATGAGTAATTCCTTCCTACAGACTTATTCCAGCAAACAGAGGGGAAAAGAGATACTGATATAAACAACTAATTTTAAGAGACTAGCACAATTCCATTATAAAATTAGATACAAGTTATAACACTTAAGTTCATGAGCTCATCCTAGAAAACGTGCTATATACCTCATTGCTGAATATCACTATGGTCACCTTTGAAGTACTCCCCATGGGAATCTATGCACCGATGCCAGCACCTAGTCCACCATTCAAAACAGTTTTATAACTTTTTCTGGAATGGCCATCAGAGCCTTCGTCGTACTACCCTCGATGTTCTGAATGTTACCAAAATGGCTCCCTTTCAAAATTTCATTTATCTTTGGGTAAAGAAAGAAGTCACTGGGGGCCAGATCAGGTGAGTAGGGAGGGTGTTCCAATACAGTTATCTGTTTACTGGTTAAAGACTCCCTCACAGACAGAGGTACCTACCCACACTTTTTTGATATTTTACTGCTGGAGGTCTAACAGTTTCACTGCAAGAACCTGTGAGACTAGAGAAAAATCCCCTTGGGCTTCCAGCAGGCAGAGGAAAAAAGTAACAAACACCCAATTTCCACATCATAGCTGATTGGTGGAGGATATATTTGGAATTTCGAGTATATTTATGTGTTTTTTTTTAGCCTGCATATATAATCACCTACCCATGTGTATAACATCCCAAATATGTGTCTATCTGAAACATAACTCAAACTATAAAAATGGCTTGAAAAGTATTTACCTCAAAGACACAATCCAAAGATTTTGAGAAATGAAAGAGCAACATTTCTCAAAATCTGGGTGGCATAAATTAATTATATTAGTCTTTTTTTTTAAATCAATCTTTTTCATAGATTTCCTTTCTCTTATTATGTCCTGCAATAGTTCATTATTTTATTTTTTAAAGATTTTTATTAAAATATAGCTAACATACGTTATATTTATTATTTTCAGGTGTACACCATAGTTATTCAACATTTATGTACCTAACGAAGTGATCACATGATAAGTCCAACAACCATCTGACACTGTACCATGCTATCACAATATTTTTGACTACATTCGCCATGCTGTACATTACATCCCCATGACTTATATGCTTTGGACATTTGAATCTCTTCACTTCACCTTTTCCCTCTTTTTAAATTTTTGAATTACAGTTCACATTCAATATTATTTTATATTTATTTCAGGTGTACAGCATAATGGTTAGACATTTTATAATTAAAAAAATGATCCCACAGACTAGTCTAGTACTCACCTGCTACCATACATAGTTTTTACCATATTATTGACTATATTCCCTATGCTTCACTTTACCTCCCCATGAGTATTTTGTAACTAACAGTTTGTGCTTCTAAATCCCTTCACCTTTTACACCCTGCCCCCAATCCCCTCTCATCTATCATCCCAACAAATCTAGTACCCATCTGACCCATTACATAGTCGTTACAATATTATTGACTATATTCCTTACAAAAATATCCTATATCCCCATAACTTTTGTGCAACAACAAGTCTGTACTTTCTAATCCCTCCCATTTTTTCACTTACCCCAGACTCCTCCCACCTGGCAACTATCAAAATGTTCTCTGTATATATGAGTTTGTTTCTGATATGTTTGTTTCTTTATTTTGTTATTTAGATTCCGTATATAAGTGAAATCACAATGCATCTGTCTTTTTCTGTCTAACACACTCCACTCAGCACAATACCCTACCGGTCCATCCATGCCACCTCAGATGGAAAAAATCCATTCCTTTCCCTGGCCAAGCAATATTCCATTATATATATATATATATATATATATATATATATATATATATATATATATATATACCACCTCCTCTTTATCCATTCTTCCATTGATGGACACTCAGGCTGCCTCTATATCTTGGCCATCATAAACAATGTTGCAATGAACATATGGATATACATGTCCTCTCAAAGTAGTGTTTTGGGTTTCTTTAGCTAAATACCCTGAAGTGGGATTACTGGATCCTACTGTGTCTCTAGTTACAACCTTTGTTTTGAAGACTATTTTGTCTGGTATAAGTATTGCTATCCCTGATTCAATCCTCTGCTTCATCTAGTCTGCGTTGATTCCTTCTGGTGCATTCTTCATTTCAGTTATTGTATTTTTCAGTTCTGACTTGTTCTTTTTCATGGTTTCTATGTCTGTTTTATGCTTGTCATCTCTTTGTTGAGATTCTCACTAAGTTCTGTGGGCATCCTTATAACCATTGTTTTGAACTCTGTATCTGTTAGTTTGCTGTCCTCCATTTTGTTTAATTATATTTCTGGAGTTTTCACCTGTTCTTTTATTTGGGATATATTTCTTTATTTCCTCATTTTTGGTGTCTCTCTGTTTATTTCTATGTATTAGGTGGATCTGCTACATCACCCAGTCTTGGCCAAGTGGCCTTATATAGTAGGTGCCTTGTGGGGTCTTTGCACCTGAACCGAGTGTTCCAGGAGTGTCCTTTATGTTTGGGATTTGTGTGTGCTCTCCTGTTTCGCTTGAGCCTAGGCTGTTATTGTCATTTCAGTGGGTAGGATTGACCCTCAGGCTGATTGACTGTGGGTTTGGGCACATCCATAATTTATAAGCTTCTGTACAGTAGGCTTACTCCACTGAGTGGTGTTTGTCGCAGCAGGCTCTGGTGACTGTTGAGACCATCCTTTGAGAGTGCCACTTGTGTGGCTAATTGGGTGGTGTTTTACTATGATCTGAAGCCAATCTTCAAGTATGTTAATTCTGGGGCCTCTTGGGAGGGGCTCTAGTGCAGGCACAGGTCATACACTGCTTGTGACCAGTTAGGGACTACCTGGTAAGAGCTACAAAGTGATCCATGGTTGTTCGCTGCCTGTGCTAAATCTGGAGGCACATGGGAGAGGCAACATAGCACACCGAGGATGTCTGCCACCAGTGTTGGGCCTGAGGTACTCTGCAAAATGCCAGGATACCCTGAGGCCTGCTGCCACCTGCCAGCTCCCTTAAGGTTCAGCCATTGATAAAGCCTCATGCAGTATGTGAGTTGGGTGAGGCAGGGTCTCAGGGAATCACTAGAGTGAAAAGAATTGTGGTAACCAGGTAATAGTAGACTCTGGTTTGGTGCCAGGGCTGAGCCTGAAGCTATTCAGCAGAAGTCTCAGAGCACACTGAGGCCAGTCATTGTCCACCTGGGGTCTGTCAGATTCTGATAGTTTTCCGAAAAAAGAGTGCAATGCGGGCAGGACTGACTGTTCTTGGAGAAAGTGCCTCTGGCGTTAGGGCAACTGGGTGTGGTGGGATCCCAGGGAGTCAGTAAAGTGGAGCAGCAGAGCTCAGCAGACCAATCAGATTCAGATTTAGCCTGTGGGGGAGGGCTCAACACAGGAAAAATGGTGTTTACCTGCAGGCTGCATGAGAGGAGGACCTCCTCACAAAAAAACGGCTTCTGTCCTGTCCTCCAGCCCTCAACCCAAAGCAACACAACAGTCTGCCCCTCGTATGTCTCCAGAACCCCACGAGTTACTGCCCCTCCGCTGGAGCCCAAGGTAAGTGCATAGGAGTAAAACAGTCTGTGCGAGTGCCGTTTAAGAGGACACCTGGGTTTCCTGCTGCCTTACATCCCACTCAGATGGTCAGAATCCCCACCGTTTTTTCACAGCCAGTGTCATGGAGGCTCCTCTTCCTAGCACTAGTACTCTGAGCTGGGGAGGCCTGTGTGGGGCTGGGGTACCTCGCTTCTCTGGGGAGAACCTCCACAGCCGAGATATCCCTCTTGGTTTTCAGCTGCCATAGGGAGGTTTGGGGTTAACCAGTTCTGCGCCTCTGCCCCTCCTACCAGTCTTGACATGCTTCTTTTTATGTTCTTAGTTATAAAACATCTGTCCAGCCAGGCTTCAGATGGTTCTTCAGGTTGGTTTTTCTATAATTTAGTTGTAATTTTAAATTGTTCTCGGAAGGAAGGAAGGAAGCACAGTGTTTATATACTCTGCCATCTTGGATCTCCCCTCCTAAAGCTCATTGTTTATTGAGTCCTTTAGTTTTTAACTAATGTCCTGTTGTTGTTCTGGGTTACCACATTATCTTTATTTTTCATGTCTTCTTAGGTTCCTCTTGGCTGTGATGGTTTCTCAAAATTTCCTTGTTTTTATGACCTTGATAGTTTTAAGGAGTACTGATCAGGTTTATTATAAGACACTCTCTGTTGGACTTTGATATTTTGCTTTTGGTTAGACTGGGGTTATGGCTGGGTTTTATTGATTGTTTTTTTGTGGAGTCCAAGGAGAAATCACAGATGTTAAGTGCTACTTTTATCACACCATACCTAAGATATCTAAGGTACATACTATCGATAAGATTTATGAATATTGATGTTGATGTTTATCACCTGGCTGAAGTACAGTTGACCATGTTTCTCACAGTAAGTTACTCTTTTCTCCCTTTCCATACTGCACTCTTTGGAAGGAAGTCACTATGTACAGCCCACACATAAGGAGTGTAGGGTTATGTTCCACTTCCTTTAGTGTGGAGTACTACGTAATTTATTTGGAGTTATTCTTCACAAAAGATGTATTGTGTGTGCCTTATTTATTCAATCATTTATTTATATCAATGTCAATTCATGACTATTTTATGGTTTGGGCTATAATCTACTTTATTTATTTTGTTGCTCAATTTGTTTTGGCTTTTCCTTTGGGAGCTCTTCCAGGTGGCTCCTTTGTTCCTTTGAGCTACCCACATTAAGGTAAGGAGAGTTGTTTGCTTGTGTGTTTAGTTACTTTTTACTTCCAGGTACTGAGATACTCCAGGTTCATCTCGTACATGTCTTACTCCAATCCTAGATTCAGTCATTTTCCCCAAGGATTTCTGGTATCTTTTATTGGAGAATGGTATTAAAAAACAAGATTTGGGAATTTGGTGTGCTTGTTCCTACTGTTGTGTCATTTCTTTTAGGTCCTGTCAGCTGACAGATCAAAGGATTATGTTTGTATACTAACTTGTGCATATACACATGTCTATAAATACATCAATATTTGTTTATAGATATAAGGAACCAATGTTGACACATCATAGTCACTCAAAGTGTATCATTTTTCTTAAAATTCACTCTAGGTGTTGTGCACACTATGATTTTGGAGAAATGTATAGTGGCATATATTTGTCATTATAATATTGTACAGTATATTTTCACTGCCCTGAAAATCTTCTGTTGCTCTACCCATTTTTCTCTCCAATCCTTCCCTACCCCTGGCAATGACTGATCTTTTTACTGTTGCCATAGTTTTTCTTTTTTTTTTTTTTCCAGAATGTTATATGGTTAGAATCATATAATATATAGCCTTTTCAGATTGGCTTCTTTCACTTAGAAATATACATTTGAGATATCTCCTTGTCCTTTTGTGTCTTAACAGCTCATTTTTAAGCACTGAATAATATTTCATTGTCTGCATGTACCACAGTTTGATATACTCACTTACTGAAGGACATCTTTGTTGCTTCCAGAATTTGACTATTATGAATAAAGCTGCTATAAACATCTGTGTGAAGGCTTTTATGTAAACATAAGTTTTCAATTCCTTTGAAACATGATTGTTATATTACAATATCAGAAGTATGTTTCATTTTATTTTTTTAAATGCCAAACTGTCTTCCAAAGTGACTACCATTTTATATTCCTATCAGCAGTGAATGAGAATTCCTGTTGTTCCACATCCTTGTCAACATTTGGTGTTGTCAACGTTCTGTTTTTTGGTCATTCCAATAGGTGCATTGTGGTATTTCATTGTTTTAAGTTGCATCACCCTGGCGATTTATGATGTGGAACATCTTTTCATATTCTTATTTGCTATCTGTATATCGTCTTTCCTTTCTGTATTTTTCATATAGAACATAGTTTTAGTGAGATGGCTCATCCAAGCTACCTTGATGACCTTGCATGTATTCATATAAGCAGAGGTTTGAACTGTAGATTATCTTAATCTAGGCAGTATACCTTATGACCTTCTAGGCACATAAGAGTGTGGGAGGTCTTTAAGAAGTTTCTATGAGGCCATTGCCCACCCATCTCTTTATCTCTCCTGGAAGGCTATATGAGCCTGTTCTCATCACTTCCTGGGTCAGATGAGTTATGGGGATTTTTGCTTCACCCCACTCAATACAGAGCTGTAGAATATAAAAATCACTTAGCTACATACTAGATTTGGTTTCTCAGCAACAGGAACTTGCATTGAAGTTATTCAGCTCCTTTTCTTCAGTGTCATCCTTTTTAGTGTGTTGGGCAAGGGCCCGAAAAGCTGGCACCTTTGGCTTACACTTCTTTTTTGATGTTTACGTAAGTAAAAAACTCTCTAAATCTGAAAGTGGCTCATGCTGTGTTTCCCCGAAAATAAGACCTAGGCAGACAATCAGCTGTAATGCATCTTTTGGAGCAAAAATTAATATAAGATCCAGTCTTATTTTACTATACGATAAGACCAGGTCAATATAATATAATAAATATAATATAATATAATATAATATAATTAATATAATATAATTAATATAATATAATATAATGTAATATAGTACCTGGTCTTATATTAATTTTTGCTCCAAAAGACTCATTACAGCTGATTGTCTGGCTAGGTCTTATTTTCGGGGAAACACAGTAGTAGCTTTACCAGTAGAAATTGTCAGGCTTTACCTGGTAAGTGTTTGTTAATGCCATGATATTTTCTCAAATTATTATTTAGTATAAATCTATTTTTGTCAACATTTGTGTATACTTTAAAATAATATGCAACCAGATATAAAGTCTCTCTATCAATTTTAATGTTTTTAATTAGAAATTACTTTCTTCAATGGATCAAGTTGGAAAGAATTGATATCTTTGCAATACTGGCAGTTCCAACACATGAACATCATATATCTCTCCATTTATACTGGATTTCTTTCAATTCTCTCAATAATATTGGTAGTTTTCGATGTAGAAGTCTTGAATAATTTAATTGAATTTTTCTTCAGTACTTCATGTTTTTTATGTTATTTTTTCCCCATCTGCTTATTGTTGGTATTTAGAAAAGTGATTAAATTTTGTGTATTTACTTTATATCCAGTTGCCTTGCTTTAAAAAGTCTCATTTTCTACATGCATAATCAAGTCATTGTCAAAACTGACAGTTTGATTTCGTGCTTTGTAAACTAATATTTTCCCTCTTGATTTCTTGTATTGCTAGGATTCTGGTAATATTTTCTGAAAGCAGTGATAGCATGCATCCATGCCCTGTTCTTTATCTTAGAGAAAACTTTTCAGTAACTCACCATTAATTATGATATATGTTGTATCTTTTTAAAAGACATTGCTTATCAGATTAAGAAAGTTTCTATCTCTTGTTTGCTAAGAAAAATATATTTTCTAATTTCAATTGCATTTCAAAAAACATTGATTGAATATTTGATAATAAAAAATATAGTTTGGGGGATGTGAGAGATATGTATTGTTACATCATTCAAAATCCTTAGAGATATAGAGAAAAAATCGGAAGGTTGTTAGATGGGAGGGGGTGATGGGGGAGAAGATAAAGGGATTAGAAAGTACAAGTTAGTAGCCACAATATTGCCACAGAGATATGAAAGACAGTTTGGGGAATATAGTCAATAATGTTGTAAAGATTTTGTAGGGTGTCAGATGGGCACTTGTCTTATTAGGGAGAACACTTCATAGATGGTGTAGATGCCTGACAACTGCAGTGTACACCTGAAGCAGAAACTGAATAATATTAATGTTAACTATAATTTTACATGTATATAGCCGTGGGATGTGGAGTACAGCATAGGGAATAGAATCAATGGAATTGTAACAGTGATGTCAGAGGAGTAGTAGATTGGGGGAGGGGATTTATCACTTTGTGAGGGGTGTAAATGCCTAACTATCACATTGTTTTGTACACCTGAAACTAATAAAAAAATACTCTCAAAAAAGATCCGTATGTTTTAGTGACACATTCTGAAACATATACAGATGAAAAGATGGTATGTTAAGGATTTGCTTTGCAATAAAAATGGGCCCATAATATGTGCCCAATGAAATTGGTCTTTAATTTACTACTGAGAGGATTTTAAGTTTTGCTTGAAGTCAAAAACAGTTGAAGGAAAAAACAGTTTCTCTTTTGATGACTATGAAGAAATCCTTGTAATCTGAAGCTTTCTCCCAAATTGGAATAGTAAAATTTGCAAATAGATAGTAGGATTTGCTATACTAAAGTAGATCTTTTTCAGAACAGATATAGGAAATGTAATTTAGTTATGTTTCAAAATGAGCTTAAACTATAAAGGCTTTGGGAAGATCCAGGGAATTTAAACTCAGAAATTTAGACTACTTTCTTTCTTTTGTGCCATTAGTCCAAACTTCAAATCGTATTGGGAGTAGTGTTGGTGAGGAGACACGACCTTCAGAGGCACACTACATTTTCTGTTGCTGTCCTTAATTACTGACCAAACAACAGAAGCAGTTCAGGTACAGAAATTTTTAGAAAATCAAACTCATATAAGTATAAATGGATATATTCATATTTAATATAACTAGTCCTTTTGTCTATATGTTTGTGGAATCACTGATTCTCTTAACTTTACTTCAAGTTATAATTTTAATTTACCCAAGACCTAAACTGGACTTGGTACCATGGTAAAATGTTTGAGAATAATCATATTTTAGAGATATCAATTTAGAGGTCACCTAGTCTAAGCACCTGCAATTATAACTGAGGAAACTAGCACAGCGCGGTTGTATTTTGCACAAAGTTGCAAATTAAGTTAACTGCTAATCATAAAAATAATTTAAAAAGAAAAGTTCCTACTACTTAAACTTACAGTTGGAAAAATTCAGAGCTGGATTTGGCCTTTGTAATTGCCCTATTATCTCTTTTCTCATTTTGTGTGTAAAATAACTAAGGTCCCAATATTACAGGAGACCTGGGATTGGAACCACACCCCTGACCAGTCTACTCTTACCTCTCTATGCTGCGTGGCCACTACTTCTTCGGATGTGTCTGTGACACAATAGTTTTAGTTGGGAAATATAATTTATATGACATAGCCCATAACATAAGTGTAATTATAGGCACAGTTGTTTTACTAGTATTATTGTTTTAAATAATTAAATGGTCTCTTACAGAGATATTTCAACTACAGAACTACATCCGTCCTATTTATTTTTTTGCCAGGTCTATTCTCCTTTCTGGTCAGCCTCTTTTTATTTCTGTTCTTCACCTTTTCCTTTTAAAAATTCTCTTTTATATGGTTACCGTGGAAATTTGTGTCTTCTCCTTCAATTTGCTCAGTAATTTGAAGCTATTTATTTTACGGAATATATACTGGGAAATTTTAATTTTTCAAGGAGACACCCACCTTTTGTGTTAGTACTGAATTTATCTTTTCTTGTTTCCATTTAATGCATTTTCCTCACACTAGATAAAATCTTACCACACCCATAGAATCCTGATTTTAGCTGTATGTCATTCACTACACAAAATGTCCAAAAGATGTCACTATACACCATGTATTAAAAGAAGCAACCTTAAATGTTTTTTCTCAACAAATCCATTTTTTAGACAAAACTATATGGCTTTACTGCTCATCAAATTATTTCTATAATATATTTCTATATATTTCTATTATGACTCTATACTTCTAGGCCAGCATTGTAAAAAAAAAATACAATGAAATTAACAAAACAAATGACTTACACTGAGATCCTCAAGAAGTAAAGTATACGTTGCCCTTTATCTTGAGATTGTACCAGGAAGCCAAAATAAGAAATGGAGAAAATATCGGAAGTTAAGAATTGTATTTAAAGCAGGCATATTTAGTAATTGACTTTCAAGTGCATGTGCCTCTTTTACAAGAATTCTCATTGGATTATTTCAAATTAAACTCTGAAAGCAAAGAAGTGGTCACATGTTTTTGTAGTAAATGGTGACTAACCTATGGCTTCCACTTGCATAACAGATTCAACAAAATCATTTCTGTATGAAACTGTGAAAGTTACATTCAAGATCTCACTTAGACACTTTATTGTAGGATTGAGAAACTAACTCTTATAGAAGACAAAAAAATCTGGCCAAAGTCACAAATGACAGTATAGGCAGGACTACAATTTTCATATTATTAATGGTTTTATATTTCTTTTAGAAATGAAGACCTAAGATGATTAGACCAATTAGATTTTTTAAAAAGATAAAATAAGAAGCTAGAATAGCTAGGGAAGAAAAATGTGCACAGCAAGCCTTGCACAACAATTTATTGGCAAACAAAGCAATCATTATTTTATTTATTGAGAACTTTATAGAAATAGTTATATATGGATTATCTTGCATAATTCTCACCAGTGTATTACTTGCTGTCTATTTTTCTATTTAACGAATAAAATCATGTGATGGTATTTATAAAGCATTGTTGCTAGGGTAGTGAGAGAAATGGTGAGTGGCCAGAGACAGAACAATAATAACTATAATAATAATAGCTAATAATATTTATTGAACACATGCTATAAGCTGTGCAAAAATAATGGTAATGTTTATTGATCACTTACTATATACCAGGCATTGTGCTAGACTCTGTACATAATTACATGCATATGTTATCTTTAAATCAGCTCTGAAAATGACTGCTATTGTTATTAATTTACATAGGGAGAAACAACAGAGTCAAGAAGGCAAATGGATTGTGCAGTTATCTACACACTAAGAGTTATAGTATAGCTAGTATTTGAATCCAAAATCTAGGCTCTGCAATGCCTCACAGATGGCAATAGGGCTAGGAGAGTTGTGGGGTGGGAGTGGGAGACATGATATATATATATAGAGAGAGAGAGAGGGGGGGGGGGTCAGTGCCAAAAAAGTTACACACATTTTAAGAAAGGAAAAAACTGTATTAATATATACTGATAACGAAAGATGAATACAAATCACATTTGACTTCTGCAATTATAAGAGGTGCTCAAAGTGGTTACCATCACATTCAAACACTTCTGATTACAGCAAACTACTGCTTCAGCAACATTGACCAAAGTGTTACCATCTCTTAAAATGTGTATACATATTTTTGGCACCTCTAGTTTACATGTATACACATCTACATATATGTGGATTTATAGATACATGTATGTGTGTATATATCCATGTATATACACACATACATACACACATAATTCATTACTAAATATGTTTAAGTTAGGTAAATAATTCTACAATTAGGGAGTTGATTGTAGGAAAATTAGTTAAAAATGCGTTAACTAAACATTTTAACCCATATCTTCTTTTTTTGTCCTAAATGATGAAACATTCTTTAAAAATAAAGTAAGGAGGATAAGAAAAGAATGATTCCGCCCTAAAAACAAACTTGTAAAAGGCTTTCATTCTTCAGTGAAGGATAGCAAGGAAGTTTGGAGGAGATATAGGAAAGGGGGAATGGCTATCCAAAAATCCAGTGTTTATTCTCATGTAACAAAAGTGATGATTCTGGAGCCTCTGGGAAAAAGCCAAACTTGACTAAAAGGATGAAGGTTAACACAACGTGGCAAAATGCCTGTTTTGTTTTAGCTATCAGTGGCATTGAGCATTGTATCTTTTAGTGATTTGTGATGTAATTACTTTTTGGAAAATTAGTCCTTTTCATATCACTGTATTACCTTGAGCAAATTGGTTAATACATTGGGGACTCAGTTTTCTCATCTGTAAAATGAGGGTGAAGGACAAGATTATTTCTAGTGTCTCTTCCACATTTCAAAACCAAGAATTTTAAATAGCATTATTTAGATAATTATTGTTTAATGAAGGAAAATTATTGTAATTGAGTGAAGCAATCATCCTCCATTTGTTTAAATCCCTTAAACAACTGATTCTTACTATTTGAAATAGTGATTTGCTGATAATCAAAGGATGTGTCATTGTTTGGGTCACATCATCAGAAACTCCCAAGAACTGGAACAAAGGGGCAGATTAAAGACAATTCAAGAGCACAGCAAAAGCTTTGGACAAACTTGCACCTAAATGTTAATATACATAGTCTACAATACACTAAAGGAAAACCACAGAACTACTTGGCTTAATTCTGCCTCTGCCACTTGCTAACTGTAAGTGCATCAACTTTTTGTGCCTCCTTTTTCTCCTCTCTAAAATGCTAGTAGTATCTATCTCAGAATTGAGGTGATGCTCTAGTTATGTAAGGATTTACAATAGTGTTGTGTGATTACCCTCGCCATTACCATTATCTAAAATAAATAGTATCAATGTTGCTGCTAGTTTATTCATCCTATACTTGCTTACCTGGATATGAGGTAGCCATTTTTTTAAGTCATCTTAGATATCCAATTATAGTGATCTTATTTTGCCCTAGTCTGTTTTTGTTTTTGTTTTGTTTTGTTTTGTTTTTGAGTCATAATCTCTAGCAGACAAGATTTGAAGGAGTCTGGTTGATTAGATGAATTCTGTAATTTTTTTCCTTCTTTAGATAATACTTTCCTGATTTTTATTTTATGCTGCTAATATGAATTCATTTTAATCTAATTCAATTTCCAAATTTCATGGTTACAGTACTATGCCAAATTAATCCAAATATTGTCTAGACACACAGTTAGTTCCTTACAATTTCAGGTATTGCAGAATTCTCTCTTCCCTTTATATTACTGCAAACTGAAACTGACTATCCATCTCTGGTTTTCCTTCTTTCTCCAACCTGTTGTCTCTTCCTTTTCTCTTTTGTTTTCTCTAAGGTTTTCACTACATTTGAGTCAAAGGCACTGGCATAATCTGGGCCACCTCATCAGAGAACAAATCAGGAGGCTGCTGCTGTTTAATTTATGGAGTTATGCCAAAAAAAAAATGATCTCTATGCCTGGCCAAGTAAATCTCCTTCCCTTCTCCTGATGAAATTCCAGGATTAGAAATCCATTTCTCTGTGTAAATCAATAACCTCTCTAGGCAATCTCTTTCAAAATGAAGATACTCGAGGGAGTGTTCATCATTAAGCTCTTAATACCTCTGTGTGAAGGATTTTCATCAGCCTTTTCCCACTATGAAAGGACAGCTTGACCCTGCAAGCCAGGTTTAGGTTGAGTAGGGCTGTACAGACACCTAGACTGAAGAAAAAAAAAAGGAAAGAGAAAAAAAACAGAGGATCTGACTTCAGAAAGGGAAAGGGGTGACAGATTTGCATACAGTTCAAACGTTTCTAAAGCAGCCCTCATAGGAGCACTTTAAAGCGTGTGGAACATGCCTTTCTAATTAAGTGCCCCTGAGGTACAAAGTATAGAACAGTCAGAGAGTTAGGGATAAGAGTTTGTTCCCACGGGCTGCCCCAATAGTTCCCTCAGGACAAATAAATCCTGACAGCAGAAGTTGCGGGTGACTGAGGTACGGGGGGCAGGTATAAACGCAGAAACAGTAGGTGAGTGGTGAGGCATATATGTGGGTACCATATTGGGGGTGGTGCCTAGGTAAAAAAAAAAAAAAAAAAAAGAATGAGAAACCAGGTTCCAAATCCCACCTCCAGTACAGATAGGCATACCATAAAGAGGAAAATTCTAGCCATGTGTGCGGACATAGTTTTAAGAAACCAAGAGCAGAGCAGGTGCTACACAAACAACAGAAGCTATTCAGAATGCTGACTGCCCACACACACTAAAGGGGAACAAAAAATAGCAACAACCATCTATTCCTATCTCTATGATGGTGTTCCTTTCCTGAATGTTACAAAACTTGCCTTGTTCTCCAGTTTTCACAGAAAACAAGGTAGAAATTTTAGCTTTATAGTTCCTAGGAGACAACTGACCTATTTATTGTCTGCTTGCTTCTGCTTCAAGTAGCCAAAGTATTGACTCAGGCACCAGCTACAGGGCAGTGGGGCACTCGGCCTTCCCTTTGCAACCATGCAAATCAGTGTTCTCTCCATTATCCAAGACCTGAAGCCAAGCCAAGCCAACAGAGTCTTAAAGACTGGACATCTGCCCTCTTTCCACTGTGTTCTGGGTTGTCTTTCCTGAGAACTTGCAGAGAGGCTGTATTAAGTGTACACAGATGCCTCTTCTTTCAGCTGATGCAGACCAGAAAAAGAACATTTGAGCGAAATTAGAAATGCAAATTGGATTTCTGTCTGGTGAAAATGTTTTCAACTAATACATTAATTTTTTGTCATGTCTGTTTTAAGTTAAAATATTTTAAGCTCTTCTTTAGGACATAACAATTAAAAAAAAAGTTAAAAGCTTACCTCCAAGAATAACTGCTAATGACCTTTGTGCCTAAACTTTGCAGAATCACTGCTAAGGGCTCTTCTAGAGATTATATGCATTGTTTCCAGATCTATAATCCATTTCTGATTCTTCTTAAGTGGATTTTCAGACGAAAAGTAACTTCATTGTTCAAGATTCCAGCACCACCTGTGCAGCTTTTCCTCTCTCTTGCGTATAGACGAGTACTTTGTATCATGGACATCATCTTGCTCCATTTGTCTTCATGAGGAATGTCTAAGAGGTCAGGCTGGCGGGGCGGATGAAACACCCTGGTGAAGCAGGGAAGTTGTAGTACAACCGACCTGTATTATCAAAGATGAACAGAACTGAAGGGAAATTATGACACTATATCCTATAAGATTTTTTTAAATGCTATTTGAGCATAAATAATACAATAATTCTAAGCCATGTTAAAACATATATTCAGTATTTTTATAAAAAAATTATGTTTTTTTTTTTAAATAAAAAAACAGTATTTTTATTTATTTAAAAATAAAGTTAGTCTCATTTTCCTGCTAGGGTGGGCAAAATTTGAGCAACAGAATCATTGACTGAAAACATGTTTAAATCATCTCGTCCTCCTTTGAGTCTCTTTTTAAAAGAATTAAAGGAAGTAAATGCATTTCCTCCTATGCACTAAGCCTGCTCATGTGGCTTACAATAAGAAAATCAAATTTTTTTTCTCTTTTTTCTCTGGAAGTTTATACAAAGACTCATTCAAACAGAAAGAAAATGGATAGTATAGTTGAATGTTACCAGATAGTCTGTCAATGACTTCAATACTATATTTCTCAACTCTCAGGGCAGGATATGTACAATACTATTTTTCTCCAGTTTATAGCTGGAAATAAAACTGAGGTTCAAGATGACTTGACTGGCAGAAAGAGGTATATGTACCTTGTAATTGGTACAGTCAGACTTCAATGCTGGTGTATGTCTCCCAGATTTCTGGTGAGTATATAAATGGTGTTTCATTTACAAAACATGAATACTCCTTTGGAGAAAGCTGTCCCATATTGACCTGTTCACTATAACTAAGTTGCTATCTTGCAACTGTTTTAATAGTTTCATGATTTTATCCTCTGGCTGGGAGACGAACATTATCTATTTTATCCACATAATGTAGAAGAAAGAGTACCTGGAGATTTTGGTATTTCAGAGTAGTGACATAGGGCCTGCAATGACCTCTCGGTGAACTTGAGCCTGTGCAGCAGGTTGGGGAGCCCCAGAGTGGTCAGGTGACCACATGGCCATCTGCAGGTCTGGACTGGTCATCTGGCCAGTGCTGACCTTTCGGAACATGATCCAGTGAAATCCAAACCTGAGAGCGGCTGTCAGGCCAAATCTGCTCCTCAATGTCAGTTTCACTGCTGAGTCATTTAATTGTCCACTACGACTTGTAAAGGGCCCATTAGGCTCAGGTCATGAACCTCTCATTTACCATTAATGGATAATCAAATCCTATTTGATTGGAAATACTTTTGTCTTAATTGTATTCCCTTCATAAGTATAAATGTCAACACGTTGGTGACATAAACTTTGCTAGAATGGCTTTCCTTTGTAAGACTGACTTTAAGAAATTAACACCTATTTTTGAAGCTGTTCCATCAAGAGACTATAATTTTATTAAAATTATATCCCAATAAAATTATATCCCAAAACCACATAAATGTGATGGACCCTGCAATGGTTTTCCAGTACATTAATATAGTGGATTTTAATAATTTGTTCTCTGGCAACTTTTGAAAAGGCAGGGCTTAAATTATATTTCTTGCAGGGAATATATCTCCTCCCATCTCATATACCCTAAAATTTTTCCAGGTATTTACATAATGATCATTTCATTCATTTACTCACCAAAAAATGTATTGAGAATTCTCCAGGTGCTATATTGTGTTATGTACTAGAACAACCAAGATGGAAAACACCATGTTCATAGGAGCTTGCCATTTAGCTGCGATAATAGACCTATAAAGATATAATTATAAGAAAATATGGAAAAAAAAAGGCTATTTATGCATATGGGATCACAGAGTATCTGAGGGAGATATTCAAGTGTAAAAAGTTAAGGAAAGCTTACAATATGTTGAACTTGAGCTGCTAATGAAAAGTCAGAAGAAAATGACCAGAAGGTAAATAAATCTCTGGAGTAAGGTTAAGCTAGTGTTATACATGTTGGAAGGAGCTTCATATAAGCAGTAATTGAAGTCATGAAACTTTATGACAGAAAGAAAGGAAGAAGTTCAAGGAGAAATCATTGAGGGAAACCTACATTTAAGGTATACAAGAAATTAAAAATAGAGAAATAAAATGAAAACCCTAACAGCACATTATCGTTGCCACTGAAAGAAGGAAGAGATTAAAATGCAGTGAAATAATTGTGAAGTCATTATAATATTTTAATAGATAACAGTAATAACATTAACCAAAACCCATATTAGTTGGAAAACCCATTCGTCTTGATTTGAATTTGAATAGTGTGGGTTCAAAGTTCTGTCTAATACTAATTTCCTTTAGTATGATCCACAGGCAGTAATTTATTTAGTCCAGACCAGTTTCCCCAAACCTAAAATAAAGATAGGATGTGAAAGTCCTGAATACCTCTCTTTGAACGAAGCATCTGAGTGTGAGAAAACTGGAATTTCTTGAAAAAAGCTATTCTGTAAATTTGAGATGTGTCATTCTAGCTGGCCCATATCTATTTATAAGAGTAAGATTATTGGAAATGAAAACCCTCATCTAAATAGCTGGCAGTTATTTGATTATATGACAATCCATGAGATAGACACACACACACACACACACACACACACACACACACAGATAACATGTTCTTAAGAACCGTGTACCATATAATTCTAAGGTAATTCTCTCCTATTAAAGAGGCTATTAGTCTGTTGTGTCACAGGATATTATGTTATTAATAATACACAGATGAAAGAAAATTGTCCAGTTAATGCGGTTAGCTAGAGAGTCAAGATTCATTGGTTCTATTTTGAGCTCCATCACTGACTCTGAGCTTTCAGAAGTCACATATTCTTCCAGATTATATTGATCCCCCACAAGCGTACAGGTTTTTAAAACCAGATAATTTGGAAGTTGTTTGAGATCTTCTGAAGTAGCAGTATTAATAATTCTTCAATGAGCAAAGGGTCTTACAAGTTTTCAAAACTGCATGTCAGGTGTATCCTATTTTGTACCCCATTGCAGAGACAGGCTTTGAAATATTTTACATTTAGATAGACATTTTTAAAATACAAATTTTAAATGAGCCATGAATTAAAATGCACAATTTGCAGAAGGACTAGGATCTGAAGTATATAGTTACACAACAGTTGCAGTAAAAATTAATAAAGACATAGGCAATGATTATATTTTAAAATAAATGCACATATTGAATGCAAACTTTTGTGAAATAGACCAATGTTATTTTAATTTTGAGACAAATTACAGTCTCAAATGATGTCTGTGTTCTAAGTTAATCAGGAAACAAAGTGTATAGAACTTGAATGACAAATTCTCTATGAAGGCTGCCAATTAGTCTTGTATGGGTGGGCTCAGGCTCTACGATTTTTCATTTTACTTTTATTTCACTGTTGGAGTTCCTTTCAAGCTTTCAGAGCTTGGGAAGAACCTGGTCTTAGTTTGCTTTTTTTCTTTTCTTTTTTTTTTTTTTTTAATGTCTTTCAGTTTCTTATAAGTAGTCAAGTTTTAAAAATTTAAACATGATAAAACTCCATGAGACGTGACATAATTTAGTTAACGTTTGACTGTGTAATGATCCACAACTTAATACCAATAAGAGATTAAGATAGAAAGATGGTTATTACTAGGAACAAAATTTATGGTGTGAGATATGGGTAGCCAAATAACATCAGCTCTCTCTTAAGACTGGTTGCGTTAGGGTCCCTTAAAATTGCTTGAAAGGAAGTAGAAGATAATTCATGTTGTGATTTATATTAAATGTTACTTACGACAATAACGTATCAAGTTTGAAATTATATATTATGTATAACATATGCATTATATATATATATGTAATTATACATAATGCATATATATCTTAGAATAGTGTTTAGGATTTCTTAAGCAATTAGTACCTCTCAGAATTTTTGTTGTTCATTCTTTTTTATTATTTTTCTTTATATTTTATGGACAATTTAGTTTTCACTATTTGATAATAATGAACTATTTTACTCTCAGAATTATAATTCCTGTGGGGAAAGAAATAACATTCTAATAATAGGCAGCATTCAAAGCAGGGCCTGTCCACTCTTATCACCCCCTCACCTCTATCATCTCTCCTGTTCTTACTTTATGCTCCACACCCCCATCTTAATCCTTTTTCTCTTGAACCAATCAGAACTTCCATGAGTATTGTTAGAGTGTTAGAATCTATTGAAGGAGCCTGGTGAGAAAAGACAAGGAATATAAACTACCATTAATCTACAAGGTTATTATTGTAGCAATATTAAACTCTTGCTATTAGCAAAAAAACTGGATATAACTTGTATCCATCTATAGAGAATGGGTTAAACAGTGGTACAGTCACATACTGGAATGCTATTCAATTGTATATGGAGCTTTTATAATACTAATGCATATAGTATGCTATCTTTTGTGTACAAAAGAGGTTAAACTACTAACTCACATTAATATTTTCTTGCATTTGTGTAAATAAACTAGATGGATAAAAATAAACTAATAAAAATAACAATTTATCGAAGTTGGTGGGATGGGGCAGTAGTGAGACTTTTTAATATATGTTTTTAAAAAATTTTAGCTGTATAAATGGATTACCTTGTAACAAAAATGTAGAGAAACACTTAAAAAATGGTTGTTGAATGAATAAATGATTGACTGAATCAGAAGACTCAAAGCTACTTACCTAGCTACTCTGACAAATTAAAATGGCTTATTTAATTTCCCTAGTTATTGCCACTACACTCTGATTTTTCACTTCTTCACACTTAGTGCAACAAGTTCTCGTTAAAATGCACAATTCACTCAGAATCTTACCTTGTTCTGAAGCATCTTTATTCCTGTACTTTATTGTTATTCTTTTAACAATGTGTAAGCTATTCTACAGTGCAGATGATCTCTTGTGTTTATTTTTATTCTTTTTCCATCATCTCATATAAAGCCATGATTATAGCTAATGCTCAATAAATCATCAACCTCTATAAATTCTACTAATGTGTCATATATGTGATGCTTATTATAGGACATAAAATTTAGATATCTTTTATATTCATTCAAATTAATCGAGTCATATCATTTTACAATAATATGAGTCCTGGTGATATGTCATATATTCAGAAATAGTGGCTTTTGGATGCATTCCATGTTACTATAAATCTCCAGATCCTTTCAGATGACCAATTTGAATATGTGGAGATAAGTGATAATTCTTTGGTGTGCCTCAGTCCTCATACTACTTTCATGGATCTTCTCTCAGAGACACATGCTTTTATTTGTCTTTCTTTTCACGGAAATCGAGGTGTTTGCCTATCACCTGGAAGCATTATTCCACCACTTATTATGACCAAAAACAAGACAAAAACAAACAAGAAAAACCCATAACTGATCTGTTGACTAATACCTTTGGCCAATTGTAAATACTCCTTTCTAGCGTAAGGTGTAGTATTTATTTTATGAGAAGTTTCTGGGTTTCTATTTAAAGCCACCTTCCCCAACTGCTTTCTCTCGAGCTGCCTTAGGATCCAGACTCATGAGAACACCTCATAGTAAGGTCTCTTTTCTCCTTTTTTTACTTGGAAAGATCATACTTATTTATTTATTTTGAAAATTCTGACTCTTGCTTTAGAATGAAGAGAGTTGTGTACATAATTTGCTTTTAATCAGGGTAAAGGTAAGCAAGTAAAAGGCACTCAAATGATAAATAAATATCAAGCTTTCAACTTTTAAATTTATATGTGAAGGCTAATTGGATATAATATGATTATTCATTAAATAAAGTTATTGTTGAAAGTATTACCTTTCTCCACTTATTTAAGCTAAAGCACTAACAGATATTACTGTGTGAAGATAGAATACTTATAATAATATTTGTTAAATAAATGCAGGTGGAAAAGTTTGGAAGTGTGAAAAGACTATATTTGCTGATGTTTGAAGACTAAACTTCTAAAATGCTTCATGGAAGATATAAGGTTTCAACACATTTTATAATAATTTGAAAGGATATGACAACAGAAAGATGGAATGACCATTTCATGTCGTGATTTCTGTAGGATCATCTGCTGGTTAAATGCATTAGAATAAAAAATGCAGTGGAGCCAGAAAAAAACAGAATTGTGATATAGAGGGCACAAGTAAGTATTGGATCAAAAATAAAGAATGCAAACTTGAAGCCACAAATGTTTCATTTAGCTCACACTGAATTAGTTCCAACTCCTACAAATTGGAGATTTCACATGAGAATCCTACTTTTTTACAAAACCCAGGGCAACCATAGGAAGCCTGCTCTCCTGGCCGCTCATTAAAGGCTATCTACTTTACATGGAGTGTGTTCTCTAGAGCTTCTCTCTATTCCTATTCCTACTTGGACATTTTTTCTTTTAATATACTTGTATGTGCCCTGTAGACACTTGAGCTTACAAGTTTTGGTTTAAAGGACTTTATCTTTCATCAAGTAGGTGGTACCAATATCCCTTTCTGTCTGAATCTACATGGTTTCTGATTTGAGATAATAAGTAGTACCCCAAATCAGGATAACCACGATTATCATCAGGAGAGCATGTTAAAATGTGGATTCCAGTTCTCTCCTTTCGGTAGGTTTAGTGGGGAGGCTAAAAGACATGGATTTAACAAGTGTCCGGATGATTCTCATGAATTTATTCTCTAACAGACTTTGGAAATTACTGAATGGGAATGAAGCAGCAGGTACATTTGCTCAATTTTTATGTGTGAGAAACTGAGCCTAAGCTGTTTCTAATTTATTCACAAATGTGACTGTAATAGCTTTGGCTCCTTGCCAGTGGTCTTGGGACTCTTGAGTTATCCCATTGAGTACTCTGGTAATGAATGCTACCAGAATGGATGTTATATGAATACTGAATATAAATTTTAAAAAGCCTTATTATCATTTTTTAAATACCTATCCTCTATGCACCAAAAACCAAATATCAGAGGAGAGCTATGTCGTTGTAATTAATCATCACTGTCTATTAAGTCCCTATCATTAAGAATTTTCAAGATGGAGGATATCTAGTCTAAATTTTTCAGATGAGAAAATTGAGGACCAAGAAATTAAAGAAACTGATTCAGAGCACACAAAGCAGTAGTGGTAGTGTTGGTTTTTTGATATTTGTTCCAACATAACGATTCACACCGGGTACAAAGAATAGGTTATGACATACACATTCTAAGAGACCACACTGTCTGGGGAGGGTTGAGTTCAGAGTTACAGTTGTATGGATTATAGGTGCTATTAATGTATTCTTCCACTTTCCAGCCTTTTTAGGCCTAAGAAGAACTCAGGTTTGCAATTTAGCCTACTTCTAAAACTGAAAATGTGATTTTTAAGACATATGTATATTAGACTATAAAATAATAAAAATTATATAACATAATATTAATTTTCTCAGTAAATGTTTAAAACAATTAGGACTAATTTGCAAGAGCAAAAGGCAACTGGCTCACTAAAATAGAGATACATTTAGAGGTTAAAATTGGTAAATTAATGTAACATTTCCTATGAGCCACCAGATGGCACAATTATAAGCATTATATATCACTTTTTATTAAGATCATTAGAGTTTTAGCTTTAGACAATATTAACGACTTTGAGCTCTGGATCACTGTGTATATTTTACAAAACATTTTATACTTTTATAAAGCATATTCGATTACTGCTTTTTAAGTAACTGTTGACATATGAAAAATAAAATAAGAAAGACTGTTCTTAGCCTACAAATATGGACATGGGTAAAAATATTTGAGAAAAATAAAACTTGTGAAACTCCAGTTTATCCCAAAAATATAATAGTTCTAAAAATTATGCCTTTGTTCAGAATTGGAAATCTGCAATGTTATTTTTATAATAATGAATTCAATTATTTAAAAAAAACACAACAGTAACTACTACTTACAGAAGTTTAAGTAGATACTAGAAGAAATAAATATGAATTAAACATGAAAGTTCTTGTCAAGGAACTTACAATCAATTGGGGATATAAAAGCTAAACTAAAGTGTAATTTAAAATATATGGAAATAAAATGGAAGGAGAGTGTGTCATTTAGGTGGGACATTGAAAAATTTGTAGTTTTTTACAGGGATGAAGGAAGGAAGAGAAAAACAAACAAAAAAGACACAGTTGTGCAAGTATATTCAATAATCTTCCAGGGTAGCATCATCCTAGTGAGCTGACACCATATGGGATAAGGGAACACTAGGAATTTATTAAAGCAGCCCATTAGTTTATTGCTGAGATTGATGAAGTAGAGTGACTATCCATCCCAGTTTCCCTGAGATTGTTTAGTTTTGATTTACTGACCCTGTTTCACTCTTTAAAAAGGTGCTAATTTGGACAATGATTTTATTTATATAACAAAACATAAATAAAGCTATAGTAGAGACAGCAGTGAGCCAATTTTCACCAAGACAAGTAGGTTAAGTAGAACCATGGGGTGATATATAGTTAAATGGCAGAATTGACAAGGAGTCAGTAGCTAGGAAAGCCAAGAAAAATAGAACGAGGATCAAGGTACTGAAAGATACCGCTCACCTAAAACATGAAGGAGGCATTGGCATATTTTCTAATGGGAAGTGGCAGGGAAACAGATGATTGGGAAGTAATAGAATGCTGTGTTTAACTGTGGAAAGTTGGGAAATCATGAAAGGACTTATATATCGTTGTTGTTTTTTTAAGTTTATTGGGGTGACAATTGTTAGTAAAGTTACATAAATTTCAGGTGTACAATTCTATAATGCATCATCTATATATCACATTGTGTGTTCACTATCCAGGGTCAGTTCTCCTTCCATCACCATATATTTGATCCCTTTTACCATCCCACCCCCACCCACTGTTATGTATTATTAAAATCTATGAAATAAAGGCTAATATTTATCCAGTGTCTACTGTGCTGTATGTACTATACTAACCACTTGATAAAAAAATAACTCCATTAATTTTTAGAACAACCATGAGAGGCGTATGGTAGTCATTAAGGATATTAACGGGATATTTTAGGTTCTTTAACTTCTGGGCCCTTGGTGAGATTTCCCGTTATAACCTCCTGGGATTGAGTAGGTCATATGACCAGTTATGGCTGAGAACTTGTAAGCAGATGTGTAGTCATTTCCTGTGGGCTGAGTTTTTAATCTCCTGTGTGAGACTCCCGAGTTCTCTTTCTTTTCTGTCACAGCAACCAGGAATCCATATGGTGGTTGTTCCATCAAACTGGTTCCTGCAACAAGGACGAAAGCAACATGGAGCAGAGCCTCCAGCTGACCCTTGATTGACATGTAACTTGAGCAAGAAATCTCTTCTATGGTTTTAATCCCTTGATTAAAGGTTTGGGGGAGGTTTGTTGTTGTAGCCTATCTGGATCGTTACAGGATATATATTATTTTTATATCCATATTACAGATAAGGAAACTGCTGCTCAAAGGTTTAAGTAACTTACCTAAGGTTACAGAGTTGGTGAGTGGATAAGCCAAGATGAGCATCCAGGAAGGCTGAACAGATGTAAGCCTGTAGACTCTACTACTGTCCAATATTGAATCTAAAGCACCTAAGCCTTAATCCTATTTATTCTAAATGACTCATAATTCTGATCACATCCTTTCACCTTTTTATTCCAACCTTTAATTATGTCAGTACATCCCCTTCATCCTATACAGACACAGAAAAAATTCTGAAAGTAAGCAAAAAAAAAGAGAAAACATACTTTAGGATATTTGTGTTTTTCTTTACTCAGAAGTAAAGTTCATACCTGTAACGAATAGATAAAATGTGATAGGTACATTCGATGAACATTATGGAACAATTAAAAACACTGAATTATTTGTATGCCTATAACAAAGGGTGGGTACTAACAACATAGTAAGTAAAGGTAGAAAACAGAAGGAGTTACATAACAATATAATTTATGTTAAAATATACACACATAACATAATACACAATTTGTAAGAACACGGTGTAATAAAATCTACATGATCCAATGTTTATCCATTCAGGGAGTGGTTATGATTAAGGAATAGGGATGAAATATTTTTTTTTTAATAGACAAATCAACAACCAACCAATGCATCATGATAGGAGACTTACATATACTCAGGTAATAATGTTTTGTGAACTGATAATATAAATAGCTCAACTTTGTTTAAAAACAAAAACCTAACTTCATATGAGCTGGAATACTAGCCGTTCTGATTATGAATTTTATTTTCAGATAATAATCATTTTGGAATAATTTCAAAGGAGCGTACCACTTGAAGAATGCAAAATATCTTAAGGACCAAGAACCATGGATATACAAAATTCTGAGCAAATGCAAATTACCCATCTAGCTGTTTAAACTGGCTCAGATTTTAGTGTCTATTGATAGATCAGACCTATGAAAAGCATAAAGATCTCCACCAAAACCGTTAATAATGCCATGCACAGATGCAGCCACTCCTGCTTTAGTGGGTCATTTACGCATATGTCCATAATATGTCTTTCTTTAGATGTTAATTATTGTAGGTTATGTAAGGGCTTTGTAGGAGTCTGGAGAACTTAAATACTGGGAATTAAAGTTACAGTCAGATGCATCTCGATGGCATTGGGAGTTTTTTTTTTTTCCTTTTTTTTGTTTTTTTTATTTATTTATTGGGGTGACAATTGTTAATGAAATTACATAATTTCAGGTGTACAATTCTGTATTACATCATCTATAAATCCCATTGTGTGTTCACCACCCAGAGTCAGTTCTCCTTCCATCACCA
This sequence comes from Rhinolophus hipposideros, assembly GCF_964194185.1. Classification (NCBI taxonomy): domain Eukaryota; kingdom Metazoa; phylum Chordata; class Mammalia; order Chiroptera; family Rhinolophidae; genus Rhinolophus; species Rhinolophus hipposideros. The sequence continues at coordinate 41,202,054 of NC_138052.1, forward strand.
TATATTTGATCCCCCTTACCTTCATCTCCCTCCCCCTCGCCTGGCATTGGGAGTTTTTGCTCCATGTTGTTATGAAATTGTGACCAAAGCTGTATCTCAAGCTGTTAGTGTGGCCAGACCTGGAGATTTGAGAGGCTGGTACCTGCTTTTGTTTATTCATATGGAGGGTTACCAAATACATTGACAATGCTGACTGTGAGTTAAAGAGAAGAGAGGATAAGAGTTTAGGCTTAACCTACAGGGGACCTGCGGGGACCACAGGAATAAAAAGAGCCTCAGAGTCGAGGGTAGAAAAGAGAGAAGAAAAGGGAGGTAAAAGAAAGACTGAGAGAGATAAGGCCTAACGAACCTTTTCCCAAAGTCAGTGAAAATGGGGAAGAGGAGACTCAGAGAGTACAACCATGCCCAGACAAAACAGGGATAAAGTGGATCAGCCACAGAGTCACCAAATTGGTCAAGATTTCACAAACAAGCAAATAAAATCTATAGTTGAGAAAAACACTCATGCAGAGCCGTACACTATCTTCTTATCAAGGTGAAGTTAGGACAGGAATTAGAGTACACACATACCCATACAAAAACACACAGGCACAGACACTTAATTTTTGATGTTCACTCCGAGAAATCTGAATATAGATTTTATTATATTTAGTGGTGATATTCTAACTTCCTGTAAAAGAGAATGTGGTTATGTATTTTATTTTTATTTCTATGAGTGAAAAAGCTGAAAATGATGAAAAGGCTTTATCCTATTATGAAGGAGTTAATAAAACTAGAGGCTCATTGATATACTTCTTTCCTGGAAAGTGCTGAGGAGTCAAGTTACAGAAAATGCTGGGCTTGGAAGTTACCTCAGGAGAGCAAAAGCTGAAGGGAACCTGGGCAATGTACGTGTAAAATCTCATATTTACTGTAAGTGTGAAGTAAATGTATGCATTCACCAGAAGCTAGCTAAAACAATCTCACTTCCTGTGCAGTTTTGATTATTGGGAATTGCCAGCATATCACAGCAATTTTAATTAGAGGAAACATCTTCTTGTCATGTTGGATTTGTAAGCAAATATTGTTTTTGTTTTTTGATTTTCATTTATGAATAAATTATCTTCCAGTTACGTTTATATAGTAAAAGAAAAAAATGACCATTTGACTCTCCAGACTTACTTTATGAAGCATGACTCATTGTAGAAATAAAATGCTTTGCCTTCTTTTATAATCTCCCTTTCCTAAATCATTTCTCTAATCATTTATATCTGACTAAACATTAAGCTGGCCAAGAATGACACATTTTCTTGTATGAACTATAGAATTAAAATGTTTCCTCATAGAAACTTCCCAACAGCAAAGAAGCATACTCTAAATACTCACACACAGTGTGGCATCATTAACGCCGCATGTGAATTCACTGTTAGACCTAATAAAAGTATCAGGCCCAGTAAAGTAGAGGCCAAGAGAGACTGCAGAAATGGCTAGATCTGAGCTGGACTTCCTGTGAGTGACTTACTAGCTGCCCCCACGTCAAAACAGTCCTGGGGGATAACGAGCCTTATTTGCTTCACAGGTATATGCTTCAATATCATGTTATAGAGGACAGTAAAAAGAAAGACATGAATTCCAGTCTCTTCTTCACTATTGTCATTCAGCAAATTAGCTGCACAAACTCACCCAATCCCTCGAGAATTGTTTTCTCATCTATAAAATGATTTCTAATGATTATCATTTTTAGACTTAATGTTCTATGGTTTTAGTCCTCTCTTTTATTTCTTTGCATAACTATTAGGTTGGTGCAAAAGTTATTGCAGTTGAAAACGTGAAAAGTAATAGTAAAATCCGCGATGACTTTTGCACCAACCTAATACTATAATTTTAAAGTTTACATTAAGAAATTCTTTTGAAAATCACATTTGAGGTAATAACGTGGCCCCTGTGAGTCTGTATTAGAAAAGGAAGTTTGTGATTGAGTTAGTGCCCTGGATATCATGCACTTTGAATTAAATATTTAAAGATCAACGTCTACGCATCCATCTTTTTTTTTAATTAAAATTTATTGGGGTGAAAATGGTGAGTAAGACTACATAGGTTTCAAGTGCACAATTCTGAAATATATCAACTGTATATCCCATTGTGTGTTCAGCACCCAGAGTCAGTTCTCCTTCCATCACCATATATTTGATCCCCCTTACCCTCTCCTATCTCCCACGCCCCCCCTTATGCTCTGGTAACCACTAAACGAGAGCCTATATACTTTGGAGGCTAAAAGAATCCTGTATTTTAGGGAAATGAACATCTTTTGTAGCTGCTATGGTTTATCTAAATACAACTGAAATATTTGAATTTAATCATGGAAAAGGGGTTGATATATTAGTTGTAAAAATTTGCTAATAAAATCATGATAATTGCAATCACTAATTTGGTAGCTTCTATGTGCAAAGTTCAGTCACTTTACATATATTATTTCTAATTCTCATTAAACCCAATAAGGTAAATATTTTGCCCCTACTTTATAGATGGCAAACTCAAAGCTCAGAGAAATTCAGTAACTTGCTCAAGTTATAGAGCTTATAGAAATTAAACATGGATATAAACATGCTTTTTCTGACTCTGTAGTTCATGGTTTTTCCGCTATTCAGCACTGCCTCCTTTCTATAAAATTACAACTGTATTTTATGAATAATACCTTCATGGCAGAACCTTAATAATTTATTATGATAGATCATCAATTCAACATATTTTTTACTAGTAATGACTAGTTGTCCTCAAAATAACACCAAATGCATACATGTATTTCTTCACTTACTCAACTAATACTATCTGTTCTGTGCAACTTGCTACTATAACCATAACGGATATATTAAATAGGAAGTGAGCAGAGCGTAGAGTATTGCAATAAAATCTAAACATTATCACACCATTTATAGAGAATAAGTGGCTGTATAGAACTTGCTTCACATAAAAGAACAAACAAAAATCAAAATAGGGATTTAAGTGAAAATGCTTTAGTACAGCTGATGAAAACCAATGTTCTGAGGACAGGTAAATTGCTACAATGGATTTACTAAAATAAATTAAAATAGTTTACATTTTCAATTAAATATTAAAAAGTATGCTTTGAGACAAGAAAAGAGTACTGTGAGGGAAAAAAAAGGTTGAGAAATGAAGAGACTACTTGGAGTCAGAAATACAGTAGGCAAATCAAAACCACAATGGAAATAATAACTAGATGACTGCTACTTACCTAACTGCAACGATAGCTAACCTCTTTCATCAAAATGATTTTGTACCTATTGCTAATTATTTTCCACTCAAGCTGATGGAGAATTTTTTTTCAAAACCTTTAAAATTATATTTTGTTAGCATTTTCATATTTGTATAGATTAAAATGCAAATACCTTTTCTTTTTTGAAGCATTCTAATGGTATGTAAAAAAACTTTTGTAATTCCTGTGCATAAGACACAAATATCATATCAAAATATGTCCAAGAGATATAAAACAAACATTTTCTAACAAGAATTAAATGTTCTTCTTGTATTATTGTAGACAAGGGAAATTTTTATTACAACCACTATCCGTGACAATCTCTGAACTTTTATTACATAAATGCCATTTTTGTAAATAACAATTACTATGAATTATAACAAATGCAATGGTTATTTGCAAAAGGGATAAATAAATATTTAGGACTTGGACAACTCCAGGCATTGCTCTTTCTGCATGTAGCTATGGATAGAAAGACTGTTTCAAAATTCAGAAGTTAAAATAGTACTAAAACCTAGAAATTGATTTTAGAAAGCTGTTCAAACCCAGGGATATGGGTAGAAAGAGACATTGCCTACATTTTAGGTTATGACGTTCTGACACCTACAAGCATCTGGCTTAGCAGACTTTTTTTTTTAAGTGGTGCTTAAAAGTGTTGGTATGGAACATAAGTAGATAATGCAAATATGTTACCGACCTCTACCAATAGTTGCAATTATGCAAATTTTAAAACCTTCATCTTTTATAATTAGGTGTAGTGGGCTTATGTAGTTAAGTTCTCCACTGGCTAGTTCAAATTCCGTAATCTGTTGAGCAGCTGTCCCCCTAAAAATAATACACTTCAAATAGAAAAAAAACATGCATTCTGCAAAGGGATGACACGGAATATTTATGATGAAAAGGGAAAACATCACGTCCTGAATAATTGTTAGTGACTAATTTCTTGTTTGGCAGTTAAGAAATGTGCTTTTATGAAGAGCTGAGATTCTCTGACAATAATTAAGCATATTTTTCAATTGGTCATAGAAGTATAAAATTTTAATTAATATACTCCAACTCTCTAGAAATGAATTGTTTTTTACTTAGTGGTAAAAGAGAAGGTTACCAATAGTAAAATTTATATAGTATTTAAAATTATCCTTATTGGGTAGATAACTTGCCTTAGTATTTACTATTGGACACAAAATAATCTCATTATCCATACTACTGAAAAACATAGAATGTGTAATGTCATTATTAAGCACATCCCATAACCATAGAAAACATATTATTTCAGTAGAATTATGCATATATACTATATAAATTATATAGTCACAAAACTTACATATTAAGGTTAACATATAATTATAAATATTTTACTTATATATACTAAACTTACTAAACAATTTTTATTATAATAAACAAAAACTCAAGAGGTATGTTGGTATGTATACGTTTTTAATTAAAAATTTCTACTGATTTGAATAAGTTAGAATCTGAGGATTCTACTTTTATTTAAGCAATAGGTTTCATGTCTGATAGGCTACACTCTAAATAAATTACATACGCTACCTTTATTTTCTAACTTATTGTCAGACTATATTTAAGAACACAAAGGTCATTCGACAGGAGGAAAAAGGAAGTACAAAAAGCCAAGTCAAGCTTATTTTCACCTAAATGAATCAGTCATTGAGACAAGGGAAGTTAAGAAAGAAACAGCTACTATGATTTTAAAGAAAGAAAAAGTATTCAATTGAAAACATCCAAAGACTTGTAAACCATGAGGCAATTTTGTATAGTAGATTTAGAAATAGGGTTAGTAGTTCATTGTCTAAATTATCCTCCCCAAGCATTTTACCTACTAGCTTTCCAGTGATTAATGGAAGGAGATCCAATTTGGCTGGTGATTAGAAATAGTAATCAAATTTTAGTTGAAATAATAAGGCTTAGATATAAGAAAAAAAAAAAGATAATTTGCTATCTGTTTAGAGATACATTTGATCAGTTCCTATTTCAGTTATTTGCAAAAAAAGAATCACAAATGTTTCTGTTAAAATAATAATGTGTACCCATTTTTAAAATAGATATAAAAAAATACTAACCACCCAATGCAAATTAATTGTAGAGTTATATTAGAATGTCCATATCTTCCTTTTCTAGTCATGTACCTTCTTTGATGACAATCACTTTAAAACAACATGCTTATTTATTTCTACCCTTAGATTCAGTACAGAACCCATCTGTTTCCAATACTCCTTTCCATGGTCCCAGTGGATTCACCACATTTTAGATAAAAAGGAATGCACTAATTTGCAGCAGAGAGAACAGAAAAATTGACTAGTGGACAAAACTTATTATAAACTATTTATTTGCTATATATTTCAGTACTTCACTAACTTCAAATTATGGCAAAATCACCCATATTTATTTATTTGTGTAGTTTAGCACCAGAAAAATTAGTCTTGGAAAATAAAACATGAAGCGGAAAACCCAGATCATCACCACAAGATGGCACTATGGACCAGTCTCTTAGGAGTAAGAGTTTGTGTTTAAACATTTCTCTCTTCTCTCTCTGAGACTGATTTAGGTAATTCACCCCTCTTAATTTGCATCTAATTTTTTATTACAAATATGGTAATGAAATGGGAAATGGAATTTTCTTAATTTAAAGAAAAATGTAAATTTGGAGCCCACCAATGAATATTTTTATATAGTTTGTAATCACAAATTAAACCTGTAGGTATCCCTACTGTATTGAATGTATAAATATATATTTATATATCGCCCCAACTTTTCTCCAAGAGAGACACTATACATATATTCTTACCATCTCATGAATGAATGAACTTCTCTACACTGATATAGCCGTCCCCCTATTCTGAGACTGTAAATGACTAGAATCTAATTTCTTGCTGCTTTAATTTATCATATACACAGTTATCAGGATCATTTTACTTAAAGGCCATCTTCCTGTTACTACTATTTTTACAAGGTATTTTCTTTCAATCAAGAATCTTCAGTGGACATCCATTATGTATTTAAATATTAATTCTGAATTTGATATTCAACTCTATCCCCATCTTAATTTCAAGAAACTGGTGTGTACACACACACACACACACACACACACACACACACACACCTACTTTTTGTTGTCTCATCAACCAGACAAGTCTCATTATCTATCATTTAAAAATATTATGAGAATTGCTATCATTTGTAAAGCTCTTTTCCTGACACTTGCGGTATCTGTACCCTTAGAATCATTGTTCTTTGATGTCAATTAATTTCTTTAAATTCCTTTACAGAGCTCTTCTTCTTCAACAAGTCTAAATCCATGTGCCTCCAGCACATAAACCTACATTTATGGCATATTCATAAACACTATTCTTACATGAAATATTTAGAAAATATTTAATGATAGACTATTACATATTTACAAAATATTGTCTACAGTTGGTGAAACCTATTTTTCTTCTCTTTAGACTATTGTAGCTTTATTATTTTATTCTTCCTGATCCTATCAAGCATATAGTCTAATACGGTTAGTTAGTATGTGACACCAATTCAGGGAATAAATGTGTAAGCCCAGTTATTCTAATAGTTGATAACTGTTGTACTGACAAAGACACACACATGCACACACACAAAATAACATATAGAATCATAGGTACACAGCAAACTTTTTAACTTGAAAAAACATATACCAATATAAATAAAAGTATACATACATTATGTAAGCTTCAATGCTAAGCATATTTAGAGATAGAAAATAAGAGTCAATATTGTCATTTAACTTTTATTGAAGTTCTTAATCATAAACAGTAGTCAATAAATACAGAATTAGAGACAGATCCAGTGGAGCAAAGCATCATAATTTAATTTTTGCTATTCAAACAATGAGGACAGCAGCTAATAACAATAACTCAACTTCTAAGTATGAAATATTTAAGATCATACAAACTTAAATTTTATATATCACATACTGCTTAATTTGCACATATACACATATAACATTTTGGATATAAACTTTAAAGATTATAGACAATGAAAGTCAGATGTCTTTTTGCAGTTTCTTTTAAAAATTTAATTATAGATAGGAGTTAAGGTATACATACTAGAAAATTATATTCTAATTTAGGAACACTTTCCACTGTCACATTCCATGAAACAATTTTATTGAAATGCTTCTAACGCATCTTCAACATAAATCTCTTTGTTAGAAATTGAGATCTTTATTATCTAAAAGAACTCCTAGGAAGTTTTATCTTTCCATTCAGATAGTTTGTTTGAGAGTTTTTGAATCAATATGTGATTGTTTTCATTGGAATTTTATTCCAAGTTCTAAATACCTATTTGTATAACATTAGGAAAGTTCCTTTTTTTGGTCATTGTTGCTATTGTTATTTTAGTCTTTGGTTTTTTGTTTTGTTTTGTTTTTTGTTTTTATTAATAGATTTTGATACTATGTGATTTTCTAATGTAATCAATCACTACCTTGCTTTTTCAAGTGATATATAATAGATTTATGTACAATAGCATCTAACACAATTGGGAGGCTTTAGTCTTCTTTGACTCCTTAAGAAAATACTGAATCAGTTCTCCTTCCATCACCATATGTTTGACCCCGTTTACCCTCATTTACCACCCCTCCCCCTTTACCACACAAAGTGGTATATAGATGATGTATTACAGAATTGTACACTTGAAACTTATGTAATTTTACTAACCATTTTCACCCCAATAAATTTTAATTTAAACAAAAAATAAAATACAGAGATTATAGGCAACCTCTACAGTCACCCATAATGAACATTGAAGATGGTTGTTCTAATTTGCCTTCTCCAAAAAAGAAAAAACTTGAAAAATTCAATTGCAAGATGTGCTTCTCTCTTCTAAGGGAACACTTTTGGGGAAAGTTCTTAATTTGTTTTCAGACACATATGATCTTATTCAACATTTTTCAATTGTGTTCAGGCAGTACTTTCTAAAACAAATAACATGCAACTTAATTGAGATTGGAGTTCAGTTTAATATTTTACACATATGTGTGTATGTATATATGCGTGTGTGTGTGTACATGTATAATTCATTTGCAACAACTTAAAAATATAAAAATAAGTGGGACAATACATGTAAACAAAGAAGTGGCTACTTGTTGAGCTACTACAGAAGCAATAAAGCCCAGTGGTTCTGTGCACTTACTCTAGAGTCGCTTTGCCTGGGTTTGAATATCACCTCCACCATTTACTGCTGTGTGATCTTAGGCAAACAGTTATCTGTTCTATGCATCAGTAGTGATATCAATGCCAACCTGATAGAGTTACCTAGAAGATTATGTAAAGCGAAGCTGTAAAGGATCTACTTAGTGGCTAGTACCTGGTAATAATGAGTGCTACAAACGTGTGCTAAAAATAATTTAAAAAACACAATAGTAAAGTAGGCAATGCAATCATCTCTTCTGTTTTCACATGCCTCGTTTCTTTCTTTCTTTTTTCCTTTCTCTCTTTCTTTCTATTTTTCCCTTCCTTCCATCCTCCCTCCCTCCTTCCTTCCCTCCCTCCCCCCCCCCCCTCTCTCTCTCTCTCTCTCTCTCTCTCTCTCTCTCCTCTCTCTCTCTCTCTCTCTCTCTCTCTTTTCTTTCTTTCTTTCTTTCTTTCTCTCTCTCTCTCTCTTTCTTTCTTTCTTTCTCTCTTTCTCTCTTTCTCTCTCTCTCTCTCTCTCTCTCTCTCTTTCTCTCTTTCTCTCTTTCTCTCTTTCTCTCTTTCTCTCTCTCTCTCTCTCTCTCTCTCTCTCTCTCTCTCTCTCTCTCTTTCTTTCTTTCTTTCTTTCTTTCTCCTCTGTGTTTCTCTCTCCCTGTCTTTCTCACTCCTCTCTTTTCTTTCTATTCTGTATAGTAGAAAAGAGGTTTTTATTTGGCTTAGAGAGTGAACCTATTTACATCCATATGCACTGTATCTAATGACCTTGTTTATTGTAGATTTTGCCCTCTTTTCATGTCTAAGATTTTTCACTCTTTTCAGTCACATGGCCATTTTTCTGATGTGACTTTATATTGACTTTGCTACTGAGGGTATTTTATTTTTTCCATTTCTATATTTAATTCTAAGTTACCAGTTTCTCATTTTAAATTCTAACATGCAATTTACTGAAAAAGTGGATCACATGGGCGTGCTTTGTTCTCTTTTAAATATTTAGTAAATATTAACTTACATGTTTTAAAATTGAATGAAATATTAGTTTACATGTTTTAAAATGGGATAATTCTGATTCTGTTCAACTTAAATAATCATCGATGGAATATTGTAAAATTCTGCTTAAACTTAAATTCATTTTAAGGGCATTTTTAAATATGGAACATGTAATTTCACCTTTTTTAGTATCAAGCTAACTTTTAAACATTTTCTAAACATATAATATACAGTAGCATGAAATTTCTACTGAGAATTCTTCATGCATTGTAAAACTCATCTATTTCCACCCCCAAAAAGTACTTACAATTGTAGAATAGGTTTGAGCTAGAGATTAAAAAAAAAAAAAAAATCTTAGAGCTATAAAAACAGTTCAACACATTCTTGTTAAAATAAATTTAATATATGAATAATGAATAATGTTTCTTTTCTTGAAGTAACAAAAACAAAGTTTTTTGTCTGTATTATATGTATTATAATCACTATTATGCTGTTTAAGCAAATAGTTAATCAGAACAATATGTACTACAGACACTGAGGTAAATAAGATCACCTTTGCTCAGCTCCATTTTGTTCTAACATCCTTACGAACTAGTTTCTCCTAAGAACTCCACAATAATTCCCTATCTCTGCTATTTTCTAGATGGTCCTTTGTTCAGAGTGTTGTCTGGATTCTGCAGATTTTAGAAAAACAATGGCACTTTTGGCTTATTTTGTGCCAACAAACTTGCCTGTCAAACAACTGGGCAAACCAATGACATTCTTCTCTGACACGCTTAGATTCAAATTGTTTAATATGGCTTATAACAAAGCCACTAAACATTCAATGTTGGATAACATTTATAAATAGGCTATTAAAATGACCAGACTAGTCAATAAATAAAACCAAAGTGTTAGTGATATCCAATCTTCCAGTTCTTTTTCAAGCAACTCAAAGTGTTCGCTTTGTCTATTATCACTTAGATGCTAAGAATGTTCTTGCATTCTACCCTTTGTGACAGAGCGAGTAGCCAGACACCTAGAGCAACAGGATTGCATCAGGACAATAGAGTCTTCTTTCACCTGAAGTCAATCATCCTTCCCAAGGTGCTGAGGCCACTGAAGGGACTTATATCATATGAAGCTGCTTAAAGGGAACTGAAGTGGCAGCCATGTGTTCTGAGAAAATAATAATGCAACTGATTTGCTGCCTTTACTACCTTGGCCTATCTTCCTAGGCCCTCTCCTCAGATGGGCCAATTTACCCAGAAGGATGGATAGACATCTAGCTAACAACTGTTCTTATTTCTAACTCAGTCATAATTAAATACTTAATGGCAATCATGAAAATCTCCTTTCACTGGTTAGGTAATTGCAGACATATAGAATAAAAGCTTAACAATAATTGTAGGCCTTGTTGCCTGCTGAATATTGAAATGTGTTAGTATTGTGATTACTTAATGTCCCAATGTACTTGAGGTCAAGCTTAAAGTACACTCCAACTACAACAACAACAACAACAAAAAAAAAAAACAAAGACAAAAAACAAAGAAAACTACAACAAAAAGCAAACACAAAGCTTCATTCTCTAACAGCATCTTAATCCTGCTTACATTGAAAATATAGAAGCTTTGTTAAGCCATCACATAGGGTAGATCCCTACAGAAACTAAGTTTGAACTCAAGAGGATGTTATGAATGTCGCACATCTGGAAATACAATCATCTGATTATGTATCTTGACTCTTGATTTTGTCAAGGAACTTTCATCTAGGTCCATTTTGTTCCCTGTTCGGGGATGTATCAATCAACTATTCCTGCTTAAGAAAACAAGCTCAGTGTCCTATAACAGCCATCATTTATTATTTTCCATGCATCTACCACTTGACTGGGGATTGGAGGATCCAGAGCGGGCTCAGCTGGGCTTGGGTAACCTTGGCTCCAAAATGGAAGCTGGGCCAAACACTCCCCCAAATGCCTACCATCCTCTTTGGAGTGGTATATTAGCTGGAGCGTACTTTTCTTGTGAAAAAGTCAGAAGTATAATGGTAAGTCCAGCTATACAAGCACATTTCAAGCCTTTGCGTGCTTACTTCCCATTTTCTAAAATCCAATAGTCCATGTAAGTCACATGGCTGAGCCTCAGTCAAGATTAAGGAGTAGAGAAATATGCTCTGTCTCTAGTTAGAAGAAGTACAAAGTTATGTAGAAAAGAATAGGAATTCAGGGATGAGCAAAAGATTAGAGCTAGTAACCGCTGACCACAAGAACTAGATCAGTGGTTTTCAATTGTGTACATGTAGCCCTGGAGTTTGTTTAAACAAGCTTCCTCTGCAGGCAGAGTTTCCAGATTCCTACCCAACCATAACCCAGAGAAACATGTGTTCATCTCTTTTATAGTTAATGCTTAATTTTCCATTGATCGAGTATCAATTTGTCAGGTTTACAATGACAAAATTAATTTTACTTTTTAAAAATAAATTCACTATTTAGTTTTTTTAAAAGTAAATCGCAATGACTCAGCATCTATATGGAATTATAGAAAACCAATTATAGCTGTGTGGTGTCTAATAGGGCAATATATGCAACCATTTCCTCTGACCAAATATATAAGTAGTTCCAAGTTATAGTACCACATCACTCTACCAACGATTCACTTAGAGAATGGAGTTGGGTCATGGCACAGGCATTGTGGCAAGCAAAGGAGAGATGGGTGTTTCCAGATTCTAAGCCTGCGATACCTGAACCTTCAGATGTGTAAGAGAGTTATAGGAAAGGGAAAAATTGAGAGAACTCCATCATTGCTATACTCTTTCCTGTTCTAATATTATATTGGAAGTGAATTAAGAAACAGGTGATTGTAACAGACAATTTTTAACAAACAGTAAATTTTTATCCTTTTTTCTTTTTTTTTTTTTGGTCAAATATTTTTTGGCATAGCTGCAGCATTCCTTTTCTTTCTAAGGATACATCTAGAATGCATTTCCCAGCCTCTATTTCAGTTGGTACAGTGATGTGATGGATTTCTGGCCAATAGATTGTGAGCAGAGGTAATACATATCACTGTTTGCATGAAGGCAATAAAAAAAAATGTGTGTACTTTCTACTCACTCCTTCCCTATCTAGCTACTTAATGCAGAAGAAAGAAAAGCCCTAGACAATGATTAAACCACATAAGAGGGGGAAAAAAACTATTTCTCTGTAGTAGAACTTCCTACTAGGTCTGCCAACCATACTGGATTTTGATGTTTGAAAAATTAATATTTATTGATTTAAGATAATGAGAATTTGGAGTTTTTTGTTATAGCCATTAACTTAGTTGATCAAAAGAGAAAATGATTCCAAGCATGTAATGCCGGTATAAAATATCCCAAAATATTCAGCAATAGGGTTAGTGAGTGGGTCACATGTAATGAAAAACCAATCAATGTTGGAGGCTAATAGACTGAGAAACTTGATAATCTTTTGCAAAATATTCTGTCAAATTGCTGATATGATATTTTGGAAGGCAGACCTTGTGCCATTGAACAGGCAATTCTAGGAATGTTGTTTGGAGAGAATCACTGTACTAGTGTGTGTTAGATGAGTTGTGGTGACTTTGGCAAGGAATTAAATGAAATAGACAAGCTATAGAAATAATTAGTTGTTTACAAGCAGAAATAAAACTGAGTTGAGAAGATCAGAAGTTCTAGCACTTGATTCTAGATATCAAATAGTAAGAGGTAACATGGAAAATTATTGAGCAATGAAAACTTAGAATTCTCAGTTGAAGATGGTGACTCAGCCATGGCAAAAATGAAGGTTTTGTTCTAGATGGCCTCAAGTTAGTACCATTAAGTTGAAGCAAAGACGTATTAGAGGAAAAGAAACAAGAAATAAAGAATTGTCTAGGAAGGAACATAAGTACTGGCACGTGGATTTGATTAGAAGTAAATAGATCGTATACCAACAATGTTTTTCTCAAATCTCAAAAAAATACATGAGTCCAGGCTAAACAGAACCTTTGATTATTCAAGCTGTAAAACACATTTTGAGTCCTTCAACGTGACTTCATTACAAGCATTCTGCAAAAACGTCATAGTCTCCAAGGATGACACACTCCCCAACCCTACCTCAGTTGTGATCATGGAGAATAATTGACAAAGAATAAACTCCCAGAGGTCAGAGAGAAGGGATACCAAAAACAGTGGGCAAATTAGTCCCTTCCAGAGAACAGCATAAGAGCCTAACTAAAGCACTAACTTCTCAACTTCCAGGGTAGGTGACATTCAACATGTCTGCCTATTGGGTATAGGAAGAGCAGGAAACTTGCCTGTTTAATTTATAGGTCCTCAGACAATGAATCACAATGGGACTGATGGAGAGTACAGAGGTACGTCGGTTTTTGAAGGTCTCCATTGACGGACATTTTGGTTTATGAATGCTGTAAACCTGGAAGTAAATGCTTCAGTTTTTCAAACACGACTCAGAAGTCGAACATGTCACACGGCTTCTGCTGAGTGCAAGATCCTGAGACCTAGTTGTTGGCTGTTTTTGAATGTTTTAGAACTTGTGGATTAAGTTAGAAAACTGAGGTACCTCTGTACTTTCTATCATGTGAATAGCAGTGGATGCAAAGATAGGGTTGAGTGTTCTGCTTGGGGAGAGAGACGTGTGTGTGTTCTGTATGTTGAGAAAAATACATACTGTTTCCTGGCTAGAATGGCCAACAATGGTAGAGGACAATTGTTCTCACAACTAAATGTGTTCTCTTCTTCCTGGGAATATCACTAGACTGTATTTTCCAGATTCCTTTGTAGTTATGGAGAATTACACAAAGTAAGGGGAAGTATTGTTCTTTCCACTACAACTAGCTTCAACTTATTACATATTATACCTCAGAGAAACTTAAAAATTCTGGCTCTTGTGAGTTATAATGTCTATTAAAAGATAATATAATTGTGTCTAAAATTACTGCGTACATTTAATGAAAATCCAATAAAAATCTCAAAGGGATGATTTTAGAATCTGATATGTTTCATTAGAAAGATTAAACAGTCATTCATAGTTAGGGAAATGGTTTTTATTTAACAAAAGACTAGTGATAGAGTTTTTCCATACAAGATTTTAAATTTTACTATAGTAACACAATTAAAACAATGTGATAATATTAGGATAAACATCAGGTCAGTACAATAGGTAGAATAATAGTCCAGAAAGAGATTTTGCAAAAAAGTTATGTATTGCAAGACATGGCAATATAAATCAGGTGAAATAAACAACCTGTGACTGTTTTCCACTTTTCATAAGTAAGTCTGACCAGAGTTGGGTGCTCCCTTTCCAAGTGATAGACTACATTGAGAGGGAAGAAAACAACCTCTACAAAATCTCACGTCCAAAGCCTTATTGCTTAGAGGTAGTGCGGATTACTCTCTAATTCTGTTTGCACCTAGAGGAGACATTGGTTTCACTGTACTGAAAAGTTGAGAATCTTGTTAAGATATTACCACAGACCCACCATTTATGCTGTCATAGAGGTTAACATTAGAGAGTCAGGATACCTCCTCTCCCACCTCTAAAATATTGCTAAGGAATAAAAGGCAATAACATTTGTCTACAAGTCCCTCTATAGGTGTTCAGAAAATCAATGAGATATTATAAAGCTCTTAAAATGAGGATTGAAAAGCATTTTTAACAATCTTTGGTTGAGTAGTATGGAAAGTATGGAAATAATGATAAAATAATAACAGGTAAAAGCTGTAAAATATGTAGCAATATATAAATTATATAATAAGATATATGCATAAAAAAGACTAGAGAAAATTATCTGCCAAATATAAAACAAAATCAATATTGCTAGACACTGTAATTATGAGTGGGTAGTAATTTATTTTTAATGCTTCTCCAAATTTTCAAAGTGCAAATTTATTATTTCAACAATCAAAAAATTGTAATATTCCTGCCTCCCCCCACAATTCTACGTATCAATATTATCAGAGTTAAAAGCTACTCCATGAAATAAGGATTGCATGTAACTACACTTTACAGACCATTCTATTTTTAGAGCTGTTAAGGAGCTATCACAAAGTTTTGTAACAGATTTTCTTTCACGTTCCTGGAAAAAGTCTTTAGCTTAAACCAATAGTTGCTTTATAATTAACATCTTTTTCTCTTTCTTTTTTCTAGTTAAATTCTCATTCAAATAGTGTTTTTTACCATCCTCCTACTGAAATATAAAATCTGAATATTTTACTTACTGTGTCAAACTGTGTATCTTAGGAAACCCTGTATTTTTAACACCCTGCGACAAGTAGTATTTAAATCCAGTTACAGCTATACATGGGGTATGAAACGTGTTTATCCAATCCTTATCAGTACCTTCAGCCTTTATCATGTATTTCAAAATGGTTAAAACAACTAACTATATTCACATCTCATTCTCATTGCTCTTCCAATTTCCTTAGGTTAGAAAATTTATGTGCAAAATCTCTAAACAAAAAGGTGTTTTCTCTTGCTAGGTTAAACAGAAATAATATTTGTTTTTAATTGCAATACTTCACAGAGATTTTAATAAACTACTGTACATACTAAATTGTTTCCAAACTTAACACATTCCTGTCATCCTAAACCCTCATTTTTGAGAATTGCCTTAGTATGTGTCCCTCAAAAACCTGTTAAAAATATTTATCTTGACAATTCTTTTACTACCTCTTTTAATGTAAAGATTGCTTTTCACCAAATCTATAACTTTTCTTAATAATATGTTTGCAAGTGACCTAAGCTAGAGATCATCTTCTCCCCTAGCCAAAATGACTATAAATGTTATGTTAGTTTTTCTGTCTCCTAAGAATACCCACACCCTCAATCCTTAGTTTGCTGAGAAGATCAACTGGGAAGTATAGAAGAGCAAAATAGATGCCTAACTTGGTTCATGAAGATGGAAACAACTTTCAGAGGACACCTACAACCACACTGCCAAGTACCGTGGAGAACAGGATGAACACAGGGTGCAAACAGCTCTAGAGAACTGAGTAGTCCCTGCAGCACATGACATCTTCTCTTCCCTGCATTAGCGTTCCACAAGATGCCAACTTACTCCTTCTCTCTCTCTGCGTCTACAGTTCCCGTTGTCACTTGCAAGCTGACCCTCATTATTCTCTCTATTGATGCGTTTTCTTAACCCTGAGTCCTACATCCCCATAGTTTCTGCTTACTGCTTCCTTTCTGTGTAGCTCTCAGGAACTTTATCCTCCTATTGTCTTCAGCCTTTCTTTGAATGTCCCATTCAAACTTCACAAAAGAGATGGGAATCTCACTGGGTCTGTCAGTCTCATCTATTTTAAGGCAACCCAGTTGGTAAAAGTGCTCTCGCCAGGACAACGTATACTCTGCTGGCCAGACCCTGTGTGGGTACCTTTGTGTCTGGTACACATTCTGGGACCAGTTGTATGTGGTAAGAGTGGTGAGGTCACCTGCATCAGGAACCCCGGTGAGGGAATGCAGAAATAATTGTCACCTTCAAATCTCCAAGGAAAACCATAAAACAGACAGATGGCTGAGAATGTTCCCTTTTAATATTATTTACATCTCCTTTTGTACTACAGTTAGTACAGCCTTAACAATTTTACATTTTTTAATTTTTATATCTTTATGAGAATTTAAAAATGTCCCTGTTTAAATTTCTATAGAGTACTAATAGATGCCTACGAGAAGAATAGAGTAGACGGGATCCTCATTGATACCTCAGTGAAAAATGGAAAACTAATTTGAGACATCTGTTGTAAAATAAAGTATCTCTGAGGAAGCTCTAGTTTAGTGAACAAATGTGAGCCATGAAATCGGATAATCAACCAGTTGCTTGAAATAATGCATTGATTAGGTATTCTTATTAATAAGGCAGGAGATCTTATGCCTCTAGTAGTATTTTTGCTGCTATGAATTAGAGATGTAGAAAGCCAGGTCTGGGACTCAGGAAGATTGTTTCTTTCCTTAATCCTTACAGAAGTGTAGACCAGAGATGTTGAGGTTGAGAAGATGCATTGCCCTCCAACGCAAGACGTCAATAAGGCATATGCACTGAAATGGGTTGGAAACCATCTAAGGCCAAGAAAATGACAAGCAGGGATGTAAAGAGCCTTGTGCTCTGTCATCAATAGTTTGAATGCTCAAGAGAGGTCAAGACCCATAAGATTAGCCCCTTCTTCTGTCACACAAAAATTGAAAGCCTGGTTTAAACTGTGCTTTTATAATAGCACTATAAAGTAAGGTCATTCCTCCATGTATGCCAATAAGAACATTCACATCTGCAGCAATTTGTGCTATGGTAAGCCATAAAAGCAAAAGAAAGAGAGCTTGGTCATATATATTCTTAAGGAATCCAAGTGCCCAGAATCAATGAAACAGGAAAGTCACTGAGTGAGCAAGAACACGTCTTGAAAATGTGGCTGTGGCATTGGAATCGTGTTAATTGAGTTACTTCTCTGGCTCAATTTATACCATTAGTGGTAACATTTTCTCTGAGGATACTGGGGATCAATAACGTGACTAACAATTGTAAGCATAGGAGTACTTCTCTTCTAGAGGCATTACAAGTGCTTCTGTGGTATGGGTGTTTACAGGCTCTGTTTGTCTTTAGCCTGGCAATTCAACACAAACTCTGCCCAAACCTCTGTGCAGTTTATGGACCCTGATGTGAATTTCAAAAAGTAGAGGCACATCAGTCTACCATCTACACCAACCTAGATTACATCAATATTCACAGAAAATGTGTCATAAATGTTAATGCACCTCTAAGTCATTATAATTCCAGTTGCAGTTACTCTAGTTATCTATCTAAATTTGGAGATTTATGTATACATCAACTAATGGAGAAATGTGCCTGGCTGTTTCCCAAAATATGTAATGCTTCTTAATATCAGGCTTATTTTGAATTATTCTATATGTGTGACTTATGTGACAGATTTTCAGTGCCTAAACTAACTAGCATATTTTCAGATGTCAATACTTCTTACACACAAACGCAGAAAGGAAATGTACAGCATATTCTTTCAAGGGCTAAGGAGTTTTCCATAAAATGTATTTAAGACATAACAAAATCTTTGATAATATTTTTATCTTAAGACAATTAATCTGAAATGGCCTCCATATGAGGGATATATGAGAGACACTTTGGGAACCTAACAAGTTATTAGTCTCATTACATTTGGACATTTGGAAGATGTGTGAAGTTTGTAAAGAAAGCAAAAGGTGACATTCTCAAATTGTTTTCCAGATGACTCTTTAAAAAGTGAGTTGGCAGCTTTAGCATAATTCGAGCTCAACAGGTATGAAGAGTACAAAACAATCTGAAGTAAGCCACATTGTTCCCTGGGATAACAGCCTTTTAAAAAAGTCAAAGCAGTTCTGAATGAATTGTAAAGAAAAAAAAATGCTTCCAGTGATCAGAACACAGAGGGTTGTGGTTCACTGGCTCTGTCTCAAAGGACTCAGGAAACTGGGAGGGGCAACCACTTTCCACACTCCACAGGCCACATGGAAGCTTGGCGGATGAAGAAAAATCCCCAGCGCTAGTGACTGGTCAATTACGAATTGTAATTCAACTGTCTCTATAGTTGCCAGAGAAACCAACTTGGGAACTGTGGTACCATTTGAGACATGACTAAAGAATGGCTGGCCATGGCTGGTTAAAATACAGTGCTAAGAGCAGTATTTGATCTGTGTGCTGAACAGTACAATACAGACTATTTCTTGCACTTACCAACTGCTTTATTAGTGGAAAGGGGACCAAACACATATGGGTCTATCAACATACCACAGCTCCCTAGTCCACAGCTGACTGCATCTTGTGTTAAACTGAAAAACTGATTCTTGAGAGACATGAATCTGCCACATTTCAAGGATATGACATCTATTGAGAACAAAAATGTGGAAACAAAACAATTTCATATAGCAGGTAAACACCTTGACAAATATGAAGACTTTCAATCATGTCAAACTGTTTTAAAAATGTCTACTTTGCCATCCCTCTCCAGATACTTAACGTTTCCTAACACAAGAATAGAATAAATACAGGAGAGAAATCAATACTCTGAACATCCAAGCTGTTCAAGCCTGCCACTGCAATCAAACTTTCGTCTTTTTCTCTGCAAAGAGCTCAGAGGTACTTTCTCAGTTCAAGGATGAAACATTCTCACTGCTCTTTCTCTAAATATAGATAACCGAAACATTAATTTCCTGAGAATTTAGATGAAGAAGTTTTTTCAGTTGTGTTCTCAGCAATGGTTTTTCTCTAGCTAGATTGAATGATTCTTTTGTAAATGACCTTGTCAGTAAAGCCCCTAATAATTGGTAACTTTTTAATACTTAGTAATTGGTAGAGAAAGCTTTTCTCATGATTTAGTGAGAAATAACTTAATGTACACTTTTTTAAATGATTATTTTCCTTGAACTCTAATACTCATAAAAGCTGTTAAATTAGTAGCCCTGGAGGCTAGAAACTTCCATTTAGCCACAAAACCTAGAGACCAGGAAAAGCTTTCTTAGAAGCCCTGGAAATGACAATGAAGAGATTGTAATCTCCAAGCCATCAATGTAGGCAGGACAGTTTTAACAGATCCAGTTTGGACAGTAGTTTGGACAGGAAACATACCTGTCCAGTATAAGGGCTATCCATTAACTCATTTCCAAGAGACTATTTAATTATCCTCTTATACCAAGTCATCTTCTGAACAGACTGTTGGCTTCCTCCTCTAACCCTCCTTTCCAAGTCACTGATGTTTTCCACAGTCCTTGCCTCCCCTGAACTTTAAAACGATTTCATTAAAATCAAGCTGGGTTCTTTTTCTCTCTTTGATGATCAGTGCTTGTTAGGATAATGTTCAGGGCCTTTATCCTCAGACCTCCTTGTAGTCACTGGACTGTTCCCTCCCTTAACTCTCATGAATTCGACAGTTGGCTCCAGAGGCTGGAAATTCTAAAGACTATATTCATGGTTGGATGGTCCTAAACTGTTAGGCTTTTGAAAATAATTTCTTAGTATTTACTGATTTCTAACACTGTGATATATGCCAAAAGGGGAGGGTAGAAATAACAGCAATTTGATTTTTGATGGGGGGGAGGAACAAGAATTCAATGTATTAAGACTCAGATGGTCCGTTTTTTATAAAAAAATTGACAGACTTTTTCTTTGGCTAATTTAAAATATGTCAGTGTTCTTTTTATGTAATTATGCTGTAGAAATGATTCATGATATCATATATTAGCAAACTTAGTAATGTAACAGGAAAACAACTATTTACATTATAATCTCAATAACTCCTTGATTCTGCTTCTGGGGTCATATATGACAAAATAGAGGTCATGAGATATTTATGAAAGAGTATAATACAATATGCTTGCTTATTGCTGCCAGTGGATTAAAGGTTTGAATGTTTTAATTTTTCTTTAAAATATTCTTCACTGGAAACTTTTTTCCAAGTGAAAAAAGAATATGGAGATTAGTTATTCAATTAAACATTTTGAATGGATCCATTACATGACTATATGGTCAGATTTCTCCAAGAAAACTAAATGCAATTGAGGAAAACATGTTGAATTGATTTACCCTGTTGCTCACCTATATCCACATGATATTTTGAATATACCTATCAAGACACTGGAAGACAGAAATCATTCCTATTTAATTATTTATAATCATAAATTTTCTTTACATGGTATAATTTTTCTTTGCCCCCCCACTACATGAAGTAAAGTTTTATATGCATATTGCAGAAAGGATTGTGATGATAATAATTATACTGTTAGACCTAGATAAGAATATTTAGTTTAATAAATATTGAATCTTAAATACGGAAAAAACACACAAATATTAAGATCTAAGATAGTCATCCTCTCCCTAGTTTGATAAATACTGGAAAAACTTTCCCCTTTTCCCCCTATTTTTATTTGCATTCTATATTTAAAATCTCAAAATTTTAATTTTCTTATAATAAGAGCATGAGATGCATTCTGGTCAGCAATGGGAAATATGGCTGGAGAAGGGGACAAGACCTAGTATACCAGGATTAGAAGTTGATGTTACATCTCAGTAGCAATCTTGAAATATTGTGCAAGAAAGTTACATACCTTTTTTTTTTTCTTTCTACTTTAGAAATGTAGTTCTTGAGTCAATGTGGAAAGTTAATTAGAGGCAACAGGAAGTAGAAGTCCTCTTACTATAGAATATAATAATCTAGATTGTAGATTTGTAAACTATAATAATTACAGACTCAATTAATCTAAGCATGAGATGATGAAGGCCAGATATAAAGAATAAGTTATAAAGACAGAGTGTGTAGAGATATTTGAAGAGAGTCGCCAGATTTGATGACCCAAGAGATATGGGGTGGGAGTGAAAAGATGACTTGAGGCTAATCTCAGGTTTTGACCTGAATGCTGGATGGATGAGAGTACCAAGAAATCAGGGAACTATCAGGAGGAGCAGACTAAGTGGGGGAAGACAATAAGCACTGTTATGGAGGTTTCAGTGTGAGATAAAAGTAGGATAGATAGCTAGATGATAGCCAATAACACACATTGAATAAAACATTCCTTCCTCATTAAAGAATAAACACATTGCTAGGTATCATTGAAATATCATATCCAATGTCCCTCCAGCTCAGTGCTGGCACAGAGTAGGATCTCAACAAGTATGCATTCACTTTGACACCTCCCACGTTGACTGCAATTATTTCTGCATGTCTGTATATTATGCTGTAGAAATGATTCATGATATCATCTCTCTCTAGCTGTGAATTTCTTGAGAAGACATCCTTGCATCTCCAGAATTTAGCGATTGAATAGAAAATATTCAATTAATGCTTATTTGTGGACAGTATGAATTAATTAGTGAATTATGAAGGAGTTAATTAGCCAGATTGTCTCATAGATTATTATTAGGTTGGTGCAAAAGTAATTGCGGTTTAAAAGGTTAAAAACAATTGCAAACACTACAATTATGTTTGCACCAACCTAATGTTTTCAGGGTGGGGGTGTAAGAGAGGCAAATCAGGGAAGACATTATCTCTTTCCAATCCTTGGGGTACTTTATTAGTTTGCTAAGTCTGCCATAATAAAGAATTATGGAATGGGTGGCTTAAAGAACAGAAATTTATTTTCTCACACTTATGGAGTCTAGAAGTTTGAGATCAAGGTATTGGCAGGATTGGTTTCTTATGAGTCCTCTCTCCTTTGCTCATAAATGACTGTCTTCTCCCTAAGTTTACATATCATTTTCCCTTTGTATGTGTCTGTGTTCAAATGTCCTCCTATGAGGACACCAGTATGTTGGATT
Organism: Rhinolophus hipposideros; assembly: GCF_964194185.1. Lineage (NCBI taxonomy): Eukaryota > Metazoa > Chordata > Mammalia > Chiroptera > Rhinolophidae > Rhinolophus > Rhinolophus hipposideros. Next base: position 41,224,763 of record NC_138052.1, read on the forward strand.
AAGGCCCATCTTAATGACCTCATTTTAATTTAATTACCATTAAGACAGTATTTCCAAATACAGTCACATTCTAAGGTTGTGGGGGTTAGGACTCCAACATAGGAATTTTGGAAAGACACAAGTTAGCTCTTACCAGGTATCATCCCATTTGGAATTCCTGGAATCTATATGGTCTTTTCAGCAATTTAAAGACATCTTGAGTTTCAGACTCCATCAGACATTATTAAACAACCCGAATTGTAATCACCTTAATGTTTATATCCTTACAATTCCCTATTGACTCAGTATTCTATCAGTATATCATTCAATTGGAGAATGTAAGAAAGTTCATTAAGATTGTTACATGGATTTTTAAATATTTTTCTGACTACAAATTTAAAGTATCTAATGATGCAAAATGTATATTATAAGGACTATGTATTCTAATATTTTATAGAATTAAAAATATAAGAATACTATGAATTCTTCAAAGTCAATATAATTATTAGATTTCTTTCTTTATTTCAATAAGAAAATAATTCATATTTCATAAAACAATGAACAAAGAACAATCAGAATACATCTGGAATCAGTGTCCTCATGTTAATGATGAAACATGATTTAAGAAACAAGTGTTTATTCTGAAGAACTCATGCCATTCCTTTCTCATCAACCTCAGGAAAGACATTTCTCATTAAATTAAAGTTTCAGATTAGAGCTTTTGTACTAATTCTAAGACAAAGGTTAACCAGTAGGGGGAAAAAAAAAATTAGCCTTAGAGGTTTTTGGGAAATCAGGAAGACCAAAGAAGGATATGACAGACTGGTTGAGCTTGCTCCCTTCACTAATCACACCTTGTGTTGTGGACAGTGTTTCACTTCTCAACAGAGAAAACCTGCTGAGGCTCAGGAGATTCATGAAATTACATCTAATTTCCAATTTCTTAGATCCCATTTTGTCCTTAGGTGCCGCTGATTATTCTCTTTGTCTTCAAATGAAGCAGTATGAGATCCTGGAACCCAGTCTTTCCTATTAAAGGGATCATCCTACCTCAACTTGTAAATTTCTTATATCTCTTTAATGAAGAGCTCAAACTTAATTTTTCATTAATGTTAGATTTATTTTAAATCTAATTTTATGATTAATGTAAGCTTTGGGAGACAAGAACAAGTTTAACCTGCTCATTGGGCCAAACTGAAATTCTTTTTTTTTTCCAATCCTTACTCATTTTACATAAGCTGAATATAGCAGCAAGACAGATCTAAAAATCAGCACCTCTGTCGAATAGAAGAATATCCATGTAGAGTAATTTATACAGGGAACCAATTTAAATGCCTTATTTAAATTTCATGAAAATGATCTTGCTTGTCCAGCAACTGGCTATGGAATAGGTTAGATGGAGCTTATTTTCTGACCCCCATTTTTTTTCTCTTTGACACTGTCTAAAATCTAGCCTTCCACATTCTTCTATCCAAACAACACAAAACAAAAGTCATTTTTAGACTTAGGTAACCTCTTCATACTGATACAATTTCTTTTGAAAGTCAATTGTCATTTGCTGAAGTACATGTGATCGAATATACATCAAGTCAACTTGTAGGCTGTTCGCCTCTGAGGCTTGTACTCATATTACTGCTCCCTGTCCGTATTCACTGTCTGTTAGGAAATCAGCCTGCTGGGTGCACAGGGGTCTCAGCAGCAAAACCAAGATTGGGCACCAAGGCTCTGATCAGAGTTTTTTACAATTGGGAATTTACTTCTGTGTATCTTAGACTTTTTTTTGGCTTTAAAAAGTCCAGGTCAAATTGAAGCAGAGGAAAGCCTTGAGGTTCATGTAAGTCCTCTCAACTACAAATCCTATCACTGATTTTATAGCTTAAAAACTACTGATGCTCTTCTACTCTTATCTTTACATTTTCCATACGCACACAGTTCTCTGGGATAGCCTTTATGAAATCTTTAAAAAATGGTTAAATATGAAATCTTCATAATGACTAACTTTTATAAAGTGCAGGATAATCTCTGCTTTGCTACACATAGATCATAGAGACCTGTAGCATGCAGAGGAGAGGCAGATAACTAGCATTTGGCTGCTAGAAAAATGGACTCGTTGGGGAGTCCCTCTGACTTCTGAGACCCAATCAAAAATGCAACTGACTGCTGAATTTGAAAGCCTCAGACAGGTCATCCCCATGTTGTAATAAGGAAGTCTTTGGATTCTGATGACCATGGTGTTAAGCTGTGTTTGTACTTGGTCTTTCTTACAATATTTCACAGTTCATCTTATTAAATGGTTGGGCCACATTTAACTCTACACCCACTTTCTCCAGAACACAGTGTTTGATCATAGATTTATAGATCATTTAACACAAGCGACAGCTATTTTACCAACAGCCTTGCTGTCATTAAGCAGCAGCTACTGTCAAAAGTTCAGGAACAGGCCCAGCAGGATAATGAAAAGAATCAAGACACAGTGCCTTCCAACTGTCACAACAGCAGAGAGAAGCATCTGGTGCCATGAAAAGCCAGTGGAAAGGGCAGCAGCAATGGCGGGCCTGAATCTGTAGATGTTTTGGAGAAGATGTCCCCACATCCCAGCTCTGTCTCCATGGGTAGGCCAAGGAACCCCACAAAACTCTCCAGTGCCCAAATTAGAAGGTTATTTTGCCAGAAGAAGTTTGTGGAATCGTCAATCTCAACATCAGAGGAGGTTTAGCTGAAAATTAAAAACAAAAAAAAATTAATGTAGACTAAGAGAAAAAAATTTTGTATACGTTACAAAAATTTTTATATTAAAAAAGACATATCCTTGCTTCTTGGAATCCATCTTCACAGTGGAAATGAGCAAATCTTTTTTGTTACACATCTGTTATCCTGGTTTGCGTCATCTCTTAGCTGTATCTTCATCTCTGACACTAGTTCCTATCAGAGTGATATTATCAGGACTAAATTTGAGAATGCATGGAAATTGTCTTGTATAGGGCCTAAAATAAAATAAATATTGCATAAGTGGTAACTTTTTTTTATTCTGAAGAGCAAGGAATAAATTCTTATAAAGTTGTATTGAATGGTGCTATATTGACATGTATCAAACATCCAGGCAATATAATAGGTATAGATACCAAAGAAATAGATTGGACTCCCAAATTTGTTTGTCAGTTTGGAATGGATTCTTTCAAAAAATGTTATGGATAGTGATGAGGACTACAGGCCAGCACACAAGATCATTAGCTGTTAGGTATTTAAAATAGTGTAATCTTTCAGGGATAAAAAGAAATAATCCCTCTTTAAAGATATATTTTTAAAAATAATCATTGAATAAGAAATAAATGTTGTTGTTAGTATTGTGTATCTTCATTTTGATTATTGAGTAAAGAATCAAGTTTAATCAAAGACAACTGAGAAGAAAGTAAAGTCTTTTGTAAAAATTTTATATGAAATATATTTAAGGGCTTTAGGGGTGAATTACGTTTTTTCCCCTATTTTAACAAGGACTAATTTTTATCTTAGTCTCACACATTTATTTTCCTTTATTCTGAATTTATACTTTTGTTTCCTTATTAAAAGAAATGAGTTGTTTAATGAAGATGAGGGAAGCATAATTTCTTGATTACAAAAAGGATCTATGCCTTATTTAATTGTTTAATCCCAGTACTGGCATCATTCATCTGGGAAATACACACACACACACACACACACACACACACACACACACACACACACACACACGAGCCCTTAAAAAATTAAATAACAAATGAGGAAAGAAAAGAATATGGAATGAAAGCTTATTTCCTCTGGTAAGCAGGCAGGAAATACAATACAATCGAGAAACAAGAAAAGCTAAAGTCATGTGAGTTGTCAACTATGAAAAACTGAGAAACACAGAAATATATATTTATTTGATTCTAATGTGGGGAGATATAAGTGTTAACGAATCATTCTTGGGTCAGAATAACATATACTAAACAACAAATAATACCATAGAACCTTGGCAATTTAGCAGTTCTAGAAGTTCAGATCATTTGCAACTGCAAATAACACCATAGTTACCTTACATGGGTTTAAACCAGGGCTTCTTAAACTTTAATGTGCATACGAGCATCAAGATATCTTGTTAAAGTGTCTATCCGAATTAGTAAGTCTGGGGTGGGTTCTGAGATTCTACATTTGACAATTTCTCAGATAATGTTGATGATGACTGCACTTTGAGTAGTTTGAGTTTTGAGACCTATTTTATTACTTAACCAATTCTTGACATTTTTGTTGTTGACTGGATGAGTAGTCTGGAGTCAGGTTACTTTATAAGCTCAATGTTATCAAGCACCCAGAGTGTTTTCATTCCTCTGCTTTGATATTTCAGAATTTTTTGACATAGTACTTCATGATCACACATGGCAACTGCAGTTCTAATCATTATGTCCTCATTCAATCAAATTTAAAGGTGGGAAGCAAAGTGACATTCATGAGAACTTTACAATAGTGTCTCTCTTCTTTTATCAAGTAAGACAACTTATTTCAGAAGGTTCAGAGCAGATTTCCCTAATACATAGTTCATTGGCCAGAACTGCATCATTAGACATTAGTATCCACAAGAGAGGTTAGGAAAGAAAATAGCTTAGACTTAGTCCCTTTAGTGAAGGGTACACAAGGGAAAATGGAGTTGAGAATGACTATTAGGGAGCCAATAAATAAGTCATCTATAAGAGCCTGTGTTATGATTGTTCCAGTGGGGAGGTAGATAATCCTAACCTCTGAGTGGAGGAAAAAAATTGGAGGAAGCCTCAACTGATTTTTTTTATGAACAAATTTTCTTTAGTCCATTCTTCATATTTCAAGAAATGTCTGTAGCATATCTCTAGCAGAAGGTGGCAGTTAATTTAGAATCATCTATTTTAAATTGCAATGTTAAAGGTTTAAATGAGGTTTATTTAAAATAAATTAGCCTTTCCTGGCTTTTAGTTAATAGGTTTATATTTCTCTCCCTTAGTCTGTCAATGTACCTTACTAGCTTACCCATTTGACAAAGTTGTATATTACGAGTATGAGCTATTCCCATAGCTTATCTGATCACAAGACATATACAAAATGAAATCAAAGGCATGATAAGGATGCAAAGTTGCTAGAAATAATTAAAACAGATGGTTCTAACATATTACTTGCTGTTTCTGGTAATTTCAACTCTTTGGAATTTGTTGAGGGAAAATACACAATGCCTGAAATGTTTGAAATAATTAATGTTGTGGTCAATAATTTTTTATCACAAAAGGGAAACTCCAAACAGAGTAACTTTATACATGATTGATATCTTTAAGGAAGAAGTATTAAGAGAAAAAAATGAATGCTCTAAACAAAAGTGGTAAAAACTTCAAATTATAGCAAAGTATCATTTTTTGCATAAATAGTTGATTTGACATCATTTTTTGAAATAATTTTATTTGAAGAATTAGAAACCTCTTAGTGGCTAAAGAACTACTCAAATAGAAGTTGTCAATGGAAGCAGAGCCTCTCAAGGTAGTAGAATCAACATAGATATATTCTGGTCTTTTTTTAACTTTGCAGGTCAATTCATCTTTACTAACTGATGAGATTCTAAGGGATTAAGTTATAAGAGTCATATAAAAAAAGAATGTTCATTTATATATTCTCATTGACAATTTTAACTTTCTACTAACAGAAATGCTCATTAGTGTAACATAAATTCACTGTCAAGGCAGATATGATGGTTGGTTAGACTAGAATAAAAGCAAAGATACTTGATTTGTATGGAGAACGGAATTATGCCTATGGAAAAAAACCTGATAAAGTATCCCTACATCTTAAAATAAATCACAATATGAATCAGTAGGTCTGCGGGGGGGGGGGGTCCTGATATTACATAAAGAAATGCTTGTGTCTACCTGATGGGGACATCGCAGAACAAACAGTAACAATCTCTTTTACTTGGCTACTAGATTCTAGAATCAGAGTATAAATTAGAGTAGACTAGTTTATGAGCACTAACAAACATCCCGAATAGCTTAGTTGGTGGATTCTGCAATGTTTCTTTCCCACTAATGTTGCATGGCCATCTCTGCACATCAGAGGGTTCAGCTCATTGTAGGTACTCACAGAATTAATCTACTGGAGGTTTCATTGCAGCCATGTTTCTAGGATTGCAGAAGCAGAGAAAAGGGCATGGCAAACTATTCACTGGCTTTGAAAACTCTGCTATGAAGTGAAAATATATCACTTTCTCCCCAGACTTAGTCACAATGCAAAGCTGAAGGCACAATCCCCAGGACTGTCCTACTTCTGACACCAACTGAAAGTTTGGGGAGTTTCCAAAACCATCCTCAGATTCAATAATTTGCTGGCAGGACTCAGAGGACTCTCTGACAGCTATTCTACTAACAGTAATGATTTATTACAGGACAAAGATACAAATTAGAACCAGCAAAAGAAAGACACATACAACAGAGTCAAAGAACGTTCTAAACTCAAAGTTTCCACTGTCCTCAGTACACATAATTGCCCAGCATCTATGAGTGACAACATGTGTATAGTTTTGCCAAACCAGGAAGTTCACCCAAGCTTTGATATACAGGGTTTTTATTGGGGATTGATTTATTGATTTATTGATGGATTAATTAATTGATGATGCAGTTGAATACAGTCTCCAGCCCCACATCCCCAGAGGTCAGGCTGTTACCACTTGTCTGTGACTTGTCTTCTACTTCTTTTAACATGACTTTCAAAGAGCAGAAGTTTTTAATTTCAATGATATCTAGCTTATCAATAATTTCTTTCATGGATCATATCATTGGTTCTACCATGTTTCCCCCAAAATAAGACCGGATCTTATATTAAGGTTTGCTCCAAAAGATGCATTAGGACTTATGCTCAGGGGATGCCATCCTGAAAAATCATGCTAGGGCTTATTTTATGGTTAGGTCTTATTTTCGGGAAAACACAGTATATCAAAAAAAGGCATCACCATACCCAAGGTCATCTAGGTTTTCTCTTATTTTCTAGAAGTTTCATAGTCTTGTGCTTTATATCTAGATCTATGACCATTTTGAGTTTATACTTGTGAAGGTGTAAGATCTGTTTTTAGATTCTTTTTTTTTCTTTGCATGTGGATGTCTAGTTGTTCCTGCAGCACTTGTTGAAAACAATATCTTTGTTGTATTGTTTTGCCTTTGTTCCTTTGTCAAAGATCAGTTGGCTATGGATTTATTCCTGGGCTTTCTATTCCATTCCATCGATCTATTTGATTATATTGACTTGATTACTGTAGCTTTATTATAAGTCTCAAGTTGGTTAGCACCAAATGTGTTCTTCTCATTCAATAGTGTGTTGGCTACTCTGGGTCTTTTGCTTTTCTGTATGAACTTCAGAATCAGTTTGTCAAAATCCATAAAACAACTTGCTGGAATTGTTATTCAGATTACATTGAATATAGATAAAATTTGGAAGAACTAACATCTTGACAATGTTGTTTTTCTATCTATGAACCTGGAATATCTTTCCTTTAATTCCATTCATGAGTTTTGTAATTTTCCTTATATAGACCTTGCACATATTTTGTTAGATTTACATCTAAGTATTTCATATTTGGGAGTGTTAATATAAATGGTATTGTGTTTTCAGTTTCAAATTCCATTAGCTCATAGTTAGTATAACAGAAAGCATTTGGCTTTGTAATATTAACCTTGTGTCCTGTAACCATGCTAATATCACTTATTACTTTTAGGTTTTTTTGTCAGTTCTTTTGGATTTTCAACATAGATAATCATGTCTTCTGTGAACAAAGACAGTTTTATTCCCTCCTAGTCTGTGTGTGTGTGTGTGTGTGTGTGTGTGTGTGTGTAGTCTGCCAATTAAGTTCAAGAACTTGTTTCGACGATGTTGCTGACCTTTTTTGAAATCAGAGGTATTATTCATTATGAATTTGTACCAAATGGACAAACAGTTAACCGAGTTTACTGTGTGGAAGTGCTGAAAATGCTGCATGTAAAAGTTAGACGACCTGAACTTTTCACCAACAATTCATGGCTCTTGCATCACGACAGTGCACCAGCTCACACAGCACTGCATGTGAGTGAGTTTATAGCCAGTAAACAAATAACTATATTAGAACACCCTCCCTACTCACCTGATCTGGTCCCCAATGACTTCTTTCTTTACCCAAAGATAAAGGAAATATTGAAAGGAAGACATTTCGATTACATTCAGGACATCAAGCGTAATACGATGACAGCTCTGATGGCCATTCCAGAAAGAGTTCCAAAATTGCTTTGAATGTGTACTAGATGCTGGCACCAGTGCATAGCTGCCCAAGGGTGATTGCAGTGATATTCACCAATGAGGTATGGAGTACTTTCTCTAGGATGAATTTGCGAACTTAATTGTCAGACCTCGTATGTTGAACCAGCGTTGAATGCTTGGAATAAATTCCACTTTGTCATGGTGTATAATTCTTTTTTATACTTTTTTATATTCAAGTAGCTAGTATTTTGCATCTATGTTCATGAAATATATTGGTCTATAGTTTTCTTTTCTTGTAATGCTTTGTCTAGTTTTGGTATTAGGGTAATTTTGGCATCGTAGGATAATTTTGGAAGTATTCCTCCTACTTCAATCTTGTGAAACAAAATGTAGAAAACTGGTGTAGTTTCTTCCTTATCTGTTTGGTAGAATTCACAAGTGAACCCATTTGGGCCTGGTGCTTTCTGTTTTGGAAAGTTAGTAATTATTGATTCAATTTCTTTAATGGATATAGGCCTCTTCAGAGAATCTATTTCTTTTTGTGTGAGTTTTGTCAGATTGTGTCTTTCAGTTAATGGATCTGTTTCATCTATTGATGTAGAGTTATTCACAATATTTCTTTATTATCTTTCTGATGTCCAAAGGATCTGTACTGATATCCATTCTTTTAATCTGAAGTTTGTAAGTTGTGTTCTCTCACGCACTCTCTTTTTCTTGTTTGTTTGTTTAACTTAAACTGGCTGGATTTTTATCTATTTTATTGATCTTTTCTAAGAACCAGCTTTTGGTCTCATTGATTTTTCTCTATTAATTTCCTGTTTGTAATTGCATCGATTTCTAATCTTATTTTTATTATTTCTTTTCTTCTGCTTATTTTGGATTTAATTTTTCTATTTCTTAAAGTGGAAATTTAGATTAGATATTTTATATCTTCTTTTCTAATATATGCTTTCAATTCTATGACTTTCCCTTTTAGCACTGTTTTTGCTGTATCCCACACATTTTGATAAATTATGTTTTCATTTTAATTTAGATAATTTTTTTAAGTTCTCTTGAAATTTCTTCTTTGATCCATGTGCTATTTAGAAATGTGTTGTCAAATCTCACTTATCTGGAGATTTTCATTTATCTTTCTCTTATTCTACTTTTATTGTAGTGTGAGAGAAGACATTGTGTAATGTCTATTTTTTAAACTTATGGAGGTGGGATTTATGGTCCAGAATGTGGTCTATGTTGTTGAATGTTCTCTGTAAACTTGAGAAAAATGTGTATTCTATTGTGGTTGTTTACTATACATTTCACTCACATTTTATTGGCCAAAGTGAGTCACAGGTTCATGCTTCAGTTCAACAGAAAAAGAAATTATAATATTCCTACAGGGAGGGGATAATTTCTGGTGAACAGAAATAATACAAACTACTATTTCAGTGTCATAATTACCCTTCAGTTAATGACTCTTTTCTCAGTCATATTATAATATAAATGAATTTACAGGACCTGAGGATATAGTTTAATCACTTTGGTTATATATGAATATTTCCAGATTTCTTTACCACTGATATTTTATCCAGTGCTTTGGGTGGTGTGTTCTGCAAATAAATAATAACTTTATCTATTATCTTTATATTCATTTATTATTACTTATTTGTTCTAATTTTAATTGAAATATGCCATCAATTTTCCTCATTCATTTCATGATTAATTTAACCAGTCAATATTTATTAATCATCATCCCAAGCACTCTGCTGAGTGCTTGTGAATAAGAAAAGATTTAGCCTTCACCTTCTTGGAACTTGTAGTCTATCAAGTTGAAATTTTTTGCAACCAAAATATATAAATATGGCAAAGTAACTTACAAGTGAAATAATTAGCAAATATCATTGATAACTATCAAAATAATAATCTATTAAAGTCAAAAACATTAATAGATGTTAAAACAATTGGGTAAAAATTTAATGTGAAAAAAAAATACTTACACAGTTTCAAATTATGTCCCCACAACACATTTGTTAATTACAAAGAGAAAAGTAATAACTTAACACTGGAGAAATATGACAGACACCACCTGAACTAAGTGATCCAAGTTCACATGATACTAATCTGACAGTCAGCATTGTACATTCTCTTATAGGATGCACTAAAGACAAACATCACTGCTTTGGAATTACTACCAAACATTATAATGAGGTTAGCCATGAGGAAATATCAAACAAACCTAAATTAATGCCGTTAATTAAGATAACTAACCTAAACCCTTAAAATTGAAAAGTTTAAGATGTCAAAAAGAGAAAGAGAAACATTCAGAATGGCAAAAAAACACAAAACGGACCTCCAAAAATCTGCTTCTCCATAAAGTCAATGAGAAGACTGGAAGAAATTGTGAAAATTAAAATAAAAGCCTAAATGCAAAAGCTATACTATAAAATTCTTAGAAAAACATAGGTGTAAATCTTTATGACTTTGGATTTGGTAATGGATTATTAGATATGACACCAAAAAATGAGTAACAAAAGAAATAAAACCACATAAATATGGACAGATAATTTTTGACAAGCTAAAAACATACAATGGAGAAAAGACAGCCTCTTCAGTAAATGGTGCTGGGAGAATTGGATAGCCACATGCAAAAGAATGAAACTGGACTGTTATCTGTCACCATGTACCAAAATTAATTCAAAATGGATCAAAGACTTAAGCATAAGACCTGACACAATAAATTGCATAGAAGAAAACGTAGGTACTAAACTTATGGACCTTGGGTTCAAAGAGCATTTTATGAATTTGACTCCAAAGGCAATGGAAGTAAGAGTTAAAATAAACAAATGGGACTATATGAAACTTAAAAGTTTCTGCACAGCAAAAGAAACCATCAAAAAAATAAAGAGTCAACCGACTGAATGGGAGAAGATTTTTGCAAACAGTTCCTCCGGTAAGGGTCTAATATCCAAAATATACAAGGAACTCATGAAACTCAACACCAAAGAAACAAACAATTCAATAGAAAAATGGGCAGAGGACCTGAAGAGACATTTCTCCAAAGAGGACTTACAAATGGCAAATAGACATATGAAAAAATGCGCAACATCGCTAATCATCAGAGAAATGCAAATAAAAACCACAATGAGATATCATCTCACCCCAGTCAGAATGGCTATCATCAACAAGACAAATAGCAACAAGTGTTGGAGAGGCTGTGGAGAAAAAGGAACCCTCATACACTGTTGGTGGGAATGCAGACTGGTGCAGCCACTATGGAAGGCAGTGTGGAGGTTCCTCAAAAAATTACAAATAGAATTACCATGTGACCCAGCAATCCCTCTCCTGGGTATCTACCCAAAGAATTTGAAATCATTTATACATAAAGACACGTGTGCTCCAATGTTCACTGCAGCTTTGTTTACGGTGGCCAAGACATGGTAACAACCAAAATGTCCTTCAATAGATGAATGGATAAAGAAGTTGTGATATATATACACAGTGGAATACTATTCGGCGTTAAGGAAAGATGATATAGGAACATTTGTGACAACATGGATGGATCTTGAGAGTATAATGCTAAGTGAAATAAGTCAGACAGAAAAAGCAGAGAACCCTATGATTTCACTGATATGTGGTATGTAAACCAAAAACAACAAAAGAACAAGACAAACAAATGAGAAACAAAAACTCATAGACACAGACAATAGTTTAGTGGTTACCAGAGGGTAAGGAGGATGGGGGGGAGAGAGATGAGGGTAAAGGGGATCAAATATATGGTGATGGAAGGAGAACTGACTCTGGGTGGTGAACACACAATGGGATTTATAGATGATGTAATACAGAATTGTACACCTGAAATTATGTAATTTCATTAACAATTGTCACCCAAATAAATAAATTAAAAAAAAGAAAGAACAGACCATCAAAATTAAAAACTTTTGTGCATCAGATGGCATAATCAAGAAAGTAAAAAGACAAACAATTGAATGGAAGCAATAATGACTAATAATATATCTGATAGGAACCATTATCTAAAATATATGAAGAACTAATAATTCAACTATAAAAGACAAAACAATTAATAAATAGGCAAAAATCTTGAATAGATATTGCTCCAAAGAAATACAAATGAACAACAAGCACATGAAAAAAAGTTCAACATCATTAGTAACTAGGAAAATGCAAATCAAAACTACAAGGAAATACCCCTCTAAATAATACTACTAATAATAATGAAAATAACAAGTGTTGGGAAGGATCTGGAGAAATAGGAACATTTTTACACTGCTGGTAGGAATGTAAAATTGTGCAACCACTGTAGAAAACATTGTGATGGTTCCTCAAATAGTTAAACATAGTATTACCATATGACTCAGAAATTCTACTCTTTTGTATACAACTAAAATAATTAAAAACAAGGTCTCCAAAAAGTACGTGTTTATATCAACATTATTCACAATAGCCAAAAGGTAGAAAAATCCAAATGTCCATTAATGAATGAATAAACAGAATATGGTCTACACATACAGTGGAGTATTATTCAGCCATAAAAAGCAATGAAATACTAAAAAATGCTACAATGTTGATGAGCCTTGAAAACACGCTACATGAAAAAAAACTCACAAAATGTCACATATTGTATTATTCCATTTATAAGAAATAGATAAATAGATTAAAAGACAATATAAATTGGTGATTGCCTTGGGCTGGGGTGGGAGAAAATGTGGATTAACTATGGGTAATGATAGACTCTAAGCACACCCTTTAGATATAATATGATGTTCATGCCAACCCATGGTTCCCCAAGACTACTTCCATCTAATGATCAGGTACAGCAAATTTACCAAAACCAGGCCATTCTTGTTCACTGTAATTTTTTTAGTGGATTACTTTTACTCAGGAATTCCCAGCAACCTGGCAAGAACATTTTTAGAACTGAACTGCAGTCGTATGTTCTTTCTACCCAATCTTCCCTCTCTCCTTTCTTAAGTCTTAGATATACATCATACCTAGTCGAAAGGCTCTCCTTGCCCACTCCTGTTGCCTTTCTCATTCTGCTTCATAGGTGTTTTCCCCAGTAAATCTCTTGCAAGTCTACTCTCTCAGACTTGCCTGCTTCTCAGAAGACATGGACTGACAGATGTAAACAGGATCTGGTCTAATAAAACAGGTGGGATGTGGGGAGCACAAATTGTCCCTTACACAAAGTGATGACCAATTCCTGAAAATTTCACTATTGATGACATGGTAAAATGTCCTAGTAGAAGGGAAATTCTTATTGGTACATTTATTCAGGCATTTGAAAAATAAGAGAGAAACAAAGCCTATAAGCCAATGAAATTGGCTGGATATTAGTAAGCTGTACTACTGCCCTCTAGAGGAATAATGGGAAACTGAGTCTGTAACAAGTATTTAAAAGCTAGGAATTAGAGCTAGAGCATATACATATACATATATGGTAGCACATAAATAGGCCCTTCTTCCTGCAGTGGTAGAACAGACACAGCTGATGATGAAACACAGGACCAGGATGTGGTCATTAGAGTGGCATAGCTCCAGAGACATTCAAATACTCAGTGAAGACAAGTCTGTTACACTGAAGTAAGAATTTTGATTAGGAAAACCTGAGATCCTACCATGAGATGGGGACATCTGGATGAATGCTCCTAAGATTTTGGTACTACACACTCTGTAAATGCTTATAGGTTTCAGAAGTGGCCCAATTCTCTGGAGTAAGAGCTAGCACTTGCCTCCTGCTGTGAGGGTTTGCAGAAGATTCTCAGCTAAAAGGCAATAAATGCCCTACTCACTCAGCAACCAGTGAGGACAATACTTAGCATTATATAACTAGGACGTAAAACCAGGGTAAATCTCAACATAATTGGCTGTGGACCTGCTAGTCTTCATAAAAGAGGAAAAAATGTTACCTAAGGTTGCTGCAAAAATTAGCAGGCATGTATTGGCAATAGACAGGGGATACCCTCAAGTTAAATATTAAGGAAGCTTGATCAAGGTCACTAGACTGTAAGATTGAATAAGCAAGATATCATTGACTTCAGAGAAATTTCTTGGCAAAAAGCAAAACTCCAGGGGATATATGGTGTGTTGGTTAATGGTTCTTAGAAGCCTGAAAAAGTGATAACCTATGCTGAGTGAAATACAAATACTTGAGTTACCTTGGTAGATAGTAGATGGCTGAGGGCACTAGACAAGCTTGAATAGAAAATTCAGCAGAGGTTTATGTTTCACAGGAGGACCTGGAGTACGCACCTTTCACCAAGGCTATTGGAAATGCAGTGAGTTATCAGGGAATTTCAGTGGATCTCCTAGGCAAGCCAAGGCTTTTGGTAGCAGGGATAGTAACGAAGCTGGGGTCTTTAACCTCCATGAGATTGAGGGTGCCCTGAAGTAATAGGGATCAGGTAGTGATGCCAGGGGCCTCAGTTACCAGAAAAACATGGAAGGTTGGAGCGGCAGCCATGGCAGCTTTACCCACAGGAATTGTTGAGATAGTACAGAGTGTCTGACATGGCTAGGGGCAAAATTCACAGGGAGACAATGAGGGTGTTGCTGAACATCAACAACCAGAAAAAAGCATGAATTGAAGAGAAGGCTCAAATAAAAAGTTACTATTTCTTGCTCTGATCCAAGATCCGAAGTGGGGATCCATTCATATCTGAACCCATGGACAGAAATGTCCAGGTATTTAGGAGGAAAGACATTGTAACACCGTGGGAAGGGATAGCTGGGGTTCTGTCACAAACAGATTTGGCTGCCAATGCCTGGACCTTTTCCTTATATGCCACTGGGTCCAGATGAAGAATAGAGATTATACTTTTAGCCACATTGAATAAGCCATACTGCAATAATTCCTTACTGAGAAGTGATAGCGCAGGGCAAGCCTTGATTGCCGTGTTCACCAATTTAAGGTATCCGTCTGGTTTTGAAGTCTTCAGAAACTTGGGTTATATGATTAGTAAGTTGGAGTCGTTGGCAAAACCTAGGAACTTGCAACTCTCACAAGATAAGAAGCTTTATATTCTTTTGGGTTAGCAGACATCTACTGATTCTGAGTCACTAGCTCTTTTACAATCAGACTTTCCTCTGTGACCCCAAATAAACTTGCTTACTAGGTTTTACTATATCAACAACCATATTGATGAAAATAATGTCTTATCTTTGTAAAGCTTTCTGTGCTTTAAATGGCATTGCCTTAGCACACTGTTCTATTTTCTTCACAACACATTTCTGACGTATCAGACGTTAAAAGACTTTCGTCTGAGGATCAGAGATGTTAAATGACTTGATCTAATTTATTCAGTTCATAAGTAGTAAAACCAGAATAACCAGCTCTTCCAAAATCACTAGTCTAGTGCTTTTACCACTAAGATAATAATAAAGGTTAATATGTATTAAGCACATACTATAAACTAGGAACTATTCTAGGTTTGTCACATGTATTATTCAACTTATTCCCAGAGGACTCCTATAAGAGAGGTATTACTAATACTCCCACTGCAGAGAAGAGGAAACCAAAGCTTAGAATAATAGCTAAACAACATGCCCTGTAAGTAAGAAGCAGATTATGGCATGCTGATTCAATACCCTAAATTGATTACTTCACATTATTAATTAATATCCTGCCCCCATTTCAGGATTCTTGACAGGGCCATTTCTCGACCCATTTCCAAGGAAAAAGCAGGAAAATAAAAGAATAAAGCAAAACGCAATGTCCTAAAAGAGAAAATGAAGAGAATAAACTTAGGATGAAAGTAGCATTCTTGTATTAAGGACTAATAGTTAACAGAGAAAATTGAAGCTGGGAGCAATGCTACCATCACTTTTGTGACTTCTGAGAAATAAATCTTTGCTTGGCACTTGTGCACTCATCATAATTGGCACTTTTCAGCCTGTAAATACTACTTTACCCCATCCAGACACTCATGAGAACCACCTTCTACCTTCTAATTTGCCATCCTAAACATGTTGACTATTGTCAGACCACTTTCTATATGTCCTTCATTTATCTATTGCAATCTGTGTCTGAATAGATTGTAAGATGCTAGAGGGCAGGCTCTAGGCTACAGTGAATGGATCCTAAAGTTCTAGCATAATTCTTACTGACAAATATTCCCCATACCTATGCAAATACAGAAATGCACTTTTTTAAAATTTTTGAATGGCTTAGATCATTGAACGTCTTCCCATTTTTCTGCAGAAAATTGTCACATACACATTGTCCCATCAGTGTCACCCAGCATACCTCTCCACCACCTTTTGTTCTATTTCCTGAACCCTAAACCTCTTGTTCAGAGAATGTTAGAAAATTTGATCTTGAAAATGTTCAATAATTTAATGCTTTCATGACTTTGTCCATGGTTTTCTTTTGGCTTTGAATACCCTCCTAGCCTTCTCCAAATTTTACATCCATACCTATCCTCCAAACTCAAACCTCTAAACATTTTCTCATCCTTAATCATGATCATTTCATCCCTTTCTCCTGAGCAGTCACAGTACTTTGTTTCTATATTGATTATAGTAATTAGCACACTGATTTCCATTGACATTAATCTGTACAAATGTGTGTTCCGTTTTGTATTTATTCAACAAATATTACATGGAATTTCTTGAGGGCACAGACTTTAATCTCACTTGGTTAAGTAATCTTTTCAGCTCCTAGCTCCAAAAATCTATGGACTCTTTGTTTACCTTCATAACAATACCACTAGACACATCAAATGTATTAATTAGAATAACAACATCAGTTATTATATACTGAACAACTATCACATGCCAGAAAGTTTAGCAATCTTATTTCAATTTATCCCTAAGAAACAATAATCTTAGATTGAAGATTACTAAATTTCTCTTATAGGTAAAAAATATAAATTTAGGAGAGATTACTTTGCCTAAATTCACCCAGGAATTAAGTGTCACGTACGGGATTGAATGCAGTTCTCTTTGAAGGGTGGGTCTGCATTTTCAGTCAGATGCTCAACAAGTGGTGATTTTAACTGAATTTGAGCACTTGAAAAATTACATTTTGCTATTAAAGGACTGAATGAATTATGAGGAACACAGCACTATTTTTGGTGCTAATGAAGATTTAAAAAATCCAATTCCATGTAAATTTATTAAGATTTATTAGATAAATAGCCAACTTTCAAAACCAAAGCACTTCTTGTAAACTAGATACATTGGATGATAAATGCTTCTTGATTTGGGGATCCCTTTAAGATAATATTCTAAATAATCACTGGGAAATAAGAATAAGACAAAAAAAAGACAATAATGAAGAAATTGGAGAGCAGTAAGTTAAACTGTTAGAAAATAGGTTATACAATCCATACAAAGACCTCTTCAAAAGGCAGAGAAATCACGTGAGGATTACATTAAGTAATAGGGTTAAGAAGAATATGGTCTGAAAAAATTGAGTATCTTCTAATAACTATAAGTACATGAGTTTCTAAAATGCCATACATAATATCCATGAAATCACGTTGCGTAATGTAATAACACGTTATGCTACCATTAACACATTATAACTATGTCATTTGGAAGGCTAATTTTTTTGTGTGTAGAACCACTTAACTACATAAAATTGAAAATAATGATTATTGTAACTACTTTCACTTTTCATCTTTAGAAGTTCAGGATTAAATACTCCACATGCAGTTATTTTATGGTGATGCGTATTTTTATGGAGTGGTTATATAGTGTTCTAAGTAATAATTGTCTTTAAAATTCCCAAATACATAAATCATAAAATCTTTTCACATATTATCATTATGAGAAGTCAAGGTAAGTCATTTAACACCTACTTAACAATCATTTAGAGTTGAACATTAAATTTGGATGAAATCTAAAAAGAAAACTACAAGTTTTAAGAAAAAGATAAGTATTAGAATATATAGGGCCATTATACCTGTCTAATAGAGTTAAGCCCAATTCTCTTAGGGGCATCTATTCCTTTAATATACTGATATTCATAGATAGCTTAAATTTTCTTTTATAGAAATAATTTCTTTTGGGGAAAAAGATACCCACCTAGATTGGTTTTCTTGAGATTCTTTGAAAAAGTGAGACATCAAAAGTTACAAACTTGTAGTTCTAGGGTAAATAAGTACTAGGGATGTACAGCATGGTGACTGCTCTATGGTGTATTTGAAATTTAAGAAAATAGATACTAAGAGTTCTTCTCACAAGAAAAAACACATTGTTTTTTTGTATCTATATTAGATAATGGATGTTGAACTTATTGTGATAATCATTTCACAATATATGTGAATCAAGTCATTATGTTGTGTACCTTAAACAACGCTGTATGTCAGTTATATCTCAGAAAAACTGGGGAAAGAAAGGAAAGGAAGGGGAGCTAGAATTTTTTTGAATAGGCACTGTATTTTGCAAGATTTATCCAAATCTATGTAAAATAGAATATTAATTTCTCCATTTTTTAGGAATATAAAGACTGAGACTCACAGAGGTAAAAATCTGTTCCATGTCACAGAGCTAATAAGTAGCCCAGAGAGGTTTCCAAAATATCATACAGCATGTATTCAATCAGTTAACTTTACCTGAGCATTTATTAGTTTGAATATGGCTCTAGATGTTTGAAATGGCTCTAGATGTTGATAATTACAAAGATGTTTAAGATGCTGTTTCTATCCTTAAGGATCTCACCAAATAGTAAAGAGACACAGATAAATAAATACTTGTAAATGTGAAAAGTAGTGGAAAAGATACAATTTTTTAGACACTATGAGAGTTTAATCTATGATGTGTTCCTGTAATATGAATATCATAATGGGAGAATAACGGATTATGAAGAGTAAGGAAAGAAAGCATTGCATAATTATTTAAACTTGTCCTTGTAGGTTTTTATTTCCCTGCTATTTTTCCTCTTCTCCCTTGTATTTTATGGCTACTTAGGCTTGCCTATATAAAATAAATGATTCTTCGTTAGCAAAGAACCCTGACATTATGCCTGACAAATACTACATAATACAGTAGTCATTCAAAGAGCAAACAATTTAGGATTTTCTAAAAAAAAATTCTTGTTTGCCTTCAAGAATAGATTAGGACTGTATAAAGGCTGATTAAAGAGTGTTCAAATGAAGATTAAGTAGAGAAAGACTAAACATGATTCAATTTAATAAACAATACTCTTACCCTGGTCATCACATTGATCTCCCCAAATCTCAACCACCAATATTTCAGGCATTTGTGTGTGTGTGTGTGTGTGTGTCTCTGTGTGTGTGTGTTAGAACTTCTTAAATAAAGTCACTGATGATCCACATACTTAAGATATGAAAGCATTATTGATGGCCATGTATATTTTCTGCCATACTTAAGCTTACAATATTCATTATTACTAACTATACTATAAATCTTTAAAATTATTTGCTACTGTATTATTTTCATAGATTTATGATTGGAATTCTTCATTCTAGTCTTTCATTTTTCCTTTACCATGTTTGTCACTTCTTTCTTGTTTTCTTATAGGTCTCAGCATATATCAACCCTATCTATTTTTCTCATTATTTCTTTTTGTTGTTGTTTTTGCATTAATGTTGGCAACATTTCCCAATTATTATCAGCTGCAAATTTAATTAACATGCTGTTTATTTCTTCATTCACATAATTAATAAAGTTGTTAGAGAAAACTTGGATGCACACCAAACACTCCACCAGACAGCTCCCCTAAGTCAGATGCTCTGCCTTTTATAATTACCTTTTTTTTATGGTCTTTAAGTAAATGTTCAGTGGTTATTCCAGAGCCAATTTAAATTAATTGGAGGGAACTAGTTTAAGAAACACACTAACTGTTACATAGTCCCTTCTTAGAACTTTGATTTTGTAAAATATTTATACTTTGTTACTGGAGCCAAAACCATATTAATGAAATTAAACATTTAAGCATAAGGAGAGCAAAGTCTGAAAGTTCTCAATGAGATTGCGTGGTCTCAATAAACATTTAAGACAAAACTCTAATTGCATTATTTATGAGTTAAATGAGAACATGAAAGAGGCTTTTTTTTTTCACCTTTTGTGCCACTTATTTCCTATTTCACTTAACTTAATGAAATTACTAGCTGACTTCAACTTTTATTAATCATTTTTCTGGCATATAATATGTTCTATAGTAATACGTTGAAAAATGATTTAACTTTTGCCAAAATTGAAGAAGAGTTTCAAGAAAGCTTTACATTAATATCATTGTAAGTGTTCTCAAATGTAAAATTTTAGCAGTAATCGAGGGTTGTTCTCATAATTTTAAACTTATATAAATATAAAGTAATACATCTGTATTTAAATATCCTTCTTAGGTTTCTACATTACATGTTAATACATAAATATGTTATTACTGTATGTGTTACCATTTTTGAATCTTACAATGAGAATTTTAAAGCTAGAAATAATAACTAATACATTTCCCTTGATTTATAAGTGAATAAAGACACTGAAATTAGAAATAACTAGCCTAAATTGGTCAGTCTGGTAGTGTGATTCATACAACCCCTCTCCTTTAAGCAAAACTTAGAGACTCTGACATCTTAAAGCTAGATACTTAAAAACCCTTAATTTCTGAACCTGTTGATTGTGGCAGCAATCCTCAAGACCATTGTGCATGTACTGTGTGGATTAAGTAATCGATTTAAATCTTTTCTAGAACCCATGGAGACATCACATTTAGAAGAAAGCATTGTAAATGAATAGCATTAATATAATTAGATTGTTATTACACAACAAATCTATAGCATGTGCAGTTATAGACTGCCTGCTTGATTACTGGAAATGGACAGATATGCAAGTGATCATTTGTCATAGTTAAATTCAAGCTAAGGGTGTTTATTAATAGAGGAAAAGTTCCAGGAACTCTAGAAGCAGGGCCAATAAAGAATCTTAACAGCCAATAACCCCTTCTCGTGTCTAATAATAACAATAGGCAACTACATATAATTTAGAGGTTTCAGTTAAGTTTTCTCTCGTCATAACTCTCTAAGCAATTATGATTACTTAAATATCAATTAACAGACTAAAACATTTCCAAAGGAACTAGCTTTGCTTTTTTATTGTCAAATTTAATGCATTACATTAAAAGTGCATCTAATCCTTCATTTTTCCATATGAAAATCTAATGTTTAAATAACTATAGAACTTTCATATTAAATAGACAGTTTTCCTAAAGTGTGAAATTCACATTTGCTAAACTCTTCTCTTACATCCCAATTTTTCCAAGGATATGCTAAGTTTGAGATGAGAGGGTGTGCTGCAGATAATTTTCACTTGCAGGTGAGTGCCAGATTATACACATAATACTATTAGTTGCAAACTTGATCATGTAAATTCTATTCCTCACAAATCTCTAATATCATACTGGATATCTATTTCCTTGAAATGAAAAATCTTCCAAATAATCACATTTAAATTATTGTTGAGGAAGTTATTAAGATGCAAAACAATTGTATGATCCAAGACAGAGCTGAGCACCCACTTTAACTACGTTTTCTCATTAAGACTTGTTAAATTGAATATAAAGAAATATAAATGTGAGAAAGTACTTTAAAATTCTGAGGTACTTTCAAAATTCCTTATAAAAGCTATAAGGAAGACAAGACTATCAGAGAAATAAACATTTTGTAGAATTTCTAAAAAGTGAAAGCATGTGGATTCAAATCTATGGGTAAAGAAGGGCCAGCTGATACTAAAATTATATATATATATATATATATACACACACACACATATATGTGGGTGTATGTATACATATATTTGCATTATCACATATATAGTTGCAAACTTGATTACATATTATATGTAATATAATGTATAATATACATTGTGTATTATATATTAATATATGTTCATATCTATATTGATGTATCTTCCAGATTATTCTTCAGAGTGGGCCTTGTAGTATTGACACATGGCATGGAGTGAGGTGTGTTGTCTCATCTGTTAGACTAAAATGAAGACTGTCTGATGTAAACACGCTTTTTCTACTCACGTAGGTTTTATGGTCAGTTCTCTTAAATTAGGTGAGGTGACAGTAATAATAAGAGAAACCCACATGAAATACCTATCTTAATTAAACTAGTTTTTCATGAATAAAAATCACTCACTAAAGAATGGTAAAATCTATGGGATATCAGCAGTTTAAAAGAAAAAGCCTGAGATAAAGAAACAAAATGACTTATATCAGAGGAAGCAAAGAAAATTAAAAGAAAGAAAGGGGTGTTAAAAGAATGCCAAAGGTACACTCTCAAGAGGGTTGAGATGGCATTGCACCTTTACACAAGAACATGCTGCTATCAAGGAGGAGCAGTCAGAGAAAGAGAAATAATGCCTAAAAACATAGAGTAAACATCAAAGAGAGTGAACACTTGAGCAAAAAGTAAAGACACAGAAGACAAAACTACAGTGTTTCCCCCAAAATAAGGCCTACCCCGAAAATAAGCCTCAATACCATCTCAGCCCGATGGATGTATTTAGTACATTATGACGATGTTCCAGAAGATGCCATGACTGTAATTGAATAAATGTAGATTGTTGTACATGACAAAAATAAGACATCCCCTGGAAGTAAGCCCTAATGGAGCAAAAATTAATATAAGACCTGGTCTTATTTTGGGGGAAACCCAGTAGGTGTTTTTCTAAGACGATTTGATACATTTATTAGTCAAATATATATTGAGTGTCATGGGCCACATATCACCCTCATTTATTTTGTGGTGATAATGAATAAGAAATAGTCTTTACCTCACAGAGTTGGCATCGTATTAGAGTAGGTAAACAATACTAAAGGCATTCTAAAGAGAAAGAGAAAGAAGAGAAAATTTGGGAGAAAAAAAGACATGTAAGTAACCAGTAGAAGAATAACTTCCAGAGCTTCTAAATACATGGTGAAAATAATTTTGAATCTAAAATTCTATACCCAATGATGGGTGAAGTGGTGTGCTAATAAAAGCTTAACAATCAGCTCTAAAAAAAAAAAGAAAATAGCCAACTTGATTTGTAGTGTTTTATGATTTCTATGGACTAAACCATCCCACCTTGGCCAATGTTAGGCTACCAAAGTGAGGTCAAAGAATTAGGAAGATATACTAAAATGTAAGTATTTGTGAGCTACTATGAGCCAGCTCCACTATAAAAGGGGGGGTTGGGGGGAAGAACAGTAAAATAATGGACCTTTTTTGGAAATGCAAGGCCTCAAAAGTTTATCACTCATCTATTTTTTAAAAAATTGAAATACTCCTAGAAAATAAAAACGGAATCTAAGAAAGAGGAAGACATGAGATCCAAAATATATTTAGTCTTACCCAAGAGTGCTTTGAGTCCTAGAAAGTAGTTTATCCAAATTTCACAATGTATCCAGTTGTATGAAGAGTATATATTTCTATTTTTAATGAGAAAACTATGTAAGTAGAAACTCCAGCTGTCCAAGAAACTCATAGCCCCAAAGAATATTAATGGAATGTAAGAAAAGAAAAGGTGTTTGTGCCATTTATATTATCCCTCTTCAAGAGAAATAGATTTATTTCTAAAAAACTACCTGTTTTACTACAGAACCATTTACTTCATACTGTATTCTGTTCTCTACAGAACTAATTATTAAATGCATATTTTTCATAATAACTTTGTGACATATTATTTCCAGTACCCAAATAAACTGAACCCAGATGTAGGCTTTAGAATTGCTATGACACCAAGAATTTTAACCAAGATCTCCAAAGTAAGAAATAATATCCAATCATATATAGTTTACTAAAATATTGTAATTAATACCGTTATGAGAAGCAAAATGTTTTGCCCTATTAATAAATAGATATCAAAATAGTTTCTTTATCATTTTTTATCTTTCTTAATATTCCACTTTGTATATTGTAGAACATACATATTGAGTATAGTAGCATATACATAGCAGGGTGCCAAAAAATGTATACACATGACTTGTGTTCATCTTTTGCTATCGGTATATATTGAGTATTACAATTTTAGTGCAGTTTTTTCTTTTTTTAAAATATGTATACATTTTTTGCATCCTTTGTATATATGGTGTGCTCAAACAATATGGTGAATAGTTAAAATAAAATAAAAAATTATTACAGTAAAAGACACATTGGCATTAATCCCCCTCAAAATAGTCCCCCTTGCTTCGAACACACTTATCATTCTTGCCACTTTCTGAAACAGTTCTGGAAGTCCTCTTTCATGAGTGTCTTTAGTTGCGCTGTCATGGCTGCCTCCACTTCCTGAATCATTGTGACTTTGGGAAAGAGCCAGAAATCACATGGTGTCAGATCTGGTGAATAAGGTGGATGAGGACACAACATTATGTTTTATTTGACAGAAATTGACATATACTAGTAGTGTGTGACACGGAGCGTTGTCATGATGGAGGATAATTTACAGCACACTCAATACACACCTTCTCTCAACCTGATTGACTTCACCGAACAAGTTGAAACTTCTCACACACTGTTACTAAGGTTCGACGTTCCACTTCCCATATTGAAGATCTCTGCCTTTCCGTTGGATGGCACTGGGCAGCAGCATTCACCATATTTTGTGTTCACAACATATTTTGCATATATATGTATATATATATATATATATATATATATATATATATGATTTATATACTAATGCAAATATATTAAGGATGCTTGCTATTGTACTTATAGAAATGGGGAATATAAAAATTTAAACTGAATATAAAGCATCAATGTTATACTTACACAATGGGACCTTAGTGGCTCAAAGAGCAGATATCTCTTTCCAAGTCCCAAACTGATTTTCAGAAAATTCCCTTGCTTCTAGAAAAATAGTGTTTATCTAATGATAGGTTAAGACAACATTGTGCTTTACTTACATTTCTCCACAAGGTTAGATTCTGAGGAAAATAAAAAGAAAGGAAGGCAGGTTTTCTTATAGTTTTGGTTTGATAATTTATGTAGGTTCTGAAATATTTGGCCACTGAGTGGCAAAGAATATTCTAGATTTCATTGATTTAAATAAGAGAAGTTAAAAGAAAATTCTATTTAAAATTTATACATGGTTTGACAAATAGCTGAGATTAAAGGTAAAAGTTTATGCTAAAAAAAAAACTTTACATATGAAATATAAAATTCCAAAGGACAGTGACAATGTTACATCTACTGAATCTGGGTTTCTAGGCATGCCTTAATAGGGAATTCCATGGTATTTCAAGATTACTTTTTAATTAGAAATTTCTATGTTAAATAAGTATCTATTTTTCCATTAGATGTGGACATGCAATGACAGAATTCCACAAACAGCATCATATAAAGAGACATTTTTCTCAATATTTTATCACCACAGATAGTGAAATTCTCAAAATAAAATTTTTAGCAGCAGTAATATTCATGCTATTCATATCATTTATGCTAATAAGCTTAACTAGTGTTTCTCTTTCTTTTTTTTTAGTTTATTGCGGTGACAATTGTTAATGAAATTACATAATTTCAGGTGTACAATTCTGTATTACATCATCTATAAATCCCATTGTGTGTTCACCACCCAGAGTCAGTTCTCCTACCATCACCATATATTTGATCCCCCTTACCCTCATCTCCCTCCCCCATCCTCCTTACCCTCTGGTAACCACTAAACTATTGTCTGTGTCTGTGAGTTTTTGTTTCTCATTTGTCTTGTTCTTTTGTTGTTTTTGGTTTATATACCACGTGCAAAAGAATGAAACTGGACTGTTATCTGTCACCATGTACCAAAATTAATTCAAAATGGATCAAAGACTTAAGCATAAGACCTGACACAATAAACTGCATAGAAGAAAACATAGGTACTAAACTTATGGACCTTGGGTTCAAAGAGCATTTTATGAATTTGACTCCAAAGGCAATGGAAGTAAAAGCTAAAATAAACAAATGGGACTATATGAAACTTAAAAGTTTCTGCACAGCAAAAGAAACCATCGACAAAATAAAGAGGCAACGGACTGAATGGGAGATGATTTTTGCAAACAGTTCCTCTGATAAGAGTCTAATATCCAAAATATACAAGGAACTCATGAAACTCAACACCAAAGAAACAAACAACCCAATTGAAAAATGGGCAGAGGACCTGAAGAGACATTTCTGCAAAGAGGACTTACAAATGGCAAATAGACATATGAAAAAATGCGCAACATCGCTAATCATCAGAGAAATGCAAATAAAAACCACAATGAGATATCACCTCACCCCAGTCAGAATGGCTATCATCAACAAGACAAATTGTTACAAGTGTTGGAGAGGCTGTGGAGAAAAAGGAACCCTCATACACTGTTGGTGGGAATGCAGATTGGTGCAGCTGCTACGGAAGGCAGTGTGGAGGTTCCTCAGAAAATTACAAATAGAATTACCATGTGACCCAGCAATCCCTCTCCTGGGTATCTACCCAAAGAATTTGGAATCTAAAGAAAAGAATATGTGAATGAACTAATCAGAAACAGTTTTGGGGACACAAAGAAAAAAAACGAGAATTGTTAGATGGGCGGGGGGGTGGGGGTGGGGATAAGGGGAAAGGTGAAGGGATTAGGAAACAGCTGGTAACCACAAGATGGCCTCAGGGTTTTTTGAAAATTAATTTGGGGAACGTATTCAATAATGTTGTAAAGATTTTGTTGGGTATCCGATGGACATGCGTCCTATTTGGGAGACCACCTCAGGGATACTGTGGATGCTTGATCATGGCATTGTACACCAGAAGCTAAACATTAATGAATGCCAACTATAATTTTATATATATAATGCGATGGCTCAGTGTGAGGTCGGAGGGATAGTGGATGGGGGGAGGGGGGTTCACAGTGTGAGGGATATAAATGATGAACGTCTAAGTATTACCTTGTCTTGTACACCTGAAACTAATAAATTAAAATAAATAAAAAAATTTGAAATCATTTATACATAAAGACATGTATGCTCCAATGTTCATTGCAGCTTTGTTTACGGTGGCCAAGACATGGAAACAACCAAAATGTCCTCGATAGATGAATGGATAAAGAAATTGTGGTATATATACACAATGGAATACTATTTGGCGATAAGGAAAGATGATATAGGAACATTTGTGACAACATGGATGGATCTTGAGAGTAAAATGCTAAGCGAAATAAGTCAGACAGATAAAGCAGAGAACCCTATAATTTCATTGATATGTGGTATATAAATCTCTTTCTTCTTAGACTGGAAATTTCCTGAGAGCAGGAAGTTGATTTTTACATCTTGGGTAGTTCTCTATAGAGCTGAGATTTATGCAAAACTTTTACGAGTTAACTCTTATTCTCTCTACTCTTTTAGAAAGTTGTTAACCAAATACAGAATTGAAATAGGGTACCTTGGAATACCAACTTTGAGAAAGTAATGATTTGTTGGTGACAAAGTTCCAAGTTAGGTCTATCTATTGCAATATATTTGTTGTTAACTCAAATACTGATTATGTTATTTGCATTTCTGCTTGTGTTTACTTTTCCTTTAAATGTACTTATGTACCACTCAGTTTCTTTGGGGCCTCACAAACTTCTTGGCAGGAAACATGCATTTCAACCTCTTTCCACAGTGTCAGCATTGGGTTCAGAATTCAACCTTATTCCTTGCACCATATCCAACAACAAGAAGGGCTCAGGGGGCTGAGATGCAGGTAGATGCTCCCTGATTTCAGCACTGCTAGCTGTGAAGTCGGGCTAATACCTATCTCACGGGGGTATCCAGAGGATTAAAAAAATAGATTTTTATAAACCTCTTTGGAGATCCTTGGATAAAAGGGCTGCAGAGGCACATAGCATTCTTATCTCCCCAGTTACCACCGGGCCTGCGATTTCCCACGGCATGTTGTATCAACACGAGAAAAAGCAAGGGTGAGCTGTGGAAAATAGAAGCACTGGCAACTGGTAGGGACAGATAGCAGTGGCCCATGTGAACCACGCAGGCTGCCTCCTGGGATGCTAGAAGATAGTCAGGATTGTAATTAATGGATAGGGATGTTGATTCTCTTTCTGGAATAACTGTGGCATTGCAAATTGGTGAAATTACACAGTTTGTATTCTGTAATTTTGTTTGACTAAAAAAATAGATATATTAACCATTAAAATAGCCTCTAGGAAAACTTGAAGGAAACATAGCATCAAAATGTGTAATGTGAAGAGCTTAGCATTGAACTTGAAAGGTATCCTGCAGTTAACTATTTCATTTATAAGCCAGGAATTTCTACAAACCAAGTTAAGTATTCTTTATAAAGATCATGCTGGGTTTTGCCTATGGATAAAGATGTTGAACAAGGCATTGCTAGAGAAAGAAAAGTGTTTAACTTATGCCACACATTGTTTTAAGTGTCAAAACATATGCTATATTTTAAATTCCTTTAATTTAAATAAGCCATATAGAGGCTTTTAAATAGCTATTAATTTTAAGAGTCTCATTTTATAAATACCACCTCTGAAAATCACATATTCGTCTTCCCTACGGAAAAACTAATTAGGCATTCCATATTGCTATTATACGACATAATGACATTAATTTCTTGTATATATGTGGCTGTGCAAGTAAGACCATAGAAGAAATAATTCTCATTCCTTTTTCTCTGATGATGCTAGAAATCACTGAAAGTAAAATGCAGGGACTAAGTAAAAATATGGGGGTAGGGAGGGAAAATCAATAAATATCTAAATTATTTAAAGAAAAGCTACTACCGAGTGCCTTACTGTCATGCATCATACCCTGGATCTGAAAGCAGACAGGTGAATTGTCTCCAGCCTGCATTGGTTTGGACACTCTCTCCAGCATGCTCATTAGCAGCTCCAAGTCTAGGCTCCCTGTTAGTAGAAAGGCCGAGATCACAGCAGGGAAGTTATATCTCAGGCTTCTCACATTCCTCCTCTATCTTAGCAAAGCTTTACAAAGCCTTTTCTGGCAGCTCATTAGTAGGTGCACTGATGCATAAGAGACAGTCATTAGAAGTGTTTTTCAACATTGGCTTTTGATCAGGTGACTAGGAGCATCGTGGAGACATTTACTTACATTGTTTTCCATAAGAGATTCTGTTGCTATATTGAGAATGACATACATAAAAATGTTGAAAACTAGCTTGACCTTTCTATGACAAAAGGGGAGAAGAAAAAGAAACTCCTTTAGTTCCCTGAATATTGCCTTTATACTGTCAACTATGACGTAAAAGATGCGTAGTCTGCTCCCTCACCAACTGCTCTCTTTTAGCTTTAATAATGTAAACCATGTTGAATTCTATCATTTGATTTAGGGTTATGACAAGGGGGACACCAGTGTGAGGAAATACAAATAAAATATCATAAGTTTCTTCTAGAGTCTCGTCTAATGCTAGGCATTTGTTTTTCCACCATGAAGGCTGACTTTACAAATAAGGGCAAAATCCTTTGTCCATAGCCTGATAAAGCATTGTAAAAAGTAAGTAGACCAAATCACATTGTTGATTAATCTCTAAAGAGAGCTTCCATTGTAAAAATTTGTTAAGGCTACAGTGACAATCTTTTTTTATAAGTGAAAGCATAAGACACTGCATGTAGAGACAGCATATAAGGTCAAGGGAGCCCGTTATAAAATAGGACTGAATTTGTCATTCCTTTAAGAGTGTTCTGTTTATAAAAAAGAGCAAGTTGTTATACGTAATTGTACTTTCGCTAATAAATTTTCTTTTCATTGATGATTATCTTTCACCATCAATATTCTCTTTTTCCCAAAAACTCTGACTTTGTCAAGTCTTAGTTTGATGAGAATTTTTATTTCATCAGTTCACAGAATACACATTTAGCCTTTGTTTCCTTACGAACAGAAGAAAATCATATTAAGCACATACCCTAACATGTAACTCAAAAGGATGAGAAGCTTTCTTTGTCAAACTTCACTGAAACAAAATGCATCAGCTTAATCAGGTCTGTTCTTGGCAATGTAGGAACATGACATGCCAATTAGAGAAACTTTCAACTAAGTGAAGACTCCTGCTGACTAATTCAGTGTTGATTGTTTTCAGCTATTTGGCTTTGACTGCTTGTTAAGATAAAAAAAAGAAAAAAAAAAGCAAGTAAGAAAGAAAAAAAAAATAAGGAGGGGGGATGGGAGGGGGTTAAAAATTGCAGGAATTTTCTCCTTCCCGTCAAACATTCTTATGATTGTCAGCAATTAGTTAAACTTCTCGGTAAAATGACAAGATGGAACTTGACCAAATACAATGTGTGGAACTCACAGGCATCTGCCCCAGCTGAAAGACATTACAATGTTTGTTAACCTTACGGGTCATTCCTGATTCACTTCTGCAGACAGAAAACAAGATTTATATAACACAGATCAATACTGCCCTAAGACTTTCGCCATTGAGGATGCTAGATTGAGGCACTTCTCTTTATCAGTTTACCATGACACTAATGTATTTTGCCTGTTTTGCCTGGGCAGTGATGAATCTGTTGGCAAGAGAAAACAAATAAGTTTTGTTGTTGAGAGACATGTTGTCCATGATTTGTCTCAACAGACATGCCAACTTGCTGGCCAATTCATTTCCTATTTAATTTAAGTGGCATATCTGTCTTCCTCTTTCAGGTATTTCTTTTGTCTACTGCACAACCACACTGGCAGTGCTCTGAGAGAGTTTGCAGTAGATCTCTGCAAGTAGATTGACACAACAGAGTCAGCAACCCAATCTATAATTTTCAGTAGAATCTCTCTGAAATATAGACCACCATCTAACCCGGTGTCTGGCATGAAACCCACCACCTTACCCAGTGTCTGGCATGAAAGCATATTTTAGCATTTTACAAATAGTTCATGAATTTGATGCTACTTCCAAATATAAACACAATTGCAAATGTCCTTTTTTAAAATCCGAGCTTATTTTATCTATGGAGAAGTATTTTGTTTACTCTCTGAGACCAAGCAAGTTTTATTTAATTAGGAAATATATGTGGCATCATATGAAAATAATTATGTTTTACATGTGGGTATGGTTCCCAATTTCTTCATTACCTCAATTAGTTTTACTCAATACTCTCACATTTAAGAGATTGGGTAATATTTAAGTAGCAGAGAAACAAAACACAAGAGGATTCATTTTAAAAGCAATGCTTATATACTTTAATTTTAAATGAAGCTGCTTTTAAAAAGAAGACAATATACCGTATCACCAGACACTCATGACACCTAACTAAATATTAATAGAAAATCCAAGGAAGAAATGACTTTCCATTTCAAATCATGACGAAGCTGATGTTCTAGGAAAATGTGTCGAGTGGTGAAACCATCACATGGGAACTCAAACTCTGACAGTCCTTAAGCAATGGAACAGTTAACATAGCAGAGCACAGTCCACAAATGTGCCAGCTAAATCTCTGTGTCAGAACACATTAATTATAGCAGTCAGTTTACCTTTCTCCTTCATAACATTTTTGATTAAAATTTCACACATTACAATGATATGTGTCTTTTCTACAAGCTGTGAAATTTACTCAGCCATCAATGGGTTTGCATTTTGTTCCTAAGTCGCTTACAGTACATAAAAAGTTGACTTATGATCTCTGAATAGTGAAATCAAGGACAGTTTCTTTTGGATAGACTTAGAATTTTATACCAGCAGTGGTGTCGCTGAGCAAAACATTCATTAGTAATATTGTACCCGCAAAAGCAATAACTTCTCTCTTAATATGTTGGTTCAAAATTTATAACTGCAAGGCTTAATTAAGCTGTAGATTATGTTTTGAAAGGTATAGTCAATGTAATGAATCCCTGAAGATGAAAAATAAACAATAAAAGATAATCAAAACATTTATCTATTTAATGGATTTATATAGTTGTGTTGTAAGTGTTATTTAACAGATGTGCACAGTTAATAAAATAATGCAATGATAATTGTGAACACATTCAAATCATTACTATCTAAATTGGCATACAATACTTCTAGGTTAACTCTTACAACTGCAGAATACAAGTTTATAACTCAATCAGTTTGAAATCCAATTATTTTTAAGGTTGAAGCACTGTAGTTTTGATTTTATACTTTCATGACTGGTTATGTAACACAAGACCATTCTACACTGAAAAAATTGAGGATTAAATGAAGTAATCTTGAACCGAGATTTCTCCAGTGTTCCATTATTTATCATGTCTAAAGATTTTATTTACATTAATTATGATCTGGAATTACCCTTCGTGAAGTGTTGTTTTTATTATTTAGAAATTTGAAATATGAGTGTTCATGTCTGTGTTCATATATACACATGCCTATGCACATACCTAGCCACCCTCACACCTATGCAAACACATATAATGTTTCAGCTCCCTTGCAACTGATAAGAAATCAAACATTAATATGTTTTTGAGTTAAAAATACAATAAATGTCAAACCTTTTTCTTATTGAAACAAATGTGTTATTGGTATGTTGAATTCTTCAACTCCTTTATTATATAAAAATAAAGTGAAGTATAAAGATAACATTGTAAATTTTCTATTGATTTTAAAAGTGACGTGGATTTCAATGTCAGTGGGTATCTATAGATTATCCTTTCAGACAAAAATATTTCCAATCTTTCCATCATGAAACAAAAATTCCTTTTGATAAAGTAGCTAATTGGAAATTAATTAATTTCTTTAGATCAACAATAGTTTTTAAAAATTCAGTAGTTTATTGTTCCAGTGAAATTTTTTTCAAAGGGGGAATATACAATGTTTGAAAATGGTGGGCATTATAATGGTCAAATTTAGAGAAAAAAAATCCATGAAGGTTTGGCTAAATAGGCTACTGATTCTAAGGTTTCCTAAATTATAAATTGTACATGCCATTTTAGCACCCATGAATAGCTATAGTTTAACCATTTGTGAAATAGAACTGTTCACTTCTCATAATAGCTTGCCATTTATTAAATCCTAAGAGTGGGATTCCATAGTAATATTTCTGTACCTGAACTAAATATGAAAATGCTTAGGCTTTTTTCTCTTCAAGTCACTGCCCAGTTTTCCACTGAAGAAATCCAATTCCACTGTTAATTCTAATTCCAAGAAGGTCATTCTAGTTAACCTATATCCTACCTACTGCAATTTAAATGCATCCTTTTATTCTTGTCATTGAAAGGGATGAACTATTAGGGACTATTCTCCGTAAGCTGGAGGTAAAGTAGTAGGCTGCCTCTCAGTCTTACCTTCTCTAAATAATTTAATCTGAATTCCCTTAACCTTTCCCCAGTAGTCTGCTTTCAAATTCTCTGGTTATTTCCACTTCTTCCCTTCATATTGTCTTCAATTTTCCACATTTAGCTTAATGAGAGGATCTCAAACACTAATACAGTCCCAAGTTGAATACCACAGTGTACTAGCATCAAATGGGCCATGGAAATCCTAAATTTGAACATGTTAATAAGCAGTAAAACACAATAGTAAATACAAATACACTGTCATTATGTCTAATTTGCATGCACTTTCCAAATAAAATAGAAAGTGGAATGTATCTAAGAGCCTGTATTTATTTAAAATGTTGGAGGTCAGTATACACAGAGGTCACACTAGGGTTTTTACCATGCAATATACCACGATCAAGAATAATATGTTATATTCTTTCCCAAGAAAATGGTACATTTCAGTAAAATTGAGATGGGTTGCAGGAAAAAAAGTTGTGCATTAGCAGACTTTTCTTTCCCTGTCCAGAGAGTATTAGGAAGGTTCCATTACCTAATCTCTGTGAAGGTAATTTAAGAGAGACACATACTTTCTCACTGCTAATTTAGCTTTGTCTCCCTTGGGAGATTTGCATAGTCTTCTGCTCTTTCTTCCCCTTGCTGGGTTATGGAGGACCTTGATTTTCAATGTCATGTTCCTAGAAATCCTGAGTGCTCCTTTCTATTTCTCTGACACCTGGAAGCTTGGATAAATGTCACTCAGATACTCAATTGTAGGTGTTCTGGGAACAAAAATAACCAAGCTTTGGTCCAATAGACCTATAGGAGACTAGGATGGTTCTAGGACTGTCATTTCAAACTGGAGGCATTCCCAGTTTATCAAAAAAGATCACTGTGGGCCAGAGATGATAAACTTTAGATTGTATCACAATCACCTAGAAAGCTTATTAAAACACATCGCTGAGCCCCAAGTCCAGAGCTTCTGATGCAGTAGGTCTAAGGTGGGGCTCAAGAATTTCCCTCTGCACAGCAAAGGAACGAGCAACAAAATGAACAGGCAACCTACTGAATGGGAGAAAATATTTGCAAATCATATATCTGATAAGGGGTTAATAACTAAAATACATTTAAAAACCTCCTATAACTCAATAGGAAAAAAAATTGATTAAGAAATGGACAGAGGATCCGAAAAGACATCTGTCTAAAGAAAACATACAGATGGCTAACATGTACATAAAAAGATGCTCAACATCACTAATTATCAGGAAAATAAAAATTTAAACCACAATGAGCTATCACCTAACACCTGTTAGAATGGGTATCATCAACATATCAACAACCAATAAGTGTTGGTGAGGATATGGAGATAAGGAAACACTTGTGCACTATTGGTGGCAATATAAACTGGTGCAGCAACAATGGAAAACAGTGTGGAAGTTTCTCAAAAAATTAAAAATAGAACTGCCATATTATCCAGCCATTCCACCCCCATGTTCCTTGCAACATTGTTTACAATAACCAAGACATGGAAAGAACCTAATTGTCTATCGATGGATGAATGGGGAAAAAAAAGTTATATATATATATGTATGTATATATATATATATATATATATATATATATATATATATATATATATATATAATTTTATATATATATATATATAATTTATGGATGAAAATGTAAATAATAAAATATTATTTTCAACCAACTATATATATATATATATATATATATATATATATAGAGAGAGAGAGAGAGAGAGAGAGAGAGAGAAGTTACTATGCACCAAGCATTCTACCAAATTCTGAGGATACAATGATGACCAATATCAAAGCTGTCCATGTTTTCATGGAGCTTATTGTCCATTATGAGACAGATATTTTAAAAAGTAAAATGTACACATAACCTTTTTCTCCTTTTTGTGTTGTCTTTTCTTTTTTCAAGAGTTTTATTAAATCTATAGTTAACATATAATATTATATTAGTGTCAGAGGTACACCGCAGTTATTCAACATTTATATACCTAAAGAAGTGATCACCATGATAAGTCCAGCAACCATCTGACACTGCACGATGCTATCACAATATTATTGACTATATTCTCCATGCTGTACATTGCATCCCCATGACATATTTGTTTTATACCTGGAAATTTGAACCCCTTATCCTCTTTCATCTTTTCCTCCTTTTTTTAATTTTTCAAATACAGTTGACATTCAATGGTATTTTATATTAATTTCAGATGTACAGCATAGTGGTCAGACATTTATATAATTTAAGAAGTGATCCCCCAGACTAGTCTACTACCCACCCAGCACTAAACCTAGTGATTACTATGTCATTGACTATATTCTCTATGTTTTACTGTACATTCCCATAATTATTTTGTAACTACCAATTTGTACTTCTTAGTCACTTCACTTTTTCACTCTGACCTGTACCCCTGCCATCTATCACCCCAACAAATCTAATACCCATCTGACCCATACATAGTTATTACAATATTATTGACATTATTCCTTGTACTATACACTACATCCCCATGATTACTGTGTAACAACCAATTTGCATTTCTTAATCCCTTTCCTTTTTACACCCACTTCCTCAACCCCCCTCCCATCTCTCAATCATCAAAATATTCTCTGTATCTATGAGTTTGTTTCTGAATGTTTGTTAATTATGTTTTTTAGATTTCACATATAAGCAAAATCACATTGCATTTTTCTCTGTGATATACTCCACTCAGCACAGCACCCTCCAGGTCTCTCTAGGCCACTGCAGATGGCAAGAATCCATTCCCTACTATGGCTGAGCAATATTCCATTGTATATATATATACCACCTCCTCTTTATCCATTCATCCATTGATGGACACCCAGGCTACCTCCACATCTTTGCTGTTGTAAACAATGCTGCAATGAACATATAGATGCACATGTCCCGTCGAAGTATCATTTTGGATTTTTTTAGATAAATACCCAGAAGTGGGATTACTGGGTCCTTCATTATCTCTTCTTATAGGCTTGGTTTTAAAGTCTATTTTGTCTGCTATAAGTATTGCTACCCCAGGTTTTTTTTTGTTGTTGTTGTTGTTGTCTCCATTTTCATGAAATATCTTTTTTCCATCCCTTTACTTTCTGTGCATGTGTGTCTTTCAATCTGAAGTGAGTCTGTTGCAAGCAGCATACGTAAGGCTTTTATTTTCTTATCCATTCAGCCACTCTGTGTCTTTTGATTTGAGTATTTAATCTATTTATATTGAAAGTAATTGTTGATAGATATGCAGCTATTGCCATTTACTTATTCAGAATTTTGATATTTTTTCTATCCTAAATAAGTCCCTTTAACATTCCTTCTAATACTGGTTTGGTGGTGATGAACTCCTTTAGATTTTTCTTGTCTGGGAAGCATTTTATTTGTCCTTCGATTTTAAGCCTTGCTCGGTAGAGTAATCTTGGTTGTAGGTCCTTGGTTTTCATCACATTGACTATTTCCTGCCAATCCCTTCTGACCTGTAGTTTCTGTTGAGAAATCAACTGACAGTCTTATGGGAGCTCCCTTATAAAGTACTAGTTACATTTCTGTTTCTGCTTTTAGGATTCTCTTTGCCTCTTACATTTGCCATTTTAATTATAATGTATCTAGGTGTGGGCCTGTTTGTGTTCATCCTGTTTGGGATTATCTGAGTTTCCTGGTCTTGTATGTGTATTTCCTTCACCAGTTTAGGAAAGTTTCAGTCATTATTTCTTCAAATAGGTTTTCAATACTCTTCTCCTTTTAGTACCTCTATGATGGAACTGTTGTTATTCTTGATGTTGTCCCAGAGGTTTCTTAAGCTTTCCTCATTTTTTTTTTTTATTTTGGATTCTTTTTTTTCTTTTTGCTGTTCCTATTGGGTGTTTTCTGCTACCTTGTCTTCCAAATCACTGATTCAATCCTCTGCTTCATCTGGTCTGCTGGTGATTCCTTCTAATGCATTCTTCATTTCAGTATTGTATTCTTCATTTCTGAGAGGTTGTTTTTTATGGTTTCTATATGCTTTTTTTTATGCTTGTTATCTCTTTGTTGAAGTTCTCACTCAGAGCATCCTTATAACCATATATTTGAACTCTGTCTCATAGGTTGCTTACCTCCATTTTATTTTGTTCTTGTTCTGGATTTTTCTCATGTTCTGTCATTTGGTACACATTTCTTTGTGTCCCCATCTTGGCTGCCTTTCTGTTTGTTTCTATGTATTCGGTATATTAGGTAGATCCACTATGTCTCCCAGTCTTCGCTGGGTGGCCTTATGTAGTAGGTGTCCTGTAAAGCCCAGTGGCATAGTCTCCCAGGTCACCTGTTTTGGGTGCTCCAAGTGTCTTTTTTGTGGGTTGTGGGTGCCCTCCTGTTATAGTTGAGCCTTGATTGCTATAGGCACATCAGTGGGTGGGATTGACCCTTAGGATGACTGGCTATGGCATTTGGCAACATCCAGAGCTCCTGGGCTGCTGGGCAGGGGGCTGACCCCATAGAGCAGGATTCACCCCAGTGGGCGCTGGTGCCTGTTGAGACTCCCCATTGTGTGTGCCACTTGTGGGCCTAATTGGGCAGTGTTCTGCTGTGGTCTAAAACCAACCTTCAAGTATGCCTCTTGAGTCACCCTCACTCTGCTGGAGCCCAAGATTAGTGCCTGGAAGTAAGTGAGTGCCAGTGCGCAGACTTTTAAGAGGATATCTGGGTTTCCCACAGCATTCTGATAGTCCCACCCAGACTATCAGCATCCCCATATGTTTCTCAAATGTTGTGAGGACTTCTTTTCTTGGCACCAGTACTCTGGGCTGGAGAGGCTTGTGAAGGGGTCTGGGGTCCCTTGCTACTCTGGGGAAACCCTCCTGATTCTCAACAGTCACATGGAGGTTTGGGTGCTTTCCATGTCTCTGCCTCTCCTACCAGTCTCAAAGTGGCTTCTTCTTTATATTTTTAGTCATAGGACTTATGTTCATCTAGATTTCAGATGATTCTTCAGGTTGATTGTTATATAATGTAGTTGTAATTTTAATATGTCCATGGAATTATTCAAGCTATGTTTATCTATTCTGCCTTATTGCATCTCCTTGTAAGATTGAAATCTTGACAATTGTGACAAAATGGATGTATCTTGAGGGCATTATGCTAAGTAAAATAGCTCAGACAGAAAAAGATAAATCCCATATGATCTCATTTATGTGTAGATTCAAAAACACAAAGACAAATCAACAAGAACAACAACAACAAAAACAAAAACAACAACAATAACAACAAAAACAAGCTCATAGATACAGAGAACAGATTAGTGGTTGTCAGAGGTGAGGGTAGGTGGTGGTCAAAATGGGTAAAGAGCCCAAAAGGTACAAATTTCCAGTTATAAAATGAATAAATAATGGGGATATAATGTACAGTATAGTGACTATAATTAATAATACTGTATTGCATATTTGAAAATACCTAGGAGAGTTAATCTTGAAAGATCATCACAAGAAAAATTTGTAGCTATGCATGATCATGAATATTAACTGGACTTATTGGTATGATTATTTCACAATGTATACAAATATCAGATAAAAAATAGAATTCCCACTTCTTACAAGCTTTTGGATTATGTTAATAATACTTGTGGTTGAGGACCACACTTTAAGAACCACTAGTGTATGTTATATCTAAATAGGCAAATTGTAGAAGATATGAAACTTCCAGGGCTCAATGGAAAACCAACAAAATACCAGGAATGAACTGAATCCATTTTCTCCTTCATCTTACTTGGTTTTAACTTATCCTTTGTAAATAATTTGGCGTCCATGGACTGAAAATTTTGTTTGTTTCCTAGTTGCTTTCTCAAGGCTATGTTTTGTAGGCAAGTTAAGGATCCAATTTTAGCTAATACTATTTGTCTCTTTTGTTTCCTCCGCTTCCCGAGTTTTGTGTTACATTATGTTCATAGAACCACAGAGGAAGGTAGAACTCAGTAGCTGCATCTCCCACATATATGTGCCTATGAAAACAACAAACCCTCATTTAGTTCTCAAAATACTTTAGGTGGCCAAATAAGCATCAATGTTTTAGCATTTCCCTACAGACATTTACTATAGTCCTCTTGTATTTTGAAAATTATAATGGGTATAAATATACATTTTTTGGTCTTTAAAAATTCATAGTTTTGGTAGAGGAAATTGAATAACTTCTTCTTGGATTACTTTCCTAGTAAAAACTATTTTGTATGTATTATCAAATGTGATCCTCAGAATAGGTCTTTGAAGTAAAAATCAAATTTTGATAATCATTAAGATGTTTACATCTTGATTTAGTTTTACCAAATATACTTTGAGACAAGAATTGGAGTGCAAATAATTTGGAAAGTCACCCAGAAAGTACCGTGAGGGAGTGAAAATAAGAGACAGAGACAAGAGGAAATCCAATAAATTAAAAGTGCATAAATGAGCAGGCTCCCACTGAAATTCAGAGTCTATGTATTAATTGGTCAAGCAAAGATGACAATATTTTATCAGCAAGGAGACATGTGTGTGCTGTATTAAATGTATGTGTTTTTCACCAAAAAAAAAAGAAGTTTAACATTTCATAAATGCCCCAATAGCATTACTTTTGAAAATTAACAATAGTTGTCCCCTGCCAAATTTTGCATCAAAGCAGACCAAGCTGATCCTATTCTGGAATTTTAAACAAAATCTAATTAAATCAACAAAGTTCACTGGATGGGGTTAGTCTGTTTCCTGAATGCATATGACTCTGCCAGCTCTGCCTGGAAGAGCTTTCAGCCTTGTTTTCAGCTGACTTTTTCTTCTGTCTGGCCCTTGATCACTCTTAACGATCCCCAGCTGTATCAGTTCCCTGCCTGCTTTAACCCCAATTGGCCTGGCTTCACATCTCTGCAGCGTCTGGAGGACAAATGAAGCCAAGCTGACCAGCACCTACTTAATGTAGTCCCAGATAATAGGTGGCAATAGACATCTAAATCCTTCTTTTGTTCTATAGTGCAATGAAAATTAATAATCTGTGCATTTCTTTTAATAATCAGGAATAAAAGATAATAATGTGGTGTGTCTGTCAATCCTGTTGCTACTATATCACTATTCCCTACAATTCTTGCCCACTTCATTATTTTAAAGATGTTTACAAACCTGGCAGCATAGCGCAGATACTATGGCTGAAAGGTCGTGGAAATCTGTTCCCAATTGGCCACAGATCTGCTACAGCCCTAAGGCCTGAGTGCCCACATCTATAACCTACTTATTTCTAAAAATGACCCTTTCCCCATGACACCTACTTATGAAAATTACAGACCATATTATTAGTAGACCATATTAGTTTGTTTTAAAGTAAAGATTAAGAATGTATCACAAAAGTGTTAGGCATGAAGATTGGTGGGGGGGAAGGGAGGCTAGCTTGTCATACTTGGCTATTATCTCATTATCAGAAAGGAATTAAGACCCTCTTTCCTATATGCAGATAGTAGCAGATGTAATCTTAACTGAAGGCTGGGAGGTTATATGCCGTCCAAAAACTATTAATAAGTAAATAGTCAAAACTGACACAGACACATCTTGAATGTCATCCTTCCCAGCTAATGTCAATCAACTATCTAACTTTGTTCAAATTATTAGTTTATACTTGCACTGACATACAGTCTCCAATATAGCTTTTCATTAGAAATTGTCATTGTTGTTTTTAAGTTCCAATTATTTTTTCTTAAAACAGCAACAACAACAAAAAAAAAACAAACCCCAGACATGCTTAGTCACATTCTCCGGCTCAAGAGGCAGTTTTGATTTGCCAACAGCTTCCTGAGTATGGTAATCGTCAACCGAAAAATCAGTCTTTTCACAATTCACTTTAACCACAATATTAGAATATATTGACAGAGAAACCACAGAATTGACAATAAATGTTTTAAAATATCATTCATTAATTTTTCTAATAATTTTTGTCAACATGGACGATGGTAATATAATAAGCAAAACTTTATTTTAAAAAAACGTACCTGACAGTGGCTTTTTACTTTTCTCTAGACAACTGAGGATAGATTGTTTGCAAAGTTGAAGATATATTTGTGGTTGTTAAATTCAAGTTTTTTTTCTACAGGAAGCCCTCCCTGGTATGTATGTATGTGTATATGCACATCTATACATGGATATAAGTGCACTACATGCATTTCTGTTATTGTGGTGCTTTCTGAAAAAAGTAAGTGTGCAGGTATATACATAAATATGTATAGTATACAGCTACTATACTATAATATTGACTCCCAAAATGTCACCTGTTCATACTCACTTTGAAGAAATTTTAGGAATAATTCCCCTCTCTCTGAATAATGTTTCCAGCTGGATATACATTGGTTTTGTAATGCTCTGTGATTTTTTTTTTGTCCTTTGAGTTATGTGAAGAAAATGTGGAACTATTAAATAATGGTACTTAACGTGCGTTTAATCATCCCACCTCCTTTTTTATGAAAACCAGCTTTTATTTCATGTACTTATGCTCCAAAGTCAGCTCTGCACTTTGATATTTATGCTACAAAACTCCTCTGAGAATTGAAACAAAATCACCAAGAATAGAATTCAGCTTGACATTGCTGGATAGCTACCTGGCAGAAATTTTGCCTATAATCTTATGCTTGTGATATCACAGTTGGCTTTTTGGTGAAAGATTTTCCTGTCGACACTGATTTCTACCACTGAGTAAGAATGGGTGGATTTTTGTTTGTTTCTGTTGTGTGTGTAGGTGTAGTTAGTAGTAGCATGAGTTGCTTTGTCCCAACCCCAGGCAGAAAGAAAGATTTTATGCTTTTGCCCACTTAAATCAGGTGTACTATGTAAAGCACTTTAAGACTCTAAAATGAAAAAGACTATGTAAACACAAGATTTAGTCACTCACCGTAAGCTAAAGAAATTCAACTTCTGAACTTGCCTTGCTGAAAGGATTTTTGCAGCAAATGGTTCAGAGTGCTCTTCATTCAGGTCTGCTGGGGATAATGTGTCCAAAGTAAATACCCAAAAGGCCTTCCTTCTACTAAGTTCACCACCTGAATTATCCTCTCTGTGAAGGATTAATTTTCTAAATGCCTATGAATTTCAAACTAGAAATTGCATGGTGCAAATTAATAAAGAGTTTAGCTGTAGGGCAATCAGTGGTACTTTTTTTCTAATCAAGCTCAATATACCCACTGTACTCTTTTAAGTCCTAATAGTTCATCAAATGTATTCAAAGTCACATGGGCATGTCATCACACAGTCTTATCAGAAAAACAATTGATGAATTAATAAAATCTGAGACTATCATTGTTGGAATGTAGGAGCATATGATGAATAAGAACCAGCAGTGTTTTTGCTGAAAGGATAAGGTAAACTAATCACTTCCATCCTCTGAATGCACTGATGTCAGGGTGTTCTGAGAACAGACTTCACTTTTGCTGTGAGGTCAAAATTTACCTTAAATGACATCCTTAATGATTTAGGCAGACTAGGCTTATTAACATGTTTGTTTGAGCCTCTCATCTTCTTTCTTCTGCCTCTTCTCATCTCCTCCTCAATTTCCTTTCTCTTGTATAACCTCAGATGTAAAGGAACAAGTTAAATTTCTCCCCTCAGGATACTTTATCATTTTCCATCTCTTCATGGTCTTTCACTGTTTATTTTTTTCTCCATTATCCCCATCTTTTGTTCCCTTTTCCTCTTGCCAATAGGTATGCACTCTAATATGAAAATAAATTTGTGAGATATGTTAAGAATCCTTAAAAAGATCACATTGTGTATATTGGGATTTTTACTTTTACATAATATCTCATACTGTAGTCCTTCTTTTTACTTTTCTGGTTTTTGTGTTTTTGCTTGTTTTATTTTTCTCACTCAGCCATAAGTTTCAAGATTTCCTCTTCCTCTATGTATTTCTAATTTATTATTTCTGACTGCTGCAAAGTATTTCATCATGTACAGCCACACATGTACTCACCTATCTCCCTATTGATGGACTCTTAAATTCCTTCCAACAACATACAGAACATTGAAGTAAACACCCTTGTACATATCCTCTTATGAACTTAAGCAAGAGTTTCTCTGGAAGGTACCTATACTCAGGGATGGAACTGAGTAGAGTACATGGTAGAGCTATCAGCACTTTAATTTTATTGAGTACCATAGCATATTACTACAGATAGAGTATTGCTATTTTAATTTGCATTTCTCTCATTATTAGTAGCAATGCTCTACTTGCCCATTTTTCTAGGTTGTTTTTCTATTTTTTTTTTTTTTTACATTCCTCACACCGTGAACCCCCCTCCCCCCATCCACCACCACGCCGACCTCACACCAAGCCATCACATTATACACATAAAATTATAGTTGGCATTCATTAATGTCCAGTCTCTGGTGTACAATGCCATGACTAGGCA
Source organism: Rhinolophus hipposideros (assembly GCF_964194185.1). Taxonomy (NCBI): domain Eukaryota; kingdom Metazoa; phylum Chordata; class Mammalia; order Chiroptera; family Rhinolophidae; genus Rhinolophus; species Rhinolophus hipposideros. The sequence continues at coordinate 41,268,536 of NC_138052.1, forward strand.
TCCACAGCATCCCTGAGGTGGTCTCCCAAACAGGACACATGTCCATCGGACATCCAACAAAATCCCCAAACACTATTGAATAAGTTCCCCAAAGTAATTCTCAAAAAACCCTGAGGCCATCCTGTGGTCACCAGCCGCCCCCCACTCCCTTCACCCTTCCCCCCATCCCCAACCCCCTCCCCCCCCGCCCATCTAACAACTCTCGGTTTTTTGTTTTTCTATTTTTTTTCTTTTTATTTTATGGGAGTTCTTTAACTGATGTAAACTACATCCATGTTTTGTATTTTTGGAGTGTATAAGAAATTCTTCCGCACTTCAACATCACAAGGATATTATCCTATTTGGTCATATCACTTTAAAAAAAAAAAAAAAACCTTTTGTTTATTTAAGTGTGTTTTTCCAGGACCCCATCAGCTTCAAGTCAAGTAGTTGTTTCAATCTAGTTGTGGAGAGCATAGCTCACAGTGGCCCATGTGGGGACCGAACCGGTAACCTTGTTTTTAAGAGTACCGCGCTCTAAGCAACTGAGCTACTCGTCCGCCCCCCATTACTTTTGACATTTACATGGAAGTTTCAAGATTGACATGCCTGGTTAATATTGTTTTGGTACTGTTACTTTTAGTCTTTAAAATGTTTATTTGTAAGTATTCTCTGCCTTATTTATATATTATTATTTGGGTCTACAGTAATTCTAAATCTTTGCATTTAGAGGTTTCAATTCTAGTACTAACCAGTGACTGCTTTTAAAAATATTAATATTTGAAGACTATAAATACTTACAGGCAAAAATTTGTTAGACAATGAAATTTGATGGAGTAGATATTAGTTCTAAACTCTGTAAAATATCTTCCTTAATTCTATTGGTTACTTCCTTGTTTATATTTGAAAGGTATATATATTACTTGAGAGTATGTGTTAAAGACTAGGAGGGAATAAATGGTCATAATGGGCACCATTTCATAAAATAATTTTATAACTAGCTAGAAAGAAAAATATCTTTTATGACTATTACAGTTTTGTGCATAATATATAAGAATGTCATGGATTTTGGGGTTTATGACTCCTGATTTGAGAAATTTTGTGTTCTTAATGATTTTGATTAAAACTCAAAACCCATACGTAAAGACTGGAAGACCAGGATTCGTGACAGTGACTGAGTGTTAGATTCATTCTTCCATTACTGTGGGTATAGCAGGGTGGCAGAATGTGATTAGTCAGGGTTATCTCCCCCAAACTTGGAGAGTCCCATCATTGCCATGCTGTGAGGGATGGAGGAGAGTGTGGAAAACATGGGAACATAGACTAGCAAGAATCCTGAGTGAAGATGCTGACACCATCCTAAGCTAGCATGCACTTTGAGTGATTTCCCTAACTGTGCATGTAGAGCTGCTTTGATCCTTCCAAACACCCTCACATGAACCTCTCTTGTGACAAGTTACATGTATGATATAGTTCAAGAAGGTTACCTGTGATAAGGGGTGTCATCCATAGCCCTTGACTACAACAAGGCAAATGGGACCACACCGTAGTGAACTCATGACCTTGGATTCATTATCTGAGTGTTGTCCCCAGTTGCACAACAAGCCATGGATATATACAGGAAATGTATCCTGATGGAATTCAGTACAAATTCACAGTCAGAACTCAACTGTAGAAATTAGCCAGACAATCTGTACAACAGAGAGCATGAAAGAGGTATAGCAATATGAGAAATTAGGGTCTGACCATTCTCAAAGATTTCAGTTCATAAATATGACACTGACTAATAGAAAATTCAGCTGTTAGAATATAACATAGTTTGTGGCTTCTGATTTCTTAATTTGTTTGAATTGATATGTAATTTCAGATTCAGTGTTATTCATGAATCATGGATGAAAAGTCATTAAGAAAGAAATTTTTTTATTAAAAACAGTAAGGAAATGGTTCATGGGTAACAGTGTTTTCTTTATAACTCTATTAATTAAAATGCAACAAAAATTATAAAGAAATAATCAGTGTAAAATTATGATATATTATATTTTGCACTGCTATACATATATTTATAAAAATAATATTAAATGTTGTAGTATACAAAATAATTTAAGGAAAATATATTTATTGACATGGAAAATACTATCAATATTATTATCACCTCTACTTGTAAATGAAATTTAACTAAATTACATTACACAAAGTAAATCACAATAAAATATGCATTTATAAACCAATTATTGAACATCAGAATACCTTCTACAAAAGAATAACATAATACACTATAAGAATAATTGCACCTTCAATAAAATCTATTTTATTATAATGACTTAGAAGATTGTTATTTGGAGACAAAGACATGTTATAGGATATGCTTTTCAAATTTTCAAAGGTAAAATTGGCATCTCGACATTAAATAATAATAATGAAAATTGAAAGATTTTTGGGAAATCTTTCATGATATTATAATACCTCCGTTAACTGGAATGTATAGGAAATAAGAAATTCTTATGATTTAAACCATAATAAAATCTGTTTGAACCATATTAAATATTCATTTATGTAACATAAAAATAATAAAATGTTGGAGATTTCATACAGATAAACATAACAGTTTTGTCTAATTTTTGTTGACTCTTGGTCACTTTCCTGTTACATAAGTATAACTTCTTAATCAAGAAAATTTATTTCCTTTTTATATGTCTCTTTCTTTAAAAATCAAATGTAAAAGAGCAGAAACCAGTTAATAAAAGTACGTGAATAAGTTGATTCTAGTCATAACTCAGAGTTTAATGTATTCACATTCTCATGGAAACTAGAAAAAGCCTTTTAGACATTTTCAATATTGAGTAACAAATATAAAGAGCTGAGTATTGATATTTCATTTGACTTTTTAAATTTAATTATTTTAAAAGTTGGAATATGCAGATTTGAATATTAAATATACTTTTCTAGAACATTAGGAATTCTAATTCTCTGTATTAAATTTAAAAGTAGCTATATGCATAACAGGATAAGTTGATAGGTGTATAAAATTATTATTTTATTTGTATGCAGGTAACTAATTAGGCTACATAACTTTGTAGAGAGAGTATATTTGAAGAGGTTGTTGGTCAAGTAATGTAAACACTGAAATGTGGAGAAAATAAGAGTAACTGATTTCATAAAGGGGTATTTTGTATTATATTTAGTACTGTTCTCTTTGAAATGCTTTTTTTGTTGGTGCTTTTGAGGCTTGGAGGTTTGAGACAAGAAATATCATGAAACAGAGGTGTGAAAATTCAAATAGCAGTTAATTAGTTTAGTTAGACTATTAACACAAACATAATGGATTTTCAGCTTTTTTTTTCTTTTTTTATCCTCTGACTTCAGGCAATGATACACCAGCACTTCTTGAACAACTTATTGTACATGATTTCAGAAAATAGACCACTTGCACACTTAAGCCGAATCTAATTAATTCAATTTATTGAAATTGTTTGTTCATCTAAAATTCAATTGAGTCTACTGTGATCATCTTTGCGCTCGTTCATGTAGTGTGTTCTTTGATTCTGATGTAAGTCATCCTTTTCCTTTCCACTGGCTCTACAGGAAAAATTGTGTATTGAGCAATATATAATTTAAAAATACTTACTTTAAGAAAGAGATATTATGTTTATTGATTCTTACCTGATCGACCTGAAAAGTAAGCCACACTTGGGTCTTGCATTTTTATGAGAATTTTAAATTTCTTTTTGACATTCTATGACTTACCTTTTATTTTCTTCTACTTAACACATTGGGAAAATCCAAAATCGGGAACCAAATAAAACAATTTAAATTTTTCAAAAATGAGGTAATAGGATGAGGATGGGGAGTTTGAGAGGTGGTTTCTATTTCCTCATGTTATAGGAATATGTATGACAGATTTCCTAGTTCAGTGTAAGGGATTCTCTTATTACAAAAATGGTAACTCTATCTTAACTTTTCCTTTGTGTTTCTGAATTACAATGCACTGCTCCACCCAAACTCTTTTGCATCCAAAGGGCTATTGTTACAACCCACTCCTGAGGTTGGGTATGAAAGAGATGCTTCCAAATCCTTGAATTTTAGGGGATCTAAGATTTCTGCAACAACCAGGTTTGACATCACTCATTTATTCACTTTTTAAACTAATTATCTAAACTTTTTGGAATTTTGTTTTGGAAAATGAAATCACCTAAAGTATTCCTTATGCCATATAAATCTTTAAAAAAGAAAGAAATATATAGTGTAACTGGGCATGACATATAAGTAAAGACGCAAACTTGATAATCTTGCCATTATGCAACTGTCACATAGCTCTGAAAAAAGTACACCATCCTCTAGTTTTACAACTAAAAATCTCTGACCTGCCAAGAGATGAAAAACATGACCATCCACAACTGAAGACATCCAGCACTTTATGAGGGGGTAACTTTTTCTTGGCTTGAGTCCTCAAGGAATTTTAGAATATTTTTCAAAATACACAACAAACACAAACCACTAGGGTTCACCCCAATTCTTTAACATAATATAATTGGCCACAATCGTCAAGAGGCACTTTAATGAAAGGGGAAAAATCACTCTCTTATGTTAGTATCCCTGAGTGAATCATATTTCTTTGAAAAGAAGTGAAGACATGGGTTAGGAGGGAGGCAGAAGGAAGGAGAAAAATGTAAGACACATTGCACAGAAACAGCTACATATATAAGGCTTGGTAACTTACCAAGTCATATGTAAAGATGACAAAGAAGGCATATTAGAGACGACTCCAAATTTTCTCCAGTCAAGCATGCTTACAATCCTCTATTCTCTTTCCATTCGCCATTTGGGGTCAAGGAGCTAAATGCAGATTAAACTTAAACTTTTGCCTGATAATGTGTAATAGCATTTCCATTGATTAAAAAAAAAAAAAAGTCTACACATTTTATTTATTGTTAAATTTGTAGTGATGGTGTTAACATCAGATAAGATGTCCAGGAGGCAGGACTGAAATTCAGAAGAGAGTGTGTGGTTAACCACTAGGTAGTTAAGAAGAAAGAGATGGAGCAAGACTTTCAATGGGCACAATGGATACATACAAATAATCATCACTTTTGGGGCTATTAATTATCTATTTCAAAGCTTTTCCTTGGATTAATTTCATGCCAATGAATAAAATGTTATTAAAAGTTCTTGTTTTAAATAAATTTGTTTTCTAGGAAAACTAAAGTATCCCTAAATTCTTGACTGATATGAATACCTTTGTCCATATGTCTATTCTCAAAAGCTAGGAAAAACACAACATGGGAGAGGGTTGATAGTGACAAATTCAGTTATCTCAAAGACATATACAGGCTGCCCAGGTCTTGCAATCTATTACCACATAGCATAATGCTGTCTACATTGACTGAGCCAGAAATACTTCATTTCACTGGATCACAATCTTATAAGACAGCCTTGTCATTTTAATTTGTCACTCTTTGTCTCCTATATCTCATTGAAGTTTCATCTCTTCAGCCAAGTGCCATAGGCTACTTCCCCTAGAAAAAAAAAATTATATCACACTGAATAGAAAAAGGAAAGTCACTAAGAGAAAGTTTGTGTCTGAAGACACTACTACAGATTCCATTCCCACAGGCATAGCAGGTGGTATAAATACAATCTAAACTGAGACAGAAAAATGAATTGTTGCTTCTATTCCCTGTCTCCACTGTCTCTGGGAATGTTATATCTGCTTCTACACAGTATTGATTTGGTATCGCTTATCATCCACAGAGCGAAGTGAAAGGGGAAAAGGAAATAGAGTATAGGAGGGTTAATGTCTGATGCATGGTCTGAGTTTGGAAAAAGATAGCAATTTAGAATTAATAGGGACTGAAATCCTACCTCCTTCAGAAATCTTTTTGCCGGTTTAAAAAATAGGTCCCTTTTTTTGTTAAGACTTCACCCTGTATCGGGAAGTGGTACACAAATAGATGATATAGATATAGATATAGATATAAATATAGACATAGATACAGATACAGATACAGATACAGATACAGGCACAGGCACAGGTACAGGTACAGATAAAGATATAGATAGATATAGATATCAAGAAGTGGTATACAAATATGAGATACTTTTATTATTGCATTTTAGCCCCTCTCTTTTTAATCTAAGCATTTGTGACGTTGAATAAACATAATATAAAATACCATAGTATATCCCATTGTTATATTTCTCTATTTTATTTTAAAAAGTAATTAAAGAAATTTTTCTGATTAATAAATCCCTCCTTTCTCTCTTTATTATGCTTTGAAACATCAATCACAGATGCCAGCTGAGATTCCTATAACTCCTTCAAAGTAGCAATTGGTTTTGCAACTGGAGAACTGAAGATAAAACAGTCTATACGTTTAACATAGGTTCTTTTGGTTGCAGTTCTTCACTTCGGTTAGGCTGTATTTGCAGACACTTGGCCTTCATAAGACAGGGATTTCATTAATGGAAGCATTTTCTTTTTTTTTTCTTTCTGCATGTAGAAGGTGACCACAGAATGAGTAGTTACTCTACTGTCCCACTCAGGTTTTCTCTTTTTCCTCTTCCTCTGTGTGAGGCATTGCTTGGTCAACTAACTCCCACATATTCAAAAAGGACACAAGACTTCCAAACTAATGGAGGGAGACACCAGGAAATTTGGCAGGGCTGTTAAATCTGGTTGGCCCTTTTCTCCCAAACTATAAATAAATAAGTAAATAAATAAGTAAATAAATAAATAACCTAACTTTTAAACTCTGTATAAATTCCTTTGTGACATCCCTTACTTTTTTTCCTTCTTTAAAAGAATGTTGAATGAATGCCTATTACTGTTTCATAAAATATTACTAACAAGCACACATATTTTTAAGAACTAAAGCATATTAGAATCACATGTAGGTGTTCATATGTCTTTCATATATGTGTTACTTGTTTCAAACAATTTCCTTCAGGTCAAAGACCACATATGTTTAGCCACTTCTGCATGCCATTAGATACAGGTAAGATACATAAAAAGAGCTTTTATGTGATAATCTGATATTGAAAGTAAGAGTATGTGCATTAAGTCACAGCAAAAAGGAATAAACTAGAGTTGGATGTTAAAAACCAGAAGACGGGATTTAATCCTAGTCACACTTAAGACATGCAATGTAACTTTGATTTCACAGCTTCCTCTGGCTTCTTCCCATTCTCTAGCGCTGCATCTGACAGTCCTCCACTACTGTTGAGATTTCCTCTAATTTACGATATTAGAATATTGCGTAGAAAGTACTGTTACAACATTTTCATACCCTTTACGGATGCAAAATACAAGTGAATAAAAGGAGTACTTAATATACATGTGCATAGGAGGACATTAAACAAATGTTTCCTGATGAAGATCATGATACATCTGTGTGTTCACCAGCTCAAAGTACTCTTGAAGCATCAGGAAACACTAGAGTATGAACTATGCTTACAAAAATTATGGAATCAATTGGTTGTATAAAAAAAACTCAAATACTAAATTTTCTAAAATTAAGTTTTACTGAACATATGGACTTGTCAAGTAAACCTCTTCACTTGAAAACAAAGACAAAAAAAGTTTCTGTTGCAAGACATAGGAAACAAAACAAAATAAGTGAGTAGTCACCCAAATCCTGGATCATATAAGTTTTGACTGAAGGACTTAGGCTTTTTCAATAGTTCATTTTACATTTGTTCTAATAAAATACATGCTATATCTAACAAAATCAGCATTGCTGTTTGAACAGAGTGAGATAAATAATTGACATATAATAGTCACTAGTTGTAAATGTACAATTCTATGATGTTGGTAGATTATTTATAAAGGTGTGCAAACATCACCATAATCCCATTTTAAACATGTTCATCAATCAGAAGTTTTCTGTGTCTTTTCACAGTTAATCCCTGTTCTCACCTCCAAGTCCTAGGCAACCACTAATGTGCTTTTGATCTCCATAAATATGCCTTTTCTAGACTTTTCAAATAGCTGGAATCATAATATGCAGTCTTTTGCCTCTGGCCCATTTTACTGAGCATATTTTTAAGTTAGTTTTTTATTAACAATAATATAACAATAAAATATTATATAAGTTTCACTAAACCATAGCTATTCAGCATTTATATACCTAAAGCAGTGGTCATTATGATAAGTCCAGCAACCATCTGACACCGTACGATGCTATCACAGTATTATTGACTATATTCCCCATGCTGGACATTACATCCTCATGACTTATTTGTTTTATATCTGGAAATTTGGATCTCTTATCCTCCTTCACCTTTTCCTCCTCTTTTCAATTTTTCAGTTGCAGTTAACATTCAATATTATCTTACATTAATTTTAGGTGTACAGCATATGATTTGAAATTTATATGATTTAAGAAATGATCTTCCTAACTAGTCTTGCACTCATCTGACACTGTATATGGTTATTACCATATTTTTTACTATATTCCCTATGCTTTAATTTATATACCCATGATTATTTTGTAACTACCAATTTGTACTTCTTAATCCTTTCATCTTTTTCACCCTGCTCATCAACCCCCTTGCACCAATCACCCTGATAAATCTAGTATCCATCTGACACTATACGTAGTTATTACAATATTGTAGACTATAATCCAATATGCTATATCCTATACACCCATGACTACTTTGTAACAACCAATCTGTACTTCTTAATCGCAACCCCTTTGTAGCTCACTCCCTTAACCCCTTCCCATCCTGCAAACATCAAAATATTCTTTGTATCTATGAGTCTGTTTCTGTTTTTTTATTATTTAGATTCCACTATAAATGAAATCACATTTTATCTGTCTTTCTCTGTCTGACATACTTCATTCAGCATAATACCCTCTTGTCCATCCATGCCACTGCAGATGGCAAAAACCCATTCCCTTCTCTCACCAAGCAATATTCCATTGTATATATGTACCACCTCCTCTTTGTCCATTCTTCCATTGACAGACATCCAGGCTGCCTCTATATCTTGGCCGTTGTGAACAATTCTGCAATGAACATATGGATGCACATATCCCCTCGAAGTAGTATTTTGGTTTACTTCGGATAATTACCAAGAAGTGGGATTACCTCTTTGTCTCTTGTTATGACCTTTGTTTTAAAGTCTATTTTGTCTGCTATAAGTATTGCTACCTGAGCTTGTTTTGCTTCTTTGTTTCCATTTTCATGAAATAACTTTCCATCCCTTTACTTTCAGTTGAAGGCGTCTCTTGCAGGCAGCATATGTAAGGGTTTTGTTTTCTTATCCATTCAGTTCTCCTATGTTTTTGATTGAAGCATTTAATCCACTTACATTGAAAGCAGTTATTGATAGATATGTCGTTATTGCCATTTTATTATTCACATTTTTCATCTTTTTTTTTTTTTTCTTTTTTTCCTATCTTAAAGAAGTCCCTTTAAGATTCCTTTAGTACTGGTTTGGTGATGAACTACTTTAGCTTTTTCTTTTTTAGGAAGTTCTTTATCTATCCTTCGATTCTACGTAAATGATAGCTTTTCTTGGCAGAGTAATCTTGGCTGTAGGTCCTGGCTTTTCAACACTTGGAATATTTCCTGCCAATCCCTTCTGTCCTACAAAGTTTCTATTGAGAAATCAGCTGATTGTCTTATGGCAGCTCCCTTGTGGGTAATTAACTTCTTTTCTCTTGATGCTTTTAGGATTCTCTCTTTGTCTTTAACTTTTGCCATTTTAATTATAATGTGTCTTGGTGTCTTGGTGTGGGCCTATTTGGGTTTATCTTTTTGGGGAATCTGCACTTACTGGGCTTATTTGTCTATTTCCTTCACCAGGTTGTGAAAGTTTTCAGTCATTATTTCTTCAAATAGATTCTCAATCTCTTGCTTTCTCTCTTCTTCTGGTACCCCATGATACAAATGTTCTTATGTTCTTACGCTTGATGTCATCCCAGACGTCTCTTAAACTCTTCTCATTTTTTTTTGTTTTTGTTGTTGTTGTTGTTGTTCTTTTTTCTCTTTGCTGTTCCAATTGGGTGTTTTATGCTACCTTGTCTTCCAAATTGCTGATTTGATCCTCTGCTTCATCTCGCCTGCTGGTGATTCCTTCTAGTGCATTCTTCATTTCAGTATTGTATTCTTCACTTCTGACTGGTTATTTTTTATGGTTTCTATGTTCTTTTTATGTTTGCTATCTCTTTGTTGAAGTTATCACTAAGTTACTCTTAGAATTTGGAAAATTTTCAGCTATTATTTCTTTGAATAATTTATTAGGCTCACTTTTTTTTCTCCTCTCTCTGGGACTCTGATGACACAAATGATAGATCTTTTGTTATAACACAGCATTTTCTTAAGGTTATGTTCATTTCTTTCCAGTTTTTTTCTCTGTTGCTCGGATTGTATACTTTCTATTCTGCTGTCCTCAAGTTCATTGATCCTTTTTTCTGTTCTCTACATTACACAGTTGAGCTCATTAAGTGAGTTTTTATTTTCATTATTGTGGTTTTTTTAGTTCTAAAATATCCATTTGGTTCTTTTTTTCTGCTATTTATTTTCTAAGCCTTTGAAGAGACTTTCCATTTTTCATTTTTTTAAGCATATTCATCATTGCTAGTTGGAAGTTTTTTGTTTTTTGAACTGTCTTAAAATCATTGTCAGGTAATTCTAACATCTGTGTCATCTTGGTGTTAACATCCATTAAGACAATCGTCTTTTCTTATTCAAGTTGACGTCTTCCTGGTTATTTGTATGATGAGTAACTTTCAGTTGAAACCTGGACATTTTGTAAATTATTTCTTAAAAGCCCGGATCTTATTTAAATCTTGCATAGCAGATGATGCGACAATGATGTGATGGGGAAAGGGGCAGCACCACCTTGTTACTTTAGGTCGAAGTATTAGTTCTCCACTTCACTTGACATTTAGGGTGAGGCTCCTCATTACTGTTAGGGCACAAGTATGGGTTCAGGCTTCTCATTAGATTTCCGTTGATACCTCATAGCAGGGAAGAGGAAGAACACCTTGTTATTTCTAACCATGTTATCTTCCACTTACACTGAGGATGGAAGACTCCTTATTACCCCACGAGGATGAAAGTCCCAGCTCCCCATTCAGTTTTCTCTGATACTGCCCCAGTGCAAGCGGAAAGGAAGAAGAGGGAATTTGTAAGTGACTCATTATAGCCTGGCAAGAATGAAAGTCTAGGCTTTCCACTTGACCTTTGATGCCCATGATGGAGCTAATGTTTGGCTAGAGTACATTGTGGTTATTGTCTTAAAGTTTTTTGTCTTACTAGTCTTAACTCTTCCTGGTCCTCTGGCTGGAGAGAGAAGTCATTTTTTGTGAGTACTGGCATTTCCATCCCTTCTCTGGTATAAGTCTAAGATATATGAGGCAACCAAGTGAATCACTACTATTTTAGTCCTTGGGGCACGAGTTCTCTAAGCAGGGTCCTTTTTGTCTACACTTTTCAGATTCTTCTTATGTTTATTTATATATAACCTAGATCTTTAGTAGTGCCTAAAGTGAGGAATAGGAAATAATTGGTCTACTCCATCCTCCCTTGCTTTTATGAACACTATTTCTTCAGGTTATAGAATTTTGGGTTGACAGTTGTCTGTTTTCGTTATTGTTCCCCACACCCCCAGAACTTATTATATGTTATTCCATGCCTTTGGACATTAGTTATTTCTGATGAGAAGTTAACCATTAATTTTCAATATCCTCCCATGTAAATGATGTGTTGTTTTCTCTTAGTGCATTTAAGATTTTCTTTTGCCTTTGTCTTTCAAAAGTCTGAATATATGCCTATACATCACATTTGTGTGTGTGTGTGTGTGTGTGTGTGTGCATTTTTCTGCCCCGTGTCTCTCTTCATTCCTTACAGGACTATGGTTACATGTACATTGGTACACCTCATGTTGACCCCCAGATCTCTAAGACTGTTGATTTCTCTTCACACTTTTTTACATATCAATATAAATATATTGATATATATATATATAATCATATATATCAATATGTTTATATATATAAACATTTATACACACACACATACACACAGATGTGATGTATAAGCATATCATAATCAAACTTTTGAAAGATAAAGGCAAAAAGAAAATCTTAAATATATGTGTGTGTGTGTGTGTATGTATACACACACACACACACACACACATATACTTACATACGTATGTTTTACCTCTTTTACTTATCCTTCTTGGGGTTTGTTGATCTTCTAGAGTATATAGATTATGTTTTTTATCAAATTTTGGGAGTTCTGGTCATTATTTCTTCAATTATATTTTTCTGCCCCTTGTCTCTCTTCATTCCTTACAGGACTATGATTACATGTACATTGGTACACCTCATGTTGATCCCCAGGTCTCTAAGACTGTTCATTTCTCTTCACACTTTTTTCTCTTTTTAGATTGTATAATTTCCCTTGATCTACCTTCAAGTTCAATGATTCTTTATTTCTGCTATCTTGAATGTGTTGTTGAATTATCTACACAGAATTTCATTTCAATTATTGTACTCTTCAACTCCAGAATTTCTAATATGCATATATGTACGAGTATAATGTGTATATGTGTATACACATATATATATATACACACATATCCATATATTTAAATATATGTATTTGTATATTTGTATACGTATTAACACATGTATGTTTATATATATATATATGTATGTATGCATCTAATGTATGTGTGTGTGTGGTGTGCATAACTCCTTATTGAGACTTTCAAGCTAATCAGTCATCGATTACCCAGTAGGACTACTGTCCTCTACTGATAGATCTGCATCATTTCCAAATTTCAGATCATTTCCCAGCTTTATTGAGGTATAATTTGCATATACATTGTGTAAGTTTAAGGTGTGCAACATGTGTATTTGATATGCATTATAAAGTGATTACCACTACAACATTAGCTAACACTTCTATCACATCACAAAATTGTTGCTTCTTTTTAATGCTGAGTGCATTTAAAATATACTACAGGTTAAACCTTCTGTCTGTGTCCTTTTAAGTCCCCTATGTGCATGTGCACAGCTTCAGATTTAGCCAGGAGTATATGAATAGCTTGAAGTTTCTCCAGTCTCCACTAAACATATATAAAACTTCAACAAAATTAAACTTGCCCAATTATAATGGCAATCAGAATTTAACTACACTGAATCATCAGCCCTCCCCTTTTCACCTGCCTTTGTGAAGTCATGTCCTGTAATAAGATTGCCAGGTATGGGTACCATCCACACTCCAAATTTAGTGTGCTGCAAAAAAGTATGCACCAAATTATCTCATCCTAGCAAAGGTAGCTGGTTGGGTTAAATGTGTGGATGGTAGGCAAGTAGCCACAAGCCATAGATTCAAAATAATATTACCCAAAGTTCAGCATGTTTTCAACCATAAATGTTTCTCAGATTGTTTTATACCAATTATTCATTTCCTTCACGCTGAAACAGGTTGTTTTGTTTTTTGTTTGTTTGTTTGCTTGTTTGTTTTTGTCAATTTTGTCCAGTTTTATAGTTATTTGGAAGAAAGAGAGTTTGATAATCTCATTGGCCAGAGTCCAAAAACAGATTCTATTTTAACCAAATATAATGAAAGTTATCCTTGTGCAAAAAAAGATAGATACAGTTTCTAAGCACCTCACATGAATTTCCCTGCTAATACTTCACCTTCTTGTAAAAATTTGATTTTCTATCTAGATGCTTGGATTTTTAGTACAATTTATTACATCATGTACACTATTTAAACACTGAGTGGGGTTTGAGAAAATCTGAGCTGTTCATATAATACAGTACAGTTCAATCAATTTGTTTTAGAACTCGGTCTATTCAACTAGTTGACCTTATAATTTTCTTTGGGTGATTTCCTTCTATGTGGACAAAATTGATAACCTTCAATAAATATTGATCGCATGGAACCCATCATGACTTCTTTTTTTTCTCTTTCATTTTTTTGTTCATCTCTTTCATTTTATTGTTTATGATATCAGAATCTACTGCTATACTTTTGTATTTTCTTATGTCCTTAGGACGTTTTTTTTTACTTTAAACTTTTTTATTTTCAATTACAGTTGACATTCAATATTACTTTATGTTAGTTCAGGTTTTGGCTTAGTAGTTAGACAGTTTTATAATTTATGAAATTATGAAAATAATGAACACTCTATTTTGTGTATACTTCAATGACTTTTAAGATAATTTCCAAGATATAAAATAATGAGTAACAGTTATGCACATTTTAGGCTTTTGATACATATAGCCAAATTGCCTTCAAAGCAGAATGTATTCATTTTCATCCTAAAATCTATAGACAACGAGGACCCATTTTTCTAGACTATTATTTATATTTGATGTTAATTCAGAATTATTGATGGGTCATTAGTTCTATTTTTTACATCTCCATAGCAAATAGCAAATAATGCTAAAAAATTTTTGATAATGGCTGTTAAGGTATACATAAATTCTCAGAAATAGATCACATAAAAGCTCTGGGCAACTGCATGTCATATTACATAAGATATTAAGTGCTTAACCGTTTATTTGTCCATTTATAAAACATGTTGTAGCAGGATTAAATTGTATCCCCAAAGAAACATTAACTTGTATTATACTGACGTATTTATTATTGTAGCATATGTAGCAGATAATATTTGTTTACATTTTTAATTACTTACATTTTCAGCCAAGAAAATCTCTGAGGATAATGCTTCATTTACACGAGTGTCCTGGCGAAAGACAGCATAATGTAATCACATATTACCAACAATTCTATGACAACGAGGCAGTGGTTTTAAAATGACTTCCAAATAAAAGCTTAATTATAGCAAGCTATAAAAAATTAAACAGAAGATACAATAATGGCACTAAAATTAAATTAAGGAAAAATCACACTGTACATAGAGATGTGAATAGAAATGAAGATACTGAAACTAAATACCTGGCATATTGTCCATTATGTTCTGGAATCCCATTGTTGAAGTCTAATTGCTCCTTCCTCAGAACTCACAATGCTGGATACAAATGAGCTGTAGGGCTAAACTCAAGAATCAGAACTGATGTAATACATGGAAAAAATAGGTACTTTCTATTAAAAACCATTTCTACTTTTTCTATTCTAGTGAGGTTGAGGGTGAGAGTAGAGCTGGGGAATCAGGATTTCATTAATAAGAAGGGCAGAAAGCATATTGTTTTATCCATTTTTCAATTAAACATGCATAGCATTCAGTAAATGGACTGAAAATATCTAAATTTCAACCTTTCTTGTTGGTTTGGGAACATAAATTTTTTTGACTATTTTAATGTATCTACATTTGCTGCCTCATTGTCCTAAAATTTTAAAATAAGAGAGCTATGGTGAAAACTTTAATTCATAAGAATTTGGTGAAGTACAGTCATAAATATCTAATAAATAGAAACCAGAAGGTTGTATGTTTATGTTAGTGGATAATACTTATTTTCTAATATGTATGATGTATTTCTGCTTTATGAATTGCAGAAAGCTAGTACAATTTATCTCTTCACAAAGCTGTCTATAATGTGAAAGAAGACAGGCCTTGTTATTTATATTGGATTCAACCACCCTCCAATATATGAGATATGAGCTGATCTGGCTGCCCTCTCTTTATGAGCTCATTCTCCATATGGCACACACCTTCCAAGTAAAGTCACTAAAGATGTGTATTTAAAAAGCATCTCTAATGTGGTAGAAGGAGATGTGTGGCAATGTGAGGGAAATTACAGAAGAGGAAATTGAGCTGTGGTTCAAGAGGATTCAAGAAAGGGTTATTGATTTGGCTGGATAGATTTGGAGGACATAACTAAAATGTAAACACCAAACAAATAGCCAAACTATGCCTTAGATAATCATTTGGCTTTAATTGGATTTGTTATTCTCAGAGGTTTTTCAGATTCATTTTCCTCAATTGGCTGATGACAAAGGGCCAGTATGATTATCTGAGTAAAATGAAAGACAATGCAATGCAAATTATTTTCTTCAGGTATTTTATCTTAGTGAGATTAGAATGAAAGTGTATGCTGCATGTTGTTTTAGTATCTTATGCCATAGGTTTGTGTTGCCTAGATTTCCCTGGAGCCTGTGAATACCCAATTGAAACTGCAGATTGGTACAAAGATTATTATAGGCTAAAGATATTTCAGATTCAATAGATGCAGGAGAAAGCCTTCCCAAAGCTCCCTTTATCTAAATAAAAGCAGAAACTTCTGAGATAAATACTGCCATAAATTCCCTCATTGAGGTAGTTTATACTCCCAGGGGAGGGACCAAGAATAAACCAACTATGCGTACCCTCACCGACAGAGTTCTATGGCCCAGAAGACACAAAGACCTCTCATACCTGTATAGACAAACATTATCATAAATGGTTTTATCTTCCATTTGTTCTTATAAGAAAAAATAATTATCTTTCCTAAAGAAACCTATTTGTTTTTTCCACTGGAGTCTTTTCTTCCCCCTCCCTTTCATCTACTTAGTTAGATATCGAAGTACCAAATTCTAAACACCAGTCTGAGTAACTCATCACTGAGCACTTCTACATGTATGTCTGTTGCATGCAGAAATGAACCTTTTCTCCCATGAATCTTTTATCAGTCTAATTCACAACTCCTGATTAATAAACCTAAGAATGTAGAGAAAAATTTTCCCTCCCATACAGGCACTTATTAAAATATAGTTTTCTGGGACCTAACATAGGCCTATTGAATCAGACTGTTAAAGGAAGGATTCTGAGAATAAATGTGATAAATAAAGATCCTGGTGATTTTTATTAATAAGTTTTGGCAACATTGCACTGTGAGTCAATTGCCATGAAGATCAATGGTTTGACCCTTAAGGAAAGCAAGCTGAGAATCAAAATGTACGGCTTCAAATTTGAGACAGAAAACAACAAAACAATGCAAGATATAACTGTCATTACTAATAAGATCCTCATCTTTTATTCAGTTTGGCTGTCCTTACTTAAGCAGTCCTGCCTATGTAAACAGATCGAAGAAGAAGACGATATTCAATTTCTTCTCACTTTATCAGAGAGAATAATAACACCTTTAGCTTTTACTGAGTGCATGCTTTTGTAAGTTACTAGTCTAACTATTGAATTCATTTAATAATTTAACTACCCTTTAAGGTAAATAATGCTATTAACCCCATAAGGAAACCGAGGTAGAAGCAGCTTAAATAACTTTCTCAAGATCACACTACTAATAATTACCCAAAGCACAATTTTAAACTAAAAGAGAGTGGTGCACGAGACCTGTTTCTGCTTAAAATTATAATCTTGCATGCACCCAAAGTAGCCTAAATTTTGTGGAGAGAGACAGAAATAATTCAATTTAATTTCTAATAATATGGAGCCCTATGTGTGCAAAGAAACATTTTGCATCAGAGACACCAAAAAATGTTTGCTTAAATTAAAAAAGAAAGAAGGAAGGAAGGAAGGAAGGAAGGAAGGAAGGAGGGAGGGAGGGAGGGAGGGAGGGAGGGAGGGAGGGAGGGAGGGAGGGAGGGAGAGAGAGAGAGAGAGAGAGAGAGAGAGAGAGAGAGAGAGAGAGAAAGAAAGAAAGAAAGAAAGAAAGAAAGAAAGAAAGAAAGAAAGAAAGAAAGAAAGAAAGAAAGAAAGAAAGAAAGGAAAAGAAAAAGATGGGTAATGTAGTGGGAAAATAAAAGATTTCTTAAGGCGCAAACAAGCATAAGAAGCCAGTTCTACCTTAGTAAGGAAACCTTGAAGCATTTTGGCCTTAAGGGCATTTGCTGACCTATCCAGACCAAAAGTGCCATCTTTGGAAAACATGATAGGGCAAAGCTAGGGTCAAAGCTATTTGGGGATCAGATACTCTTCTCAAGAGCTGGACTTCCAAAAGTATAAAGCCTTCTGTAAGTGACCTAAGAAACAACCTATCGCTTTAAACAACACTTACCTATTTTGGCTTTACTTTTGAGTAAATTTAGAGAAAATGGGGGAGAGGGGGAAGATTCTCCTGAAAAATTCCTAATAGTCACTCTGCACTGAAGTGGTTTAGAAAGTGGAATTTAACTTTCTATTTGGCCACGCCAAATCACAGACACATAGTCTCATAACTAAAAAAGTCACAAACACATGAGAGAGAAAACATTATAAATGTCACAAGCAAAATAAACAAAATGTCAGAGTCAAACTTCACAAAGAATGCAGATATTTGAACTAATTAATATAGAATATAAAATAAGAATATTTAACATATTTAAAATAAAACACAGAATTATTGATATGACAAGAAATAAGAGGCTGGGGCAATTCAAAAAAGTGTGAAATAATATTGCTGGAAAAGATAAAATATAATAGAAGTGATTAAAATATGAATTAACTGAAAAAGAACATATAGACAACGCTAAAGGGAAAATCATAAAATTGGAAGATTTTGAAAGCAGACAGACATAAGACAGACAAGATGTCAATAATAATATTCGCACAGATAATTTGTTTCTCAACAAGAACAGCAGAGGGAAAGAAGGAGGTTAAGTGATTTTTTTCAAACAGCAAAATAACTGTAATTAATGAATTACATGTCCAGAAAAATAAATATTCAAAGAAGATAAAGATTTTTTACATTAAGAAAATAGAGACAGTTAAAAACTAAAAGACTCTCATTAAAGGAAATTGTAAAAGATCTATGTCTTTCCAGAACGGAGATTTGAAATGAAAAAGGGAATTGTCTGGGGAAAATGTTATACAGATATACTCTATGAAACTATAGTAATAATAACTACTTTATGGGGTTGGTATAAAATCAAGACAGAATAAAAATCTTATACAGCACTAAAACATTAGAAAATGGGTGATCAGAGTTTAAACATTCTAAACACTAGCATTATCGGGGAGAAGGGTGAAGATTTTTATTCTTTAGATTTTGTTAAATTTCATGTGTATGTTAAAATTTCTAAATTAATAAAATTATAATATATAACTCCCCAATGGGTACAAAGCATATTAAACTTATTATTTGCAAATTATATTATTTCTAACAAAGAAAATCCATGACAAATTAGGGACAAATTATTGGAATTTAAGAATGAATTTTCTTACCTTCAAAAGTAGTAGAAAATTCAATATACAAAGTTGTAAAAGTAGAAATTTGAATAACAAAGTGAGTTAGAAAATGTGATTAATAGAAAAATAAATTTACAAAAGTAATAAAAAATAAGGTACTATAAATAAATCTAAAAATAATGTGTAAGAACTTGAGGCAGAAAACTATAAAATATCATTGAAAGATATTTAAGACCTAACTAAATGCAAAAAAACATGCCATTTACATAGATAAAAGAATCAATAATGTAAAAATATGAATTCTTCAAATTGATCTATAGATTCAGTGCAATTTCAGCCAAAATCACAGCAGCTTCTTAAAATGAAGACCATGATATGATTGAAATTTACATATTGGTATAGGAGTAGATAAATAGACTAGTGTGATAGTTTGAGATAACTCAAAGAGCCTCCTGAATTCACAGAGACTTAAGGAATGAAAGATCTGGATATTCATATTGGTAAAGAAAAAAATGGCCTCTTTAGTAAATGGTGCCATTATAATTTCTTATTGCCTCAGAAATAAACAAAAAAAATAATTGCTACTTTAAACTCTACACAAAAGCAATTACAGAACAATTAGAAAATAAATTGCCAAAAGACAAATTTTTATATTTTTAAATAAATTACCATCAGCTATGCAACACGTCTTAAATAAGACATGAAAGCACCACACATAAAGGAAAAGATTAATTTGACCTTGTTAAAATTGAAACTTTATTAAATGAAACAATGAGAAAATACAAATTCTAATACTGAAACAAGATAATCACAAAATACACAAAGACAAAGGATTAGTATTTATAATATATAAAGAATTCCTACAAATCCATAATAAAAAGACCAACAACTCAATGGAAAAAATGTGCAAACAACATAAACAAGCATTTGAAAAAAGACAAAAAATGGCACACGAATATATTAAAAAGTTATTCAACTTCCCTAGTAATCATTGAAAAGCAAATTAAACCCATAATGATTTAGTTTAAATCTTGACTCTGATTTAGAGTAATGAAACTCATATATGGATGGAATTTTTAACAGCACAACTTTTCAAAACCATTTGCATTATCTAATAAATTTGAATGTACACATAAACTTTGATTCTGCAGTTTCTATTCTAGAAATATAGTTTAGAGACACAAGAATGTACACAGCCATACAGTAATACTAAAAACAATTTTTTGAAACCTGGGAACAATCCAGATGATATTTACCAAGAGTATAGTGGATTAAACAATGTATCTTGAAACTATGCATATTAAAAATTAGGCTTATTTGAAGTAAAAATTAATGATCTACAAAAAGATAAATCTTTTCAAAGTTATAAAGTTGAATATAAACAGTAATTCATCAAAAGATACAAACAGTATCATTTCAGGTATATAACATTCAAAACGAATAAAATATTTCATTGTGACTACATATATGATAAACTATAAAGAAAAGTGAATTGTTCCTGCACATGTTATGTATTTTATGTATATGTTTTACACAAAAATTAAAATCAATGGAAAAAAGGCATGCCTCAGAAGTAAAATATTTTCTACATAATTGTTGCTCTATTCTTCATGATCTTTAAGCTTTAACTGTAGTTCTAATTTTTTTACATAGTTTTCCAGCCAGCTTGCTATAAGAAAATTGCAATCAGTTATATAAAATTTCATTTCCCCTGGTGAGTCTTACTAATGTCATGTGAGGACACAATACTTATGTATTAGAGATGTAAAGAGATGTGCCTTGAGGGTTCCTACTGTTTCTATTATATTATGTTACTTTAAATAGTAAATATAGCTCCAAATTTAAATATCTGCTTAAAGAGAGAAATAACAATGGGGACTATAATGGTATGCAAATACTATTAGCTCTTCCTGGAAGAATCAAATCTACGTTTTGTGTAATTTTATTTTATTGTATTTTTGGAAGGTATAAGGTTGATAATCCAAACCTTTTATACTACTCATGAGACATAACTTTGAAAGTAATGTACACCCATTTTCCAATTTTTATGACTAAAATACACCACCATCTGCTTGAAAAAAACTGAGTGACATTTTTCCTTTTAAAGTATTTTTCAGCTTCTTCTAAAATTTCATATTTCTCATGAATAGAAAGTCTAACAGAAGCAGATAGACAACCAAAATAGGCGTTATTAGTAGAGGAAACATCCTATACCCCACAAAATACTCAGATTATTTTGGACTCCAAACATCAATATACATAAATGAATTATATCTGATAGCTAATGAAATTACTTTCAGTTAATGAGTTAATACTAATGGTCTTTCACCTGCTTCTTGCTTTCAGTATGACAATTTATTTTAGACAGTTACTATTACATGCATACATACATGCAGAAATGTATGCCTGCATTAACAAACACACATGAAGTATCAAATCAAAGTTTAGTTAATGAAGGTAACTAATATAGTAAATGAGATTTAAAAATAGCAAAAATCATTTACTCATAAGGAATTTTAAGACCTTGACTTCATAGTGAAATTGAACTTTTGAAAAGCCCCAAGCTCTAATAAAGCAAAGGTTCATTATCAAAAGTTTCTATGAAGAGAAAAAAACAGGAATAAATTAATGACTTGAAAACTAAAAATAAGATGACCTCAATCTTTAAAAGGAGAACATGGGATTAAGAAAGTATCTAGTGAAGACACATTTAATACCTTTTACCTTGAGAAATAACCATTGCCTTCAGAAATTACCAGTCCTGGAATATCACATTGAGATATATCCCTGCTCACAGATGAATCTGAACTTCCTGGCTCTTGTGAATTATATTCTAAAACTGCCACAGCAACTTTTAGTTACAGTTCTGAATGGAGATAAACTTGATTAAAAAAATATTTAATAAACTAAGTTTTGGGTTATATATCCCTGTATTAATTAGGACTGTAAATTGCAATTAACAGAAATTAATTCAAGCTACATTTATATATGTATATATGTGTGTGTGTATATATATATATATATATATATATATATATATATATATATATATATATGCTTGATATATATAAAACAAACAGAAAAACCCAAAAATTATAAATGATATATAGGCAAACTTTAGACTCCAAAGATGAAAATAGCCAACTGAGCTCCTTGAACAGGAAATTTCCCAGAAAAGTTCTCTCTGTTAACTGGCTTTCTTTCAATGACCACCATGCAGTGGGTGAAAGAGAGTCACCTCACACCACTAAATTTACAGTTGCTCCTAATACTAATTGATATTAGTATCAGTTATGAATTCCCTGGAAAGAAGAATCTTTTTTCTCAAACTGGAGAAAATGTTCTCTTCAATCAATAAGAATAGGAAGATTGTGTACAGACAAAAGGCTATTTGTAAATTGGAAAACTACACCATGGGGTATTTATTATAATCCCAGTACGGATTTTACCCCACTACCCTGGGCCCATTTACTAACCCACGCATTTGGGTTGCCTCAGGGATTCTATATTTGGACCTACTTCCCTGTAGTAATTGTATTGTTACTACATTGTACAGATTAACAGGCGTGTGCTAAAGTAGATGTTTGTGGCTTAATAGGACCAATTTAGTGTTATTTTGAAGGGAATCAAGTAGTGAGCTTCCTTCTGCTGTAAGTGCTCACGAGAAAGACTGGTGGGGTAAGTGGGCCTTTGGCCTTGGGGTACTCCTCTGAGTATATGACTGATCTAATGACTTTTGAAGGTAACATGAAGGTAGCAAGTAGAGTTTTAGTGCTCATGTGGGATTTAGCTTTGGTGTGTACTTCCTTTCACAGAGAATGAGCTATCTGGAGGCCAAGAAGACAAAGTTTTCAGAGGCATTACAGCATCGGCATTATGTGCGCTCGCTGTAGAGACACTAGCATAGTCTTAGCTTTGCCATTTACTAGTGTGTGGCCTTCGTTAACTTGCTTAACCTCTTTGCCCCACAGTTTCCTCATCTGTAAATCTGGGATAAAAATAGATTAAATAAATGAATCCTAGTAAACTTCTTAGAACAATACGTGGAAGATTATAAGCACCTAGTGTTCTGGCTGTTTTATAAGGGGTAATTTTAAGAGGCTCTATATTCCTGGCTTGTCAATTATGTATAAGGAAGCCAGATAATAATGCCAATTTACCATGAAGTTAATTAAAGTTAGGTTTCTGAGTTCCTGACTTTCCAAGTCTCATCTACCTATATTTGTATTTTTCTTTTCTTAAAGCACACCCCAAATTGTGGCAATGGAAGAAGCAGCTAAGTTCCACAATGGCTTCAAACTCTTAATTGTACCTTGATCAAAGAAGGCGGACTCAACCTAGATAATTATTTGTAACCATACTGGGGGTGTTTATTTAACTCAAAGTTTTACCAAGATGATAAAAAGAAAAGTTGACACTGACTGAATGTTAATTAAGAAAGGAGAATCTATTCAGTTTATTGTACACAGAACTTTAAGAATGACTGCTTTATTCTTATTCTATACGAGAATAACTAATAATAACTTAGAATACAGAAGTGATAACAGTGAGGTTGTGACCATACCAAAGTGTAGAAAATGTTATTATATTAACTGCTAATTCCAGAATCCCTTTAAGGGAGAGAGCTGTCTTTGAGAACGGAGCAGAAGTACTTGGAAAAATAGATGGGACCCCCCCAGACGCTGGCTGGCTTGTACTAAGCCATGAGAGGAAGAAGAAATTAGAATAAATGGCTCTATGTAATAGAAGGGAGAAAAATGTGAGGTTCACTAAGCAATCTGCAGAAGGGAGGTACAGGAAAAGAAAGGGGAGAGAGAAAAGCTGCACATTGTGCCAGGAGATTCCTGCCAGACACTTCCAAATTGTCAATAAAGTCTTTTAAATTCACAAAAGCTATGAAAGTAAATATTTATTTTGGCAATGGAAGAAGCAGCTAAGTTCCACCTCTGGTTAGCTTATGAGGGCCTCTAAAAATGTAATTACTCTGGGCATACATATAAATCTCAGAGAAGCTGCCATAGTATGTACACCCCCAGAAGCAAACGCTGAGACAAGGATTCTAGTGTGAATAGTTTATCTGGGTGGGAGAAGAAACCACCAGTAGAACAGGAAGGAAATGAAATAAGGAAAGGAAGGCATCCCCTAAAATTCTCATTATTAAGACATCTACTGCTGTGATAACTGGACTTAATCCTATTGGGCAAGATGAGTCAATGTGAAACACACATCTCAGAGTTCCTCTCTCTGAGGGACTGGGATATTTATGTATCATTCTTGTCAATCATCAGTTAAGGGATACTCTCAGAAGGTATTCCTTGGCACTCCTGACCCCAAGAAATAGATGTAAATATGCAGATGCTGGAAGTTGAAAGTTAAGTGAAAGGATATGGTCAGTACACCAACATCATCTATGCCAGTGGAGTTTTGATTTCCATTGGCACTGGAATTAATAAGCATTTCAATAGAAGTTCACTATGTTTCTGAAGGTCAGAGGACTCCCAATGTCTCCTGAATTGCATGACAATAGTTTGCTCAGTTTTAAACTTGCTCTCACAAAGGATTGATTCTTCTTTAAAATCTCTTTATACAGATTTGGTTAGGAAATATGTGAGAGTCTTATCTGTATTTTTCTCTTGTATCATGCAACTCCTATTTATCTTCTTCTATACATTCATATTCTTTGTTCAAAGTTTTTCTGTGTTAGGATGGTTTATCCACTGCTTAATGCCACTAATATTAGTGTAAAAACCCTCAGTCTCCAATTTTTAATACACAATCTTTAAAAATTATATTAAAAACATCTATTTTCTCCAAGAATTGCCTATTTGCAATGTCCTTATTTTTGCTCTATTTCTATAATTCCATAATCTTCACTATTAGAGTTTTCTTCTTCTTACTTTCAGAACAAAAGAAAAAAATTCCATTTGTGGCCCTACAGAACAGGTTCCCAGAATTACAAAGAAATATGCATGCCATTCCATTGTCAGTATAACACATTTAAACACATGCACATGCCCTACTCCAATCTTAGTAGCTCAAAGTCAACTGAACCTTTCATATAGCATTGAGTAATCTCTGCAGGCATCATGTTTGATATGTGCAAATAAATGTTCAATACATACTTATAAACTGATGTGTAAGAAAGATAAAAATTGTCACTGATTTTATTAATTTTGTAATGATACAGAAATGTGAATAATGAATAAATTCAGTAATTTGGGGATTATACATCATCCTTCTTTTAATAATCTCTCTAAATGTTAATTGTTTTTTCATCTAGTGTTTCATTTGTTTTATTTCCTCATAGTTGCAATCCCAGTATTGAATTTTCTTTGGCCTGAAAACATTTTAGTTCCTTTCCAAGTGAACAATGACTTCCTTTTCTTCTATCCTTTGACTTCCACAATAGAGTCTCTAACACTGGGGGCCATCCCAGCCTCCATGATTATGAAGGCAGCTCTGGTTCTCTTCCTTCATAGTTCCACAAGGGTTATCAACCTGCTTTTTCTCTACTACAGGTAGAAGTTTTTCTTCTGAACCAATTATCCTCCTATCTTTGTCCTCTGAAGAATTGGTTTTCCACTCCCAGCTATTTTCTCTCTTAGGGTAAGTTTTCTGTCTAGGTCATTTTGCTTATTTCTATACGCTCTTAAAAACTGGATTCCTTTGCCTTAGAGGATTCTCACCACATATTATTTGACATGCTTAAAAATTCTTCGATTCTAAGGGAATTTTGTTTTGCTGCTATTTGAAAAGTGCAAAGCAGGTCATCAGTTCAAAAACACAGAAACATGTGTTACCTAAAAGAAATAACCCACAGCTGTATTTTGCAGGTGCTATAAAAATCACCTTGTAGGTGAAATATCCAACCGACTACTGTGTTTTATCTCTCCTTAACCACTAGTATGTACAAATTATAGAAATTATTAAACTCTGAAATACTTCACCAGTTATTAAGAAGTTTTTCTTATTTATATGTGACCAATTTTTGTAATTTGTTGACTATATCCTAATATTCATCTTCCTAACAACACTAAAGATTATTGACTACATACATGGGAAACTGATTTTTTAAAACAACTTCTGATGACTATATTTGTTTTAAGAACCCCAATATTTTATTAGGAAATGTTGATAGCTGTTGTGAACCCATGGATATAGGAAGACAGGCTGCAATGACAATGACATCCAGAGGATAGGAAGGGAGTGCCTGATGGCCTTTTGACACGCATGAAATGACTGTTTTCATGCAATCAACTAAGAAGAGGGGATTATGGCAGTTCCATAAAGTAAACAGTCTTTCTTGCCTACGTGGGTGGGGCAGAGCAGTTAGCAGGCATGTATATTTGAGGGGATTGTTCCACTCAAACTTTTCCCCAAACTCCAGAAGCAGGAATAGAGAATTCAAGACAAACCAAAACTTTCTGAGGTTGTCTAGAGAATTCTTCCACCCACCATCTAAACCTGACAGTAAAACCAGGAAAGCATACACAGCAGTAAATCTGGCAAGGGGAAACTTTAGCCAGGTTCCCCATCCTGGGCCATCATTTGACCCATACACATAGAGCTGCTAGGTTTTGTTTTGTTCTGTTTTTCTTTCTCAGTTGCGTAATTGGAATTGGAATGGGATTTAAGTTAAGAGTAGTGTCAAGCCCACTCTTCAGGGAGCTGGGTGCAGAACATTCCAGGAAAGCTCTTCAGACTACATAGACTGCAGAGAGGGGAAGTGCTGATTGGTTGTAAGTGATTAGGCAGTGATTAAGTACTGATTGACTGTGGTGACAGGAATTCAGGTAGGAGGCATCCATACCTCCTTGTTGATGATGGAGTGATGTTTCTTAGCTATTACATTTTACCTTCTCCAATATGCTACTGTTTCTTGGTATGTGGTGACAGATTTATTTTTCTTCTCTCTGTCCTGTCCTCTACAGCCAGCCCTTCACACCCTTTCTGCACATTTAAGCAGTGTTCTTCTGTCAGACCTCTCGCCGCTCTATACCTATGTACTATAAAATATAGCGACATTGTCCAACCCTCATTGAAAGTAAGAGACTTTGTAGTTTACAATGGCAATATTGACATCCATACTCCTCAGTTTATATAGATATACACTTTCTTTAACAAAAAATTTTTGAGCATCTAACTATCTGATACTTGCCACTAGAGAATGAAAGTGATAAATAAAGCATGAACCCTGCCCTCAAAGAGTTTATAATCTAATGGAGACGGACGCAAGTAAAAAAAAAAAACGTAATATAGTGTGATCTAATTATGCACTGAAAAATGACCTGTAATCCAGACTCAGGGTGAAGAGATATGGAATAGTATATAAATAAAGTATTACATTGTGAGCTTCTTGAAGGAGAAGATGCCGGAATTGAGTTTACAAGTAAGAAAATATTCAGAATGAGCATAGGAGGACAATCTAGGCTGATAATCAAGATTACTTAAGATGATTTGGAGAACTAGTAAGTATGGCTTGAATACAGCATGTTGGGTCAGGCATGATGAGAGCCGAGGCAGAAGACAGGAGCTGCTGTGGAATCATGGGGAGCCATAGATGCCATGCCCAGGAGGCCAGAATCTGGCATGATTCTGAGTGGGAGATAGAGAACCAATGAATGATGCAATGGATTGAACTGTGTCCCTTCCCAAATTTATATGTTAAAGCCCTATGCCCCAATGTGACTGTATTTGAAGATGGGGCTTTTAAGAGGTAATTATGGTTAAATAAGGTAATGAAGTTTAAATAAGAAGAGATAGAGATTAGAGATAGAGATAGAGAGATAGAGAGACAGAGACAGAGGTCGAGCTATCTTCATATATCCACATGTATGGACAGAGAAAAGTTCACATGAGAATATAGAAGGCAGCTGTTTGAAAGTCATGAAGAGAATTCTCACCATACCCTGACTATGATGGTACACTGATCTCAGACTACCAGCCTCCATAACTGAGAGAAAATGAAATTCTGTTGCTTAATTAACCTAGTCTGTGATATTTTGTTGTGGCAGCCTGAGCAGATCAAGATAAATGATGTTAAATGGGGGTTGGCATGATCAGATGTATATTATATAAAGAGGGTACTATTAAACAGAGCAGTAGTGGATGGCAGAGGGAGTAAGACTAGAGGTAGAGAGATCATTTCGTAGACTATATACTAGTCAAATAACATGTAAGGAGAGTCTCAATAAAGGTATGGGCAGAGGGATAAAGTGAAGACACAAGAAGTGGAGAATTTAGTAAAAATGGATGTTGTTGGTGAGAGTTGGAAGTTAAAATGCTGTCTTATGCTTCGTATTTGAAGAAAACTTTTTAGGCAAACTCTTCACTTTATAAGTGTTATATAATACAACCTAGAAATCTGCTTAATCAAGCATATGGAAGCTGAAGTGTGTCACAAAATGCTGACAGCGACAAAAGTATGAAGGCGTTGTTGTTAACCGTTCTTGGTGTGGATTTCATTTTGTGACGCACAGGCTCAGTAGGTAAACCAGTGTCCAAGATTTAAACATCTGAAAAGATAAATTTCCTTTTTATTTTCTTAAATATAAATAGAAATCCTAATAATGTCTCCCTTCAGCTGTACGCCTGTGGGTGTGGATCTTACTCTGGAGAAGACTGGCATAGCTAATATTGCCAGTCACTAAGCTGACTATGATAGAAAAGGGATTTCAACTTGGGCCATATTGAGTTTGAAATACCTAGAGGACATCCAAGTAATAACCAGTGGATAGCTGTATACTGAGGTCTAGATACCAATTGAAAGAGTTAAACTGAATTTATCAGTGTCCTATTGGTTATTTATACCTAGGAAAGAATGAAATTACCCACAAAATAGTTTTTTTAATATGAAAATAGAAGAGAGTTATGGGTAGACTCCTGAAGAACAGGAAAAATAAGAATCCAAGCAGGAAGAAATTCTCAGAAATGAGTTTGAGAATAAGAATAGCTAATATGTATATACTTACTATGTACTTGGCAATGTTTTTAGTGCCCCTGAATGTGATATTTCAATCTTCACAATAACTCCTGGAGATAGATATTGTTATTGTTCTTGCTGTTTTATACAGAAAATTTAATTGGTACCCTCAAGTTCACATAGTAATTAGAGGAGTCAGAATTTGAACCTGGGGAATTTGTTTACATAGTCATAATAATTAACCATTATTTTACCTGACTAGAATGAAAACCAGAGGGAAATGATGTCACATAAACCAATGAGGGGAAAAGCTACAAGAATAAGATAATGGTCAACAACAGCAACTGCACCGAGGTCACGTAGGATGAGACTTAAGATGCATCCATTGGATTTAAACATAAAGAAACCACATTGTTAAGGACAGTTTAGACAGTGAAGATGTGGAATAGGTTAGAAAGGTGGGGAGATGAGTTTAATAAGAAGAGGCATGACTGGGAAGAAAGGCTGTAAAAACAATGTCAAATAGTCTTTCCAGAAATTGAACTTTCAAAGGAATGAGAGATGGGATGGCTGTTAGAAGGAAAATAAAGGTTCATGGTTTCTAGGTGGTAGATCAAAATCACTAAGGCACACAAAGGTTAGAACTAATTTTGCCTCAGACTTACCTAGTGTAAAGCTAAGGACTGTATTGAACCTATTTTCTATTGTCAAATGCCCTAAGAAGTTTCCAAGAATCAGTTTTCTACTTTGTTCAGTAAAACATCTGGGAACCTTGCCTAAAGAGCACATGAAGAAATGTTGTTCAGTTCAATACAATAGAATAAAAAATCTCCTTGGTAGATACAAGCCTTACCATGTGTAGGCAGAATAAGAGCTCAGTCTTATCATTATTAATGACAGACTATTCCCTACTTAGTAGTAAAGCAAACATTTCATACAACAAAGTAACTATTCAGTATGAGATTATCAATTAAATAGTTCACTTTCCAAATTGAGTTTCAAAAATAATAAGATATTTTTTTCAAAAATATTACTATTTCTAGAGTTTTTTAAAATACATGAAAGTAAACAAATATTCTTTGTAGCCATAATAAAGTAAAAAGAATTGGGAAATAGTGTCATAGAGAATACAACAAGAGTTCTATGAAGTGTCTTCATGGAGCATGAGGTGTCCTCAGAAATTATAAAGAAAAAATGATGGGATGACCCAAGAGGAAAAGGATAGACAAGGATGTATTGAATGTAATGATCCCAATGGAATAATTTTATGCACACACACACATTTGTGTTTGTGCGTGTGTGTGTGTGTGTGTGTGTGTGTGTGCATGTACATATACTTAACTCCAACAAAATACTAAAAATACTTTTAGAAGAGAAGACTTAAATATATAAATGTTTCAACAGTATAAATTAGTACATAGTAAGTACTCAATAAAAGTAGGTATCATTTCTATAAATACAATTCAGTATTATATGTGTGAAATTAAAATCATAAATTTAAGAATATAAAAGTTAAAAGTTCACAGGCTTCACATACTACGGGTCAGAAACTAATTTAAAATTCTACAACCAAATGTAGAAATCATAAGATCACAGAATATTAAAGCTGGAAGAAATTTTAGAAAACATTTAGCTGTTCCTTTTATATATGAGGGAATGACATAAATATGTTAGGTTTCTTCTGAATGGCCTACACATTGAATGGAGAGCTTGTCTCCCATGACATGTGGTATTTTACAGGAGAAGAAAGAAATAATATATAGTAGAGGGAAGAATCATTCGTGGTTGACTTAGAATGTTTTACAGGAAATAAGAAGGGCATGTTTAAATTACTTATAAGAGAAAGTGTCCTAAAGGCAAGAGCAATTTAACAATGGAATAGCCACCCAAAGAGGTCATTGAGGAAACATCAATAAGACATTCAGAAAGAGATTAAATATAATTCTAAGGAGAATAATATAAGTGTCTGGCAATAACATGTACTAGGTACAGAGGTCTGAATACAATGACCTGTCATTTTCCCCATAGTCCCAGTGTCTATGATTCACGTAAAATAATCATGAGAGCAAATAGAGGTAAGGTGAACATCAAAGGGGGAAAAAAATCATGAGACAAAATAAAATAGGTCTATCAGAACTGACATGATAGAACAGAACACAATTCTTTATTAGATGAAAAACTTATTAAACAGCATTCTACTGGTACTTTTTGTTGCCTCCGTCCAAAGGAACAAGGGCAAGACACTCACTTGCCATTTTGTCAAAAGCCACAAGATTTTTTAGAATTATTTTAAATCTGTAACACAAGCACAGACTGCCTTTAAGTTTTAATTGTCTCGTCATGGAAGAAATGACCAAAAACAGGAACTTCTATAAAAACATGTATAGGCTCAGAATAAATATACGGTGCATTTAGTAACTTGTGAAGATTTATGCTGGCAGCAAATAATGTTGCAATGCAGAATTATAAAATCAGAAAACATTTCAACTGGAAGAAACTTTAAAGATCCTTAAACATAAAGGATCTTGTAATTGGAAAACAGTAGCATGGGCTTGTTCATGCTCAGTGCTAATGCACATATGAGAATATAATAAACCACACCACAATTCATGTCATAATGTGTTAAAACGCACTTCAAGAAAATATAGGTGAACGATTACTATGAGAAAAACCTGACTATGCAGTTAATGAAACCATAATAAAAAATAATTTTGATTTTTATTACATTAAAACTTGAAATTTCTATATGTCAAGAATCGATATAGAATTAGATATCAAAAAACAAGGTGGAAATGAATTTGAAATATATATTACAGGCAAAAGTTAACATATCTACTATATGCAAAGCCTTTGACATTCATAAGAGAAAGACAAACACCCAATTTTTCCACATGGAGGAAAGTTCACACACTCTTGCACAGATACAAATGGCTACAACCATCATAAGTTTCATCACAAAGCAAAATGCAGATTAAATAAGATTTTTCATTGATCAAAATGGTAGGGATTCTTTAAAAATAAGAACATAATTTTGATGAAAAATTATATTTTGATGTGAAAAACAAACATACATGGACTACATAAAAATTTATGAAAACTCTGGAGAATAATTTAGGAATATATAGATTAAAACTTTATTTTGCATATTTTTTCCAAAAATTCTAAGTAATTTTCTAAAGAAAATAGTTATGAGTGAGAAAAGAAAAGTAGCTACAGAGATATTTATCCCAGCACCATTTATGACAAAGCAAAATGAGATATTTTGGGTCAGTTTTTCCTAGTAACATTTTGATGGATCCTAGTGTTTATTCTCTAATTCCACCCAAATCAGTCAGTGAATAACATATCTAGGCTTAGAAGTCTGCCGTATAAAACTTCTCTGAATTTCATGAGACTAATTTTATTTTGTTACACACTTGTGTATCTTTGAAAAATAATAAAAGAAAAATTGAAATACAATGTAATAAATGTTGTACAATTAGCCATTATAAAATACTTCTTAAAATGGTATATTTTTCTCAAAATATTTCAAGAATATATTTATTTTAGAGATACAAGTATCAGATATACATCCTGAATGCAATACTTTCAGATATATTCTTAAAGTTTCATAGTGATTATTTTATTTTAAACATACTGACGTTTTAACTTACTTAAAATATTAAAGCACACAGTATCAGTATTTCCATAATATAAGATCTAAAACTTAAATTGAAAATAGTATACAAAAACCACTTTGATGGTAATTCATGAAAAATGGATTAAGTCTTTGGTATTTTCCTTTGGTAGGTTCTATTTAAATACAAAGTACAAAAAATTCTGTCCATTAACCTTATATTTATGTGGTCACCTAACTCTAAGTGCTTAAATTATAGGAAGACTAAACAAAATATCATGGAAGGAAAAGAACAAATATAATTTCCTTGAAGAATACTGAATATTTTCTTAATTTTATTTTTTTATAGAATAATTCTTTAATAATAGGTATTCTTTAATTTTCTTGTCAAATGGGAATTTGAAAATACAATGTATCCTTTTTATGTACATAGTGTATAATCCTGAGAATGTATTTTCATCATTAATTATATGGAAAATATATTGTGTG
This sequence comes from Rhinolophus hipposideros, assembly GCF_964194185.1. Lineage (NCBI taxonomy): Eukaryota > Metazoa > Chordata > Mammalia > Chiroptera > Rhinolophidae > Rhinolophus > Rhinolophus hipposideros. The sequence continues at coordinate 41,301,575 of NC_138052.1, forward strand.
GTTTTTTTGCCAAAAAAAAAAAAAGCTAAAAATAAAGGGAGCTTTTGGCCTTCTTGTCTACTTCAATTATTAAACAATTAATTAAATTTCAGTGGGAGGGTCTGCTCAGATATATTTATCAGTTTAAGCTGGGAGAGCATTGTTTCTGTTAGAATGAATTTTAGAGTACAATGAGAAGGTATTAATGAAAGATAAAACAAATCATTTTAATCTGAGTAATCACTTTTCAGTAAAGATATGTACAAAAATGTGAAGGAGCCGAGGAAAATTGCTTTGTTCTGCCTGGAAACTTATGGACGTAGTCACAGAGTCTGCTTTTCAGCTGAGACCCAAAGTCGATAAGCTGTGTTTAGTAAGATGGGAGTGGTCTTGGCATCCTAACCAGAGCTCAGCTTGATCAAAGACACAGTGGTTTAGAAGAACATGATGTGTCCTGTAAATGCTACTATCTTAATATTGCTGTGACAAATGAAGTGTGACAAAAGTCAGAACAGGAGCAGTTCTGCAAAGGGTGTTCTTTAAATGTAAAGGTTCCTATACTGACAAATATGGCAGAGTGACTGGGAGGGGACAGACAAGAGTTTGGGCCGGTGGGTAAACATACTACCTTAAGAACTCAGATATTCTATATCTATGAATCTCAGCATATCTGTCATTAATCTGAGGTGTTTCCATCATACCCTGGCTGGAATGTTATTGAGCATTCATTGTAGAATTTATATGTAAATGCTTTCATTCATTTCTTCTGTTATGACTGCTTGGTTTAAACTCTTGGATGGAGCCAAAGGAAAGTCGAGAATTATGATTCATCTCAGCCATGCTCACCCTCATTCTTGTGATTTCATATGCATTGTAGTACCTACAAGCCATGGAATCAATACAGACTTTAGAATATTTCAGGGACAATTACATGAGTTGGAATCAATGAAGCCTTTTCAGTTAGACAGTATTGTGTTTAAATCGTGGCATCGCCATTTCGCTCTAGTCCTTTGTTTGTATGTTTGTTTTGCTCTATAAAAGTGGTTAAAATAACCTACTTTAACAGAATAGTTGAGGATTATAACAAATGAAGAAATGTATCTGACATTTCTATCAATGTCAGATGCTATCAAAATGCTACTTTGATTATTCTGCTTCTATTCCTGGAGAGTCACAATGGATTCAACTTAGTCTCTATATGCTCCCCAGGACCAAGTTTGGAAATGCTGGAGTTTTAAAAACTTTCTTCAAAGGTAGTTATAACAAGTGTTGGAGACGTCGTGGAGAAAAAAGGAACCCTCATACACTGCTGGTGGGAATATAAATTGTTACTGCCACTGTGGAAAACAGTATGGATATTCCTCAAAAAATTAAGAATAGAATTACCATGTGACCCAGTAATCCTTCTTCTGATATTTACCCAAAAAAATCTGAAAACATTTATCCATAAAGATATATGTACCTCTATGTTCATCGCAACATTATTCACTGTGGCCAAGACATGGAAACAACCAAAGTGTCCTTCAATAGATGACTGGATAAAGAAGATGTGGTTCATACAATGGAATATTATTCGAGCATAAAAAATGAAATACTGTCATTTGCAACAACATGGATGGATCTTGAAATTATAATTAATGCTAAGCAAAGGAAGTTACACAGAAAAAGTCGAGAACCATGATTCCACTCATATGTAGCACATAAAACTGAAAGCAACAAAGGAACAAGACAAAGAAAAACTCTTAGACACAGACAACAGTTTGGTGGCTACCAGAGGTTTAGGGGGGTGGGGGAGTGGAAGACGAGGGTAAAGAAGGTCAGACAGATAGTGATGGAAGGAGAACTGACTCTGGCTGGTGAACACACAATGCAGTAGACAGATGATGTATTTTGCAATTGTACACTTGAAACCTATATGATTTTACTAACCAATGTCACCCCAATGAATTTAATAAAAATGAAAAAAAAAGGTGGGGCTTAATCCAAGAACAGTCCACTAAAGCCGAGTAGCATCTTGATGCTTTATTTTAAATAGAGTTAAAATGAAATACACATTAGATCCCTTACTTTTCTAAGGAGCAGCCATTATGTTTTATATTCATACACAGCAGTCTATGGATAAGTAAACACAATAAAGCAATGGTGCACTTTTACACTTTCATGTTGTTTTAGAAACATCTTGCAAATGCTTTGAGTATGAGTAGTTCTCTAAATATAGCTCTGAATTATTGTGTCTCATTTAATATGAAACCTATACACAAAGCTATGGAGGCAAAGAGTATTGTCATCAATCTGTAGGAATGCACACCACACACACACACACACACACACACATATAAACATTGTGGGTCATTTGGGATGTTTCCCTCAATCTTCACATTCCTCCCCCCCCATCAGGAAATATCTATTTTATGAGCAGAAATGTAAAAATTTCATTTGAGCCAAAATGTCAAAATATAATGGTAAGTAGAAACACCCAACTGTACTTCAGGTGAATGAAAAGAAATCCTTACTCCAGAAACCTAACTATTAAGATAGCATAGGTAGAAAATGCCAGACTCAAGCCTGCATGCAACAACAAAACTCTATCCTTTAAATAACAGCATCAAAATAATTTCAAATAGATTAGAGGATTTGAAAAGCTCTCAGAGTAAGCAGCTCATATTTCTGTTTCTTCCCCTCCAGGGAATATTTATTTGGTGTCTAAAGTTCATCTCATAATACATCTGTATTTGTTTTCATTTTTTCTAATGTATGATCAAAGCACCCATGGACAAATAGAAAATAAAGTATATGTTATTAAAAACTATTTTACACTTGAATAATTTGGCTCCTCTGAAATAAACAACAAAGAAATTATTCAGAAGGATTTTATTAATTATTATGAAGAAGAGAAAAAATATTACAAGAGTGAAAAGAGCAGGGAAAATTTTTAATTTCAAAAATCTCTAAAGCTGTAAGATTTCATAAGTTACATAATTCATAGTTTTTCTTTTATTAAACAGAGACTTTATAATTCTTTTGTACTTTCTTGCCACTTATAAAAAATAGATAGCAACAGGAAAAAATAATTATACCATGTATTTAAAATTTATCACTTTATTCCATTGTATAGTATATCTTTCATTATGGGAAATATAGATTTTGTATCTGGCTCTACTTAAGACTAAGTTTTGTAAGTAATATATTTTATCATTTTAATTAAAGGGAGTAGCTGTATTGTGTGGGGTGAGGCATCATGAGGAGACAACAGAACATATTCACAGAAAATGTTCTTACAATCTGCAATCTGAAACTTTAAGATCCACTTGTAGCCATCTTTGTTAACAGAGCTTGTGAAGTTTATAAAGATTCATGTTTTGATATGACTAAAAATAATATAACAAATTAGACACTAGTAGGCAGAAAGATTGTAAATTACTATATATATTTTCAGTATACATATTGAAAAAATATGTAGTATTATGTATATTACATATATTATGTATAGCATTTCCATATATAGTATACAAAGTAATAGAATAATTTTAAATTTTTCTTAAGAAAATTAGTATTACTATGATATTCTGTGCATGATCTCAGAAAATTTATAAATGTTCTCATTGTATTTCATCTTTAACTTTACAAATTATGTTACTATTTAATTATATATTAATCAACAACTTTAAAATATAGGTTATCAACATTTTGGAGCAATTCAAATGAATACTAAACGTGATAGCATTTCAGTTTTATTCTTCACTGAAGATTCATGCACATGCACCCATAGCTCATGCCCTCTAGGATTAGGGTAGATTAGTACACTATAGTGATCGCTAATGATATGTTCTCTCTTCCATACAGGCACTGAAAAATATCAGAAAATCAGTGAAATCATAGGGTTCTCTGCTTTTTCTGTCTGACTTATTTCGCTTAGAATTATACTCTCAAGATCCATCCAAAACAACAAGAGAACAAGACAAACAAATGAGAAACAAAAACTCATAGACACAGACAATAGTTTAGTGGTTACCAGAGGGTAAGGACGGTGAGGGGTGGGAGATGAGGGTAAGGGGGATCAAATATATTGTGATGGAAGGAGAACTGACTCTGGGTGGTGAACACACAGTGGGATTTATAGATGATGTAATACAGAATTGTACACCTGAAATCTATGTAATTTCACTAACAATTGTCATCCCAATAAATTAAAAAAATAGTTGTAGATTAATAAAAAAAATTAATAAAAAATACCATTGCTATAGAGATAGCAATTCGAGCACCTGTGTTTATCTTCCCCTTTTCTCCAAATTCTATTGAAAAGTCCAGTACTCAGCTGTTAACTGTCTTTAGAAACTACCCTGTCTGAAGAGAGCCACCTAGCTGGAGGGCTCCCTTCCTTCTTGGGTAGGCTGCGTCTAGTGACTAATCAATTCAGGGTCTGTCCACTTCACTCTAACTCGAGGAAATACTAAGTAGCCATCTCAGCTTAAATTTTACCTGAAGAATCACCTGAGACGTTCTTTGAGACTTCATAGCAACGAACTGCTCACTGGTTTTGCTTCTTTCCTTCCCATTCCACAAGCACTGACCCTAGGATCACTTCCTAATGCACCTTCTAAATGAAATCTGCATCTCAGAGTATGCTATTGGGAAACCCAACCTTTACTATCTGGCAATTCTACAGCTAAGATTTCATCATAAGAAAATAATCACATATGAAAGTGTAAGGGACAGAATATCCACTGCAGAGTAGTCTAACAAAATTATATTAGTTTTAGGTGTACACAACAGGTATTCAACTTTTACATATCTAAAGATGTGATCACCCTAAGTCCAGCAATCGTCTGACACTGTACGAGGTTATCACAATATTAGTGACTATATTCCCCATGCTGTACCTTACATTCCTATGACTTATTTGTTTTTTATCTGGAAATTTGAACCTCTTATTTCCTTTCACCTTTTTTATTCCTTTTTAAATTTTTTAATTACAGTTGACATTCAATATTATTTTATATTAATTTCAGGAATACAGCATAGTGGTTAGACATTTATATAATTTAAAAAGTGATCTCCTGACTAGTGTAGTACCCACCAGGCACTATACATAGTTATTTTCATATTATTGACTATATTCTCTATGCTTTACTTTACATTCAAATGACTATTTTGTAACTACCATTTTGTACTTCTTAATGCCTTCATGTTTTTCCACCCTGTCCCCCGAATCCCCTCCCATCTATCACCCCAACAAATCTAGTACCCATCTAACATCATACATAGTTATTACAATATTATTGACTATATTCCTTATGCTATACCCTACAGCCCCATGATTATTTTGTAACAATTTGTACTTCTTAATCCCTTCCCCCTTTTTACCCCTTCCCAACCCCTCTCCCATCTAGCAACCATCACAATGTTCTCTGTATCTATGAGTTTCTGTTTCATTTGTTTGTTATTTTATTCTCTAGATTCCACATATAAATTAAATCAGATTGCATGTGTCTTTCTCTGTCTGACATTCCACTCAGCACAACACATTTCAGGTCCATCCATGCCACCACAGATGGCAAGAATACATTCCCACCCATGGCCGAGTGTGCATTGTTGCAATATTGCAATGAATATCCAAAATGTCATTGTATATATGTACCTCTTACTCTTTATTCATTCATCCATCAATGGACACCCAGGCTGTCTCCACATCTTGGCCACTGTAAACAATGCTGCAATGAACAAATGGATATACACATCCCCTCAAAGTAGTATTTTGGGTTTCTTTGGATAAATACTCACAAGTGGGATTCCTGGGCCTTTCTTTGTCTCTTGTTACAGCCTTTGTTTTAAAGTCTATTTTGTCTAGTGTAAGTATTGCTACCTTAACTATTTTGTTTGTTTATTTCCATTTTCATGAATTATCTTTTTACCATACCTTTACTTTTAGTCTGTGTGTGCTTTTCAATCTAAAGTGAGTCTTTTTGGAGGCAGCATATGTCTGGGTCTCATTTTCTTAGCCAATCAACCACTGTATCTTTTTTTTTTTTTTTTTAAGATTTTATTGGGGAAGGGCAACAGCACTTTATTGGGGAATAGTGTGTACTTCCAGGACTTTTCCAAGTCAAGTCGTTATCCTTTCAATCTTAGTTGTGAAGAGCTCAGCTCAGCTCCAGGTCCAGTTGCCATTGTTAGTTGCAGGAGGCGCAGCCCACATCCCTTGTGGGAATCGAACCAGCAACCTTGGTTGAGAGGATGCACTCCAACCAACTGAGCCATCCAGTAGCTCAGTGGCAGCTCAATTCAAGGTGCCATGTTCAATCTTAGTTGCGGGGACAGAGCCCACCATCCCTTGTGGGAGTTGAACTGGCAACCTTGTGGTTGATAGCCTGAGCTCCAACCAGCTGAGCAATCTGGCCATCTGGGAGCTGAGCGGCAGCTCGTTGACTTCATTCTGGTTGCCAGAGGGCGCAGTTCACTGGCCCATGTGGGAATCGAACTGGCAACCCCATTGCCAGAGCTCGCGCTTTAACCAACTGAGCCACCTGTCCACCCCACTCTATTGTTTGATTAGAGCATTTAATCCATTTACACTTAAAGTAATTGTTGATAGATATGTAGTTATTGGCATTTTATTATTCACATTTTTTATCTTTGTTTTTCAGTTCTGCTTCTTAAAGAAGCCCCTCTAGCATTCCTTATAATACTAAATTGGTGGTGATTAACTCCTTTAGCTTTTTCTCGTGTAGGAAGATCTTTACCTGTCCTTCAATTCTAAATGATAGCTTTGCTGGGTAGAGTAGTCTTGGTTGTAGGTCTTTGCTTTTCATCACTTTGAGTATTTTGTGCTAGTCCCTTCAGGCTTGGAAAATTTCTGTTGAGTAATCAGCTGATAGTCTTATGGGCGCTCCCTTGTAGGTAATTAAATGATTTTTCTCTTGCTGCTTTTAAGAATCTCTCTTTGTCTTTATCTTTTGGCATTTTAATTACGATGTGTCTTGGTGTGGGCCTCTTTGGGTTCATCCTGTTTGGGACTGCATTTCCTGGGCTTATATGTCTATTCCTGCATCAAGTTAGGGAAGTTTTTAGTCATTATTTCTTCAAATAGGTTTTCAATTTCCTGTTCTCTTTCAACTCCTTCTGGTACCCTTATGATGCAAATGTTGGTACACTTGATATTGTGCCAGAAGCCCCTTAAATTCTCTTCATTTTTTTGGATTCTTTTTTTTTTTTTTTCCTTTTTGCTGTTCTGATTGGATGTTTCTTCTACCTTATCTTCTAAATCACTGTTTTGATCCTCTGCTTTGTCTGATCTACTGTTGATTTCCTTTCATGTATTCTTCATTTCTGTTATTGTATTCTTTATTTCTGACTGGTTCTTTTTTATGTTTTCTATCTCCAATTTTTTATGTTATTCTATCTCTTTGTTGAAGTTCTCCCTGAGATCACTGAGCATCTGTATAAGCAGTGTTTGGAACTCTGCATCTGGTAGATTGCTTGTCTTCATTTTGTTTAGTTCTTTTTCTGGAGCTTTGTTCTGTTTTTTATTTGGAAAATGTTTCTTTCTTTCCCCATTTTGGCTACCTTACTGTGTTTGTTTCTATGTAGTGCTGCTATGCTTCCCAGTCTTAGCAGAATGGTCTTATGTAGTAAGTGTCCTGTGAGACCCAGTTGTGCAATTTCCTGGGTCACCAAAGATGGGTGTTCCAGGTGTGTCCCTTATGTGGATTGAGTGTGCCCTTCTGTTGTAGTTGAGACTTGATGGCTGTTTGCACATCAGTTGAAGGGATTGACCCTCAGGCTGAATGGTCATGAGAACTGGCTATGACTACAGTGGAGGAACTGTTATACAGAGGCTGGCCCTACAAAGTAGGCCTCTGGTGCCTGCCCAGTCTGCCCTTTGGGTATGTTGTTTATGGAGGTGGCCAGTTGATGCTCTGGCTCAGTCCAAAGCTGGCCACCTGGACTGCCAGCCCCAAGAACTCTTGGAAGGGAACCTGCTGCAGGCCAAATTCATCCTCAGTCTTTGCCCTTCCTAGAGCCACCTGGCATAAGCCATAAAGCAACCCAAAAATGTCCACCACCTGTACAGTACTTGGAGGTATATTGAGAGGCCAAGCCAATAACCAAGGCTAATTGTCGCTAGTGCCAGGCTTAGAGCTGCTCAGCCAGTGGTATGGGACACACAGAAGCTAGATGCTGCTTGTTTGGGTTTTCTGAACCTTTGAAAGGTTTTAGGACAGTCCACAGCATGAGCCAAGCCAGGTCATTTGTACAGAAATCCACTTGGGTGTGTCTGAATGTTGGGTGGGGTGTGGTCTCAGGAATCACTAGGATGGGGAAGACAAAAGGTGATAGCTAGTTTGATAGAGACTCAGATGCATCTGCCTGTGCCTGCACACATGGAAGGGGAGGGCTCAACAAAGAAACAAGCTGGCTTCCACCAGCTTCTCTGTTTGGAAGAAAGTTGCTTCTCCAGCCCTCACCCTGATGCTAGACAAGTCAGTTCATCCCCATATGTCCCTGGCATCTTTTGAGCTGCTGCCTCAGTGCTGGAGCCCAGAGCAAGTGAGTCCATCAGTGAGTAAGAATGTGCGCCATTTTTAAGAGGAGCACCTGGGAGTGCAGTTGCCCTTCTCACTCAGCTACAATCCCTGCTGGTTTTCTCAACAAGAAATTATGAAGAATTCCCTCCGTTGCACTGAAACACTGTGTGGGGGAGGGGTTGTGACCCCTTGCTCATCAGGGGGTCCTCCACAGTTGAGATCTCCCTCCCAATTTTTAATTGTCGCATGCAGGTGTGGGACTATCCTGTTCCGAGTCTATGGCCCTCCTACCAGTCTCAAAGTGACTTCTTCTATATGTCCTTAGTTGTAGGGCTTTGGTTCAACTAGACTTCAGGAGATTCTCAATAACAGTTGTTATGGTTGTTCTGTGGTTTAGTTGTGACTGATGTGGTCCTGAGAGGAAGTGAGCACAGCGTTTACCTACTCTGACATTTTGGCCCAGTTAAATACATTACAGAATATAGAAATCATACCATGAAATTTAAAATCCAATTATAGAATAATACACATCTGTTAAAATGTTAAATATCCATATATGATATGTTTACGTATATATTTATATATGCATAAAATTATCAACCAAGTTCATCTAAGTACCCACATACTACATTTCTGTGTTTGATTTTGTTATTGTGTTTGTTTACATAAAAAGCAGCTGAGCTAGCCAATAAAACCATAAACAAAACTGAACTAACCAACATATAACAGAATCACTAAACAAATAATGCCCAAATGTTTAGAGTTGAGTCTCTGCTTGGATAAAGAACGCAATATAAAAGGGCTTTCTCTAACTTTCATGACCTATGAAGTATAGTCACTGGCATCGTTATGCTGCAAGTTCACAAAATATTTCATATTTCTTCAATTGAAAAGTACTTAATTAGCACAACTGTTAGTTTTTTTATAGAAGCATAAGCGCTCCTCATTTAATACATCCCTTATTCACATATATGCGGAAGTAACACCAGAAGATGAAAAGGATACAAGGCTATGAGTTTAAATATTTAGGTTAAAACTCTGGTTCTATCTCCAATTCAGTTTATAATCTTAAAAACTTCTCTGGCTCTTTCTTCTTCAAAGGTGAGAGGTGATATGTGAGAATGCATTTCTTCTTCACAGTTATAGAATCCAGATGCCATCACCCCTAGAAAGATTATTTTATAAAAGGAGGAAAGCGATATACTAGCATAAAGGTAAAAAGTAGGCCAAGAGTTATTGTTTTTGCAGTCTTAGAGATCTGTGTTATCTCCTTTAAGTCTTCTAGATCTGTCTATATTGGCATTCTCACATCGCTCCAGTTTCCATATCATGCCTGTGAGTTTCTTTGGTTGAGCCAAATGGAGAGGTAAATAATTGGTCCATGCATTTAAGAAATAATATCATTTCCAGGTTGTATAATGCATGACTAGAAGAACAGCATTCTAGTCTGGGCTCTGCTGGTAATTTGTGATATATGTGATTGGGCCTCTTATATGTGATTAGAAATAATGAATGAACACATACATATAGCATGCATGCAAACATACATACATACATACATAAGTGTTTCAGAAAATAACACAGGATTCAAGCAATTTATTCTTTAAGTTTACTTTCAGTTTAAAACACTTTCACTATGTGTTCTTGGACGTATTGTTTTTTCTTGCTTTTAGTGTTCAGTCTCTCTGAGAGTCATCATCTCCGTGACTAAAATATGGACAAATAGTGAAAGAGAACAACCTCTGGGATTACTCCTGACTCTGAAATTTTAAACCTAGTTTAATGGCAAAACTTTCAAGTGTGTGTGTGTGTGTGTGTGTGTGTGTGTGTGTGTCACTTTCACAACTGATGAATGTGAACTGGGGATTCATTCAGTCATTCATATATTTAGTAATCTGGGTATTTATTTTGTGTAATGTACTGAGGTTAATATAAAAGTGAATAAGACAAGTGCCCTTTTTTCCTGGACTAACATTTAAATAGGTAAGATACAAATTGTATAGAAATAATAACATAGGTAGAAAGTAATAATCAATGCATAAGAAGTATAGTTAAGACATTTTGGAAATTCAGAGTAGGAAGAAAATACTCCCATCTGGAGTGTTGCCTTACAGCTGCTGAACCGTCTGTTCCCGGCGCCTTCCCCATGACATCACAAGGAAGTGTCTCCGAAAGCTGAGACCCGATGGAATAATATCGGGTAAAGCTTCCTTGGGAGAGTGTCCCGGAAAGCTGGGAACCATTGAAATAATATCGGTCAGGCTCTCTTATCTGATGATTTCAGTACAGTGAGTCCATTTTTTGGGGTTGTACGTGTGTGAAGGAACAGTACGTGTTGGAGCACAATGGGGATTTTCAGGAAGTACAGCCAGTCAAGCACGTGACTCGTGGACCATAGAAAAATCAAACTTTACTTCCTTGTATGATTCCTAATAAAAGCCATGTGTTGGCCCTATCCAGGGCTCAGTCCTTGAGGCTTGAGTCCCTTGGCCCCACTGGCACTCTACTCTTGTCTACTATCTTTCTTAACCTTGTGCTGCCCTTCTCACTTTCCACTGCTCTTGTCTTGCTGGATGCGGCACTGGAGGAGTGTTTGAAAATTTCATTAAGAATATGGCCTTTGAACCAAGCCTTAACGATGGGGAACCAATCATTCCAAACTTCTTTGTCTACATACAAGATCAGAAAAAAATATACGAGAGCAGAATCTGTTAGACATCCAGAATTTGCTCCTCCTATTGACAAGTCACAAACTAAATAATTTGATATTAATTACAGATATTAGAACTTTCTTTTGTTTTATTGAGAGTAAGTTAAGTGAAAATGTAACTTTACTGGTTTATTTTTTGAGTGGGTTACTTTTGAAAGAACACTATTTTGCAGACTAATTGATTACTATAGAAAATCTAAATATTAATATTACTCTGAAGGTGACCCTGAGGACTGAATAGGCACACTTATGCTGCTTATTAATAAGACTCTCAGGAATAAAACTATTTGGATGTGAAACACATCAAATATGTTAGCTTCTTTCTTGTTTTATTGCCCTAATAGACAAAAACCTCTATAGCCAATAAAATAAATCCACTTTTGTTTTTATTGCTTTGACTTTGAAATTGTGGTCCTTGGTCTTAAAACCAATGATAGAGTAGTTACAGATGAAGAAAAGAAATGGTCACATTGGAGTGCAATGCTTACTTGCTAGAAATAAACAAGCCAATTTTAGTAAAATAAAACTGACCTAACTCTGTGCTAAGATCTCAGACTTAATAGCCACTCCAGTTCTCTCTGACATTTAAAAATTATAAGGCACTGCAAAAAGAAATTGTTAAATGTCAGAATCCTCATAATTTCTTCAACTTTTGCCACTGAATTCTTAACTCCTCCCCCACCCCTCACCCCCCACTCACACATACACACAGGCCTGTGAGTGTGGTGGGACAGGAAAGAAGCTGGAAGATATACCATATATATAGTTCTGCTGGTAGCAAGGTCAGTTCAGGCTGAGACACACTTCCCATCATTATCCTCAAGCCAGCTCCTCTGAGAGGCTCCTTCACAATCATTTCATTGCATCATTGAGCATATTTTAAAGGAGAAGTTAATGGCAGGAGAAAGTCTGAGAAGCTGAGGCACCACAGTTCTCTTCCCCTTATTTCTTTTTCATTCATTTACCAAGGTAGCTCTATTCTTGGCTACTGCAGTTAGGGCACATTTGCCTTTAATCTAGTGAAGTCTGATTCCATGGAGAGGTGAAATTCTATGGTAATTCTAAATGTGATGTCAATAGCAGGGAATTTAATAATAACAATAAGAAAATGGAGGAGGAAAATAAAAGATAGTTGGAAGACAAGAAAGAGGAGAAGAAAGAGGAGAAAAGGAAAGAGAAGATCTAAGATTTACTGCATACTTGCTAAAGGGAAGACACTCAGGAATTTTTGTATAAGACATGACCACAGCACAGAGAGGATGGCATTGCTTGTTACACCTACTTTACACACCGATAATCAAAGGTTGAGGCTCAGAGTGGGAAATAACATGCCTATGATCACACAGCTAATAAGTAACAGATCTGGGATTCAAAATCCAACACTGTCCCTCTAAGACTGTGTTTCTCTAAGACAGCAAGGTAATGAGTCTAATGAGATGGTGTTTGTGTTTAGGAAAATTTACAGAGATATTCCCCAATCTAAAAATACCAATTCCACAAAATTTTTGAATGTCTAGCAGTACAATAACATCTTTTAATTGATACCAGCTAGTTTCATAGTCAAAACACTGAAATAAATGCAGAAATAATCTCATTTGCTTTTCTAACTATATTATGTGAACTCATTTCTTTAAAATTCCAATTTTAAACACCACAGAATAAAGGAGGGCCATGTTCATTTTTTTCTCCTATCAAATTTCTCCTGTCAATATATATATATATATATATATATATATATATATATATATATATATATATATATATCACTTCATAAATTATTATTGTTGGGCAACATCTCAGTCAATTCCATTTTCTCAGTTCTATATTCTGAGGAATCCTGCTGCTTCTGTTTTCAGGGGTTTTTGTTTTGTTTTGGTTTATCTTAACATTTGTTGACTGCCAATGAAGGAGACTTTATTTTCTACTAGTTTCCTCAATTTAGAAATATAGTGATTATTGTTATGGAGAGTATTGGTTAATGTCCTTAAAAAAAGATTTTCAAAAGAAAATCTTAATTTCTAATCAGTGAAACCATCACATTATTATCGGAATGTTTTCTCTTAATTTTTTAAAATATTGTCTAATCCAGCAATCTAGATTCAGAACCCTGATTTGAGAGTGACCCTTTGTAGCAATGGAGGGGTTTTATATTGGTTTGTTAGAGGTAGATAAACTGTATTCTCTGTAGATTCTACTGCAATTGTGTCCATCCTCTGATTTTGCTTTAGTTTGGTCGTTAGCTGCAAAATTACTGATAAGTAATAAAACAGAGGTCAAAAGTATTAAACTCTTGATGCAAATAACACCAAATCATAACAAGAAAATATCAGCTGACAGCCACAATTCCGAGCATTTACCTATAAAATATAGTTTAAATAATAGGACCTTTTTTTTTTTTTTTCTCCTTTTAGGCATGTCTTGTTAAGATTCTACACTGGTCCCAGAGCTTGTCATCCAAATGAAAGACACTGTTTCTAGGACTGTCTTTGGTAAACTCCACTTGAGAATAAATTATCTTTAATTATTAAATATTCATAGAGGATTTGGGACTTTTCTTTTCTTTTCTTTTTCTTTTTTTTAGGCCTGGCAAAGAATTGCATGCCATATAACCACTCGTCTCTAAAGTATAATGAAGGAAGATGAATGCTTGTAATACTTCCTCTGGCTAATTCTTCCTAATCCATTGCTCTTCTTTAAAAAAAGAACAATTGTGGTCTTATTTAAGATGTTTTAAGGCTCCGTAGAGCTCTTACAAATGTTCTCTGACTTGTAATTCTATATAAAGCTGTACGGCTCATGTGGAGCCATACAAGACAAACAGGGGCAAAATAGTGACACACAAGGGAGGGTTTGGGCAAAACAAGAGACAGCAAAGGTGGAAAATGATGATATTGTGGTGACAATGTTGCCTTTTCTTCTCATTGCATGACATCTCCCATTAGTAAAAGTTTATTTGACCAAATATTTGTTCTGCCGTCCTCCTATGATTTGACATCTCAGTAAATTTATAGCCAGCATTTCTCAACATACATTTCTAAAGAACTGTTGGTTTAAAGAAATGCTAACAAATGTTACTTGAAAAAGGTTTCTAAGATCAAAGCAGTTTGGGAAATATTAAACTATCGAAAGTTAAACAGATTTCTTTTCTCGAGGCCTCTTAGAGCTTTTAGTATCATAATATTCACTATAAATCACCATGAGAAGATTTGCAATGTTTCCTGAATGTATTTGTCCTTTGAAACTTTTTTTGAGTATGTTTATGAGAATCAAGTTCCACAGAAACTACTTTGGGAAGCACAGATATAAGTAACTACAAAGTACTACTGGGTGTATCTTTAAATGTGGGAGGTAGGAAGAAGAGTGTGTCAATGGAAAGCATCCTTCTCTACTTCTGAAAACAGTTGGCTAGGCTGGAAGGAACTTGAAACTGTCACGGAAGAAACAAATGGGCATTTTTCATGGAAATGCTGATTCCAAGGTGATAGAGTATGGCCCTTCACATCAATGGGTTTAGCCTCATTCTGACCTCATGAGGCTGAGTTCGTCACAATCATTGTGGTTACTATATAAACTATCTCAAAATGTGATGAAACTTCTGTCAGTGTAGATATTTAAACATAAATAAATGACTACCTTATAGTTGGGGGACAATTGGACTTTGGTTAAACTACTTTAAAGACCCCTTACAACCTTGACAGTCTATGGTTTTAAGATTGTTATGTTATAACGATCTGCTCCTGTACAGAATCACTAAGCCACAACTGGTAAAACATTTTTCTTAGAGATTCTTAAGAAAGTGTCAAAATAGATTATTTTGTTTCTTCCCCAGAAATGGACACAGGAATGAAGGAGGCATTCACAGAGAACATTTACCCATGCAGATTAACAGGGAGAAATTCTTATCTATGATTTCTGTATCATGTAGAAAAATCTCAATAATGTTTTACTCTAAAAGTTTGAAAGAGCTTCATTTCTCTCCACAAATAAGAGAATTGAAGATAATATACTCAATTCATGTATTCCAAATAAAGTCATGGAATTTTATATTAAGGTGTCACATAACTACATTTACACATGTATTTTTGAAGGTGAAATTATCATCATCATTCATAATGACCTTATAAACTTTTGCAATTTATTTTTAAAATATTTAGAAATTATGAACATGAGTTGTTAAAATTTTGTTTTTTAAATATCTGGTAGAACAACTTTGTCTGGTCACATCTCCATTCCATCTACCATTTCCTTTTTCTTTAACCAAATTGTAAATTTAAAGGACTTAACAATCCATGTACTCTGCCCAGGGGTTGAGCAGGAAAACAAGTTCAGTGTTATGTGTATGCTGTTCCTGTTAAACAGTATTTTTCTCCACCTTAAGTCCACAGCATGAGTAAGAGGAATTATTAGCCTATGTCCTCCAAATCAATGACACCTTTAGTCTTTCATGTTTTGTGTTTAATCCCTATAAATACCCTATCTATTTGAGGAGATTCAGGCTTGCACGTTTTTCAATCTCCCACAGTGTTCTTCACTCCAGAATCGTGTCTTGAAATCCAGTCCCAGAGCATTTATTCATCAACTCTTGGATAACATTTATCATCCTGTCACATTATCTCATTTAGTGATTTAATCAGGCTTAAAAACATACTGTGTGTGTGTGTATCAAACTTATCAAGAGTTAAATGACCTGCATGGGGCCACTCATGTAACCTCTCTGACCTTCAGGCTTTAAGTCACTAAAGTACCAGACATTTACACACATATACAAAATGTGCTTTTAATTCATGTGTCACCAATAGTGTAATTCTCTTCAGGACATGCTCCTCAATTTTAACAAATTCTTCAATTCCTAAACTTTAAACTTAATTTGCCAGCCAAGCCCAATTGCTAAACTATTGTTTCAAAATATTAAGTTAAAAAGCCTTTGATGTGGATTCATACTCTGTGTAAAATAGGTTCTGATTTTCCATCTAGGTCTGAGTTTTCTATTGAATACATTTGTATTCAATAGAAAATGTAAGGAATGAGTTACATATTTGCTTCAACATTTTCAGTGTTATTCTGGCTCCAGAAAGTTCATAAAGTTCATTTATTTTCCTTAATACTCAGAAAAAATCACAACACATATATTTAGCTATTTGAAAGTTAAGGATCTTTCTAGTAACAAAAGAACACTTTATTGCATAACTTCTTTTAATCATGAATTATGGAAGAAATTTCATTGTAGGCATAGAGTTTTGTGAATGACAATAATATTGGGTATTGGATATAGATGACTATCATAATTTTCACACAGATGTATGAAAACTTTTACATGCTGTATTTACTGGATTTATCAATAGCTATTTAATGAGTGCCTATATACTTGACTAGATGCTGCCATGGGACCTATGTCTTTCTCAAATGTACTGCACAGGAAGATTGACAGTGAACAATAAATGACAGTCATGGCGAGGGTGGGAATGAAAAGCTCAGGGTGCTTTTCCTTTGAGATAATACATACCACAACCATAACATTCCCGATTCTCTCCCAGACATTTTCCGAGACATTTGGTTTGCCTAAGAGTAAAGACAAAGAGCCAGCATCATCTACTTTTTGTGTGCGAATTCAAAGATCTCATAAAAGCATGGGAGAATATGTCAGTCAGGGTCTGGTCTGGAAATGCAGAGAATTTTAAATAGAAAATTGGTTAAATAGGTATTGAAGGACTGAAGAGGCAACAAGAAAGCATGGGGTAGCACAGAGATAGTAACTGCAGGTAGAAGCTACTACTTCCCTAGGGCTTGGACAGCGGAGGGAAGAGGTTGGACATATCAGACCCTAGACAGCCAGAGGAGGAATCTTAGAGGGCTGGACTTTTGCTGAGGAAAGGGTACTCTCGCTAGTGCTGAGACATTTGAGGGAGCATGACAAGGCTGGTTCTAAGAGTACAGGGATAAAGCTGAAGACTGGTATCAATTAGAAATACTGAGAGTGAAGGCCGTTGCTAGAGTATCATTAATAGCAACATCATGCAAAAGAGATCGGAGCAAGTCCCTTCCCTTCCTCCTATTACATAATCTCCTTGTACTGCCCCTTATTAGCAGAACTTTATAGGGAGACAGTTGATAAAGGAGGGGTGAAGTGTGCAGAGTCCCAGCCCCAATATCACAAAGCATAATATGGAGCTAACAGACAACAGCTTAATATCAGCACTGGTAACCAGAGAGTATGGGATCTGAGAGTTGAAAGAGCAACTAGTCACTTTGAAGGTATTTTGATATCCCCAAACTCTTCTTTCTGCCTTTAGAGAAGTAGTTGCTCCCTGCAGTTATCCTCTCTGTGTTTCCTCTATACAGTCCTGTCACGTTCTTGGTCCTCCAACACCAGTCAACCAACTCTCTATTTGAAATTTTCATTGTTCCCATTTTCCCCACAGAGACAGGCCTTGCCTGACCTTCTCTGCCTACCGAAACCTTACCAATCCCAAAGAATCTGATACTGGGTGGTGCCAGTCCCATTTGGTTGCTGTGACTTAACCTGACCTGCCTGCTTTACGTAGTCCTCTCTGCCTCCACCTGGATCCTGCCTGGTTTCCTGACCAGAGCCCAATGTTGACTGGTTTGTCTCTATTACTAGTTAACCCAATCCCATTTTACATCCTGTGTTTCCATCAAAAGCAATGTTGTGTCTAGCTTGATAGATTTCATTTCTGATCTAGGTCTCATGTTGATATATGGCAGTGTCTCATCCAGACTTCCAAAGACATTCATCAGAAAATTGCTCTGTAGCCCTTCCTAGCCCCTTACCATGCTACGTGGAAGGTTGTATGTGGGAGGGTATGACCTGGCACAGTGGGAGAAGAAATTAAGCGAAAATAATTAACAAATATATGTCACCTGGTTAGTAATCTGCTCATTAGTTTACATATATTAACTCATTTAATTTTCAAAATAACCCTGTGAATTAGATATTATTTGCACTTCACAGAGGAGGTTCAGCAACCTGAAGAAATTTACTCAAAACTGAGCTCATATTGAAACCCAATACTAACTGATTTCAAAACCCCTGTACCTGCTGATTTAGTGCTTTTCAGTGGCGTAGCAGAGCCATAGACTCTACCCTGCCTAGAACCTTACTAGTATAACTCAACTTAGGTAAAGATGGGATATGGTCCTTGTATTCTAAACCAACTGCACGTTCTACATGTAATGATTGGGAATCCAATATTAACCCAATGCAACAAAGATTTACTGAGCCTCATGTGTTTATCAGGCATGTGATAATTAAAACTAACACATTTATTGTAGGCTTGCTGTGTATTGGGTGTTGTTTCAAGAACATACCTTATGCCTCATTAATTCTCATGACAACCCTGTAAGATAGGTGCTATTATTAACAACCCCATTTTACAGATAATAAAACTGAGGCCCAGAGGGGCTAAGTGGCTTGGCCAAGATCTCATAGCTAGGAACTGGCAAATTCAAGAAGAGAACCTAGGCAAGGTGAGTTTGAAGCCCAGGGTCTTAACATTAATGCTATATTTCGTCACATGTAAGGGGCTTAAGAGACAAAAATGGCTAAGACCTGGGCCAGGAGATCAGAGTCCAGGTGGTGAAATACATCAAGAGCTGTAACACATGTGATAAATAACATTGTACAGGGATATACACAGGAAAGAAAGTAGGATTAGTTTTTTTCCAGGTGAAAGCAGAGAAGATAACTACTGAGTTGATTCCTAAAACAATAGAAGTATGGATTTCAGAATTTTGGAAGTAGAGTCAATAAGTCCTAATGACGTGACACACAAAAAAGAGGTAGCAATCCAGGATGGCTCTGTGGAGGAGCAGGTCTGAGGAGGTAGATTCAGAGATTTATTTTAGGCCATTTAAGTTTCAACGGGTCATAAGACGTCGGCAGCCAAAAAAATAATGAGAGATGTAGATGTAAAGATAAAATTCACACCTGTTCTATGGATGTGGAAATTTCCAGCACAGAAATTTCATGGGAGTAGATGAGTGTCCTTGAAAGAATATGCAGAGACAAAGAAATAGGGTTGTTCTAAATCTTCTTCCAGGCAAGTACCCACTATAATCAGCTGGGTAGTCGAGATAAAAAGGCATAGAACTGAGAAAGGAAAAGGCAGCCTCTGACATCTGGGCTGGTAGTTTGGGACTATTAGCTGGGCCTTGGCGTTGCTAGGAGCTGGCCTGGTACAATCAGCTAAACTTTGGCTTCTCCTGTTGAACAAAGAAGATTTCACAGAACATCAGCATCAGATAAGGCCACTCTGATAATGAGAGACAAGACAAAAACAATGCCACTCTGTAATCAGGTCAGAACATAGACAAAACATCTTCCAAACCACAAAAAATTATCAAACATCCCCCATCCTGGCAATTATGAGTGACTGCTGCTTCTTTACCAATAGAGCTTTCACCTCTCTGTCATCTGGCTTGATAAATAAGAATTTAAGTTAGCCAGTAGTAGAATTGTCCTCACTTACTAACCATACCCAATCTATAGCAAACCCCTACTTACTTGGAACCACTGCCAAATCACACAACCAAAGCCTGAACCCACACAGTAAGTCCTCTCTGTTAATCTTTTACTGACATACACCATGATTCCCTGTAGAGGGCTCAGATCTGGTTGCAAGTGTGAGGACCTTTGAGGTCCTGGAGAATGAAGGACCAATGCTAGGATTCTCCCCAGGCCCATGAGTTTTCCTATGGTTGACTGGGGACTCCGGGCTTCCCCATTTGGCTGTCCCCAACACACCCCAGAGATGGTAAGGCAGAGAAAGCCACTGACACACCCAACAGCACATGAAGCAGTTTGGAAGGACAGGACCTCAGGGAGGCAACGCGGGACCAGGTGGTTCTGTGGGAAGATGGGGCGTCAGAAACCTCACATGAGACAGGAGTAGATGTATGACTGGGGTCAGTGAAGTCCATGTGTGGTGCTTGGAGCAAATGTCCAAGTTGCTCCCTCCCCAGACCTCCCTGCCAACCTGGTTCCAGGACCCTCAACCTGATAAGAGTTCCCTGTGTTCTGCCTGCTCTGGGTCCCTTCTGCATGGCTCCCCTAGGTGCTGCTTTCCGGTTAATCACCTGAGCATACTTTGAGTCACTCACTGAATGTGTAACTCTGGGCAACAGGCCTAACCTCTCAGCTTCAGCTTCAGAGAGTTTTTGTGGTTTAAAATGGGACATTTAACAAACAAGCTCTCAAAAAATGGTGACAAAATCAACTGGGACATGGAAGCCCTTAGGCCTTAGTATTGACCCCTCCCCACTAGAGCCTGAGGGAATTGCTGAGCAAAAGCAGCCTGTGCACCAGGCTTACCACCATCAGCCCCCGACCCACTGCCCAGCCACCCTCCAACACGTACAACAAAAGTTCTCTCTTGTTGCAACAGGTAATAATCAGAACTTATTAAAGTGCAAGTGTGTACCTTGTGGTCTTCGGCTGGAGGTCATTGAGAGAAGAGAGAATTCGTAGAGTTTTTCTCCTATTTTATCTATTTTGTTTTGTTTTAAGTGGGAAATTAAAGTCAATTTAATTTCCTTGGCATCATTGCTTTCTTGACTTGATTTAAAATAGCCAATACGCACTTATTAGCCAAAGACCATTTTTATTGACAGAGTATCTGTTTGGATGCTTATTTCACTATAAAAGCAAAGTGAGGATAGTGAAAACAGTGTAAATTTTATTGTAAATATGATGTAACTTCTCAAAAATGGTTGTTCAAATTAATAATAAAACATTGATCTTTAGTCACTATAAACATTTAAACTCTAACCATAGTTTTTAAAAGGAATAAATCACTAATAAACACATATAGCTATAATTTTTTTGTCATACAAGTGAAATAAAACCAGTTACAATGAGCATGTCTTGTTTAAATTGTCAGCCATTATCTGTTCCCTTTATTTCTTTACTACTTTAATATATTTTTTGTTTTTATCATATGTGAAAGGGAATATTTACATTAAAAATCTAGTGAACCACGAATCCTGCTACTTTCAGTAAAAAGAAGAAACATACCTTATTTTTCATTGTTTCTTGACATGATATAATGTAATCAAATGTGACTGATGCAATCTGACAAATCCAGTCACAATGTGGAATGTCAAGAGAAAACTATCTTTATCCAGACTGAGGAGGATTAAAATACTTATCATGAAATAAAGAATAAAGCCTTTGGAATATGAGCAACTCATATATCTGCACAGTTTGTTTAAATATCTTGTATTTAGCCTTTTTGAGATATAGTCTACTATGGATAGTAGGCTGGTGTCAGGATTTTTAGAATTATTTTTTTTCCCATTGGAGAGTATTAGACATATCACAATACAGGGCCCTTTTCCATTTTTAAGTCTGTTTAAATACAATTTGAAACAGGTACTTTCTAAAGGACCTCTCTTCTGTAGTGTCCATGACTGGAAGTTTGTGTTTTCTCATGGACTCCAAGGTAATTCTAAATGAACTACACTTCAGCTAAGCTGTTTTTCTGAGACTGTACCCTGCCTCTGAACTGTGCTAAAATAACCTTGCATTATCCTAATTAGGATTATTCACAATACACACATATTGCAAAGGGCCATTTTCATTTTCAATTAGTGGGAAAGGATTAGTTGCAGTGATATTCATATGGTCCTGAATGCTATTATTATTAAACCTAATATTTTTTATTGCTGCTAAAATTATGTTCCTTATAGATATAACTTAGCTAATGGAGTAAAAAGATCGTCTCTTCCTGACAAATCACTCTCTTCTAAAGAAAATTGTGAAGGTAACAATACATAAATGGAAGGAAATATATGTGTGGTAAAGAGGCTGTTTAATCACAAGTAATAGCAAACCTAAAATTAGTTCCAATTAAAAGAGAAGTGCATGAAAACCAATCTGAATGTAGTAGATAAAGGATTGCATGAAGGAGAGATTATTAAGCAGTAACATATAACAGGACCCCAGGTGCAGTACTTCCTCATTATACCTATTCTTGAACTGCAACATACTGAGTGTACAGTATGCAGGGGGGAAAAAAAACTACTTCAAGAAATAATTTTACATGGTGGCTACACTTGAGATGAACAAGTACATGTTTTTTGGAAGAAAGACCATAACAACTTGATTTTTACTTCCAAAATACAGTGGCATGTTAATTGCTTGATCAGCCAAATGAAACTAAATGTAATTAAGACTAGTGTGGGGTTAATTTGATCCATAATTATGTTATATAAAGTAAATGAAACTGTTTCTTTCCTAAATTGCAATTCATTAAAATTACAGATATTAAAATAAGATACTATAAAATTACATGAAGCATGTACACATTAATAGCCATTAGTAATAGCTTGATATTTCTATCTAAGCTACAGTTTATTAGAATGCCAAAGAGTGATATTTGACCACTCACATGACTGATTTTTTTTTTTACTCTGTTTTTCTGCCCTTCTAATAATTTCTTTTTTGGATGAGCAAAGGGTTCTAATTTTTGTCTATTTTTTGTCATTTTCGGGATGTTTATTATTTGCCAAAATACTTTTGGATCAATCCTCATTGAATCTTTATTAAAATACAAACACAGACATTTAAAAACTCAAAATGGCATACAGGTATGTGCATTTCATATGATGTCAAATGCACACAGTATCATTATTTGGAAGATATTTTTTTCAAAGGGCAAATTCTGCATCTCTGATTAAAATTATAGTCATATATATTTTTGTAACATTTTTGTCTCAACCTCACTAAAAAAAGAATTGGACGTAAAAATACATTAATTGAAGGAAAATGAACTTCAATTTATTGAGTGCTTATCCTGCTTCAAGCACTATTCTATGCACTTTAAATAATCTCTATTTAGCCCCTTATGAAGTTGATGTTATTTATTTTCTCTTTTTACACAGGAGAGAATTGAAGCTCAGAGAGATTATATAGCTTGCTAAAAGTGATGGAACTACTTGTACTATTTACTGTGAGGTGGGGAAGGGATCCCTTTCTGTTGAACATAATGGCGAAACACAGGGGAAACAATTGCTTTGCTGTGATACAACATAATGTTTTAGTTCCCACTTTATATTCTTATTCACTGAAGATAATTTATTTCTATAAAATAAAAAATTGGAATGTCATAATGTAATATCTGTGCCCATTCATGTGACTTTAAATACAAGTTGGCCAAATAATCCTATCATTCTGAGTCCCCAAAATTACTAACAGGGCCACTTTATTGTAGAGAAGGAAATACCGATGGCTAGTGGAACTGTCCTGTTGAGTAGTAACAAATGCCTTACACAGGATTCCACCCAGTACAGACTCATAGAAAATACTCATATTTACGGTAAGAACAGAAAGTGTCAGCTGATTATTATACTGTCAATTGGAGGGAAAAATAAGAGGGCTGGAGGAAAGAGCACAAAATAGTAGAAGGTGTTTTCAGAAGGCGCTTAAAGACCACTGACGTTCCCATATGTGATAATGCTCTTTACCTTTACTCATTTGGGCATTGAAGAGAAAAGTGGTGACTTGAAGACCTGATATAACTTAAAAAAAAAATTATGGTAGGATTTGCTTACAACACATAGCCATAGCAGACCAGAGATATTAAAACCAAGTCTAGCTGAAACTTCAACATGCCACAATACTTTTATTTATTTCTGTGAGGCAAGGTATCTACATACCCAGGAGAATCTGACATACTTTCTCTGTTTGCACAATAAAATGTCACTATATTGCCATTAACAGTAGTATGCAAACAGCTACAAATGGTTCTCAATAATTGATTATACTACACTAATAAGGACAACTATCCTTAAGTTTCTTGGAAATGGTCTGCATTTCTCCTTAAGTGAAAGCCATATTTTATCCATGAAAAAATGAAACTAAAGGATAATTGTACTTAACAAGTTGCCAGGACACATTATTTACAAAAAGTATGTGTGCTTAACAAACCAAATATTTAATATTTCATGCATGAAAAATGGGCAGACATAATAGTCATTAGTATTCCAGGTGAGGCAAAACATGCAAATTTACTCAGCTATTAAAGAATGAGTCATACGCTGTTTAATATAACAAAATAGTTTATGTGTATTAGAGTAAACAGTAAAATCACAATAGGAAAAAAAATGGATTTGGTTCAGATGTTGAGCTGCTATGTAAACCAATTATCTATCCAGAGGGAAACAGCTCTGTCTACAACTACTTAGGCTCTAGGGCCTATTACAAACCCTGGAGTGGGCTGTTGTTTCTATTCTCAAGGGAATTTACCACGTCACACTAGAAATAGCTGACAATAATT
Organism: Rhinolophus hipposideros; assembly: GCF_964194185.1. Lineage (NCBI taxonomy): Eukaryota > Metazoa > Chordata > Mammalia > Chiroptera > Rhinolophidae > Rhinolophus > Rhinolophus hipposideros. The sequence goes on from NC_138052.1 coordinate 41,326,081, forward strand.
ATAAAGCCTGCTTCTGCCAGTATTGCACACAATTTTTAATACCTTCCTAAGTATTATGGGAGATAATACACAAGGTCTTTAGAATTCTAGTCATGCCACACAAGCCATGGAAAGGACAACTAAACAATAGCCCCAAACTGGACTGTGACAGGCTAATTATTGTGGCTTCATTATAAAACCTCTTTTTACATAGGTCACCTGGGAAGTGTAATTAAAAATGCATTATTGGTGTATTTTTTATTGAAGCAATTAAATTAAAAAGCCAAAAAAATAATTATATGAGGAGCAAATAATAATGTTGGTCAACAGCGTTTATCTAAGAAAGAGAGAACACGTTAGTGGTTCATTAGCAGTAAATGTGTTAACGGAAATCTGTTTGAAAAATGAGCCATAGAACGGCTTTTAAATACATGGATTAAAGGATTTATAATGTCAAGTTTAACACAGAAATTACAGATAGTATTACATAACCATGAGTAATAGCACCTTTAATCTGACTTAGTAAAATGATTTACATCATATTTTGTGCTGCTTCAATTGTATGAGTATTATATTGCTGCATCTCAGATAGATAATTTGCTTTACATTTTTTACATACTCATGGATCTGTTCTTCCTGCTTTATAATTATGTGGTACACCTAAATAATAAGATGTTAAAATATGTATCTTTCAGGGCAGAATGTTTGTCTTGGATATCCTTTCTATGTAGGAATACCAGAACATGACACTATTTACTTAAGAACATTTTTATAAAACCCTAAATATAACATATCAAATCATCCCTCTTTCATCTCATAGCTCTCCTCAGACTTCTTTACATATCATCATCACCACTACTATAATTATCATAATCACTAATAATTAATGAAAGCTTTACTTGTCAGGATGTAAATATTGCTGATATTGTTTAGCTTTTTAATTCTCCAAATTATCTTAGGATATTGATATTTATCTCTTTTTTAAAATGAAGATAATCAATCAAAATGTAACCAGTTCCTCTCAATATATCTATAAGAATGCACTCTTCTTCAATAGACTATCCTAAGATAGCAATAATTTTTTTCCTTTATCTTACTGGAAATCGTCCATGTTTTAAGTCTGTTTATTTTTACTGAATATTTTTCAAATATATAAAAAAGATAACATCTACTAAGATAAGCATCTACTCAGTAACAATCTCACATGCAACCCTTTTAATACCTTTGGAGAGGAAAATCAAACTCAGAGAGGTAAAGGTACATCAATTACAGAGGTATGTCAATGCCAAGGTGAAGAGGGGAATGAATGAATAAATGATAGAACTTAGTTGTTAAACATGGGACTCTGATTCAAGAACAATATTTTTATGGTTGACAGAAAAAAAGAGTTCTATTTGTTTCCTTTGTTAGGATTGAGTGTTGATCTAGAACCCGTTATTACCTACTGACTCTAAATTACATCTTGACATATCATGATTAGTTTGTTTTAGTATTGTTATGCTTAGATTCTTTATTATTGTTATTATTTTTTTAATATCAGTAGCACCTAATTTTGAATATGTGCTTAAACCAGATTTTGTACTAGAAGCCTTACATGCATTATCTCTAAATCTCCACAGATTACCAAATCAAATTACAATAGCCCCCTATCTGCAGGGTGTATATTCCAAGACCCCCAGTGGTTGGCTGGAACCTAGAATCTTATGTATGCCATTGATCCTTGAACAACACGAGTTTGAAATGCATGGGTCTACTTATATGTGCTTTTTTTTCTTTTCAATAAATACAATTGGCCCTTTGTATCATCATGTTTCACTTCTACAGATTCAACCAACTGTGGATCAAAAACAGTATTTTTGCATTCCCAACTGCAATTTCCCAACTGCAGGTTAAAAACAGTATTCCGATGCAAAAACCAATCCAAGGTTGGTTGAATGTGTAGTTCTGAAGAGTCTACTGCAGATTCAAAAGTTATACATGGATTTTTGACTGCTCAGGGGTAGACACCCTTAGCCCCCATGTTTTCCAGAGTCAACTGTACTATGTTTTTTTTATATACATACATACCTATGATAAAGCTTAATTTTTAAATTAGGAACATTAAGAGATTAACAAAAATAAGTAGTAATAAAATAGAACAATTGTAACAATGTACTGTAATAAAGTTATGTGAATATGGGTTCTCTTTCTCTCTCTCAAAATATCCTATTGTACTGTATTCACTTTTCACCTAACAAAAGGATTGTTCGGCTATCTTTGGCATATCCGAATTGCCAGCATCACTACCCTTGAGCTTTGGAAGCATTATTAAATAAAATAAGTGTGACATGAACACAAACACTGTGATACTTTGAAAATCTGATAACCCAAGATGACTAAACGATGAATGGGTGGGGAACATGTACAGTGTAGAAATGCTGGATAGAGGGATGATTCAGGTCCTGGGCAAGACTGAGCGAAATTCATGAGATTTAATCATGCTACTCAGAATGGCATGCAACTTAAAACTTAAGAATTGTTTATTTCTGGAATTTTCCATTAATATTTTTGGAACCTTGTTGACCAAGATTAACTGAATTCTTGAAAAGGGAAATCATGAATAAGCCAGGGCTACTATATTCTCAATTAAGAGATGAAAAACTTGTAGTTCAGGAGGTCAAGTGACTCGTCCAAAGTCATGTGGCTGACAAATTGAGTTCAGATTTGAGCCCCAGTCTATTTGACTCCAAAGTGCATTTTCCAGTATTCCACTTTGATTATGAAATAATTTATAAAAGGCATTAACATATTTTTTTCCACATGTAAATCTTCCTTACCAAATTTTAAATTCAAATTAATTCAAAATTCATAATGCTCAGGAAACCAAAATAGTTTTCTGAGTACTGTATATTGGCAATTGGAACTTACCAGAATAACTATAATAATAATAGGATATTGAGTTTCTGAGAAGAAAAAAATAGATGAACTAAAATCATGGTGAATTCAGTGTTAAGTATCTGTCTTTACAATACAAATATTTAAAAATTAGAAATCTAAAGTTCATGAGTAACTGTGACTTTGGCTATTAGTCAACACGTACGACCTCAATATTAAATACACGGAAAATACCAATTTATCATTTATAAAATATGACGTATTGCAAACCTAAATTTTACTGTGTACTTACATAAATAGCATGTTCATATTTTTATTGTATTCATGGTCTAAGAGTACATTTGTTGTTTATAATACTAGCAGCTCCAAATTTTACAAAACTAATTGCATATATTTATTATCAGAATATAATCTCAAGATCCATCCATGTTATAAATGGTACTATTTCATCTTTTCTTACCACCGAATAGTATTCCATTGTGTATACATACCACAACTTCTTTATCCATTCATCTATCAAAGGACATTTTTGTTGTTTCCATGTCTTGGCCACCATAAATAAAGCTGCACTGAACATTGGAGCTCACATGACTTTATGGATGAATGTTTTCAGATTTTTTGGGTAGATACCCAGGAGAGGGATTGCTGGGTCATATGGTAATTCTATTCGTAATTTTTTGAGGAACCTCCACACTGCCTTCCATAGCGGCTGCACCAGTCTGCATTCCCACCAACAGTGTATGAGGGTTCCTTTTTCTCCACAGCCTCTCCAACACACGTTACTATTTGTCTTGTTGATGAAAGCCATTCTGACTGGGGTGAGGTGATATCTCATTGTGGTTTTTATTTGCATTTATCTGATGATTAGTGATGTTGAGCACTTTTTCATATGTCTATTTATCATTTGTATGTCCTCTTTGGAGAAATGTCTCTTCAGGTCCTCTGTCCATTTATCAATTGGGTTGTTTGCTTTTTTTGTTGTTGTTGAGTTGTATAGTATATTTTGGATATTAGCCAATTGTCACCCGAATAAACTTTAATTTAAAAGAAGAATATACAAATTGAATCAAAAGTGGGAAACTACCATTTTTTAGGTAGGACCTCTTTTGAGTTTTTCCATGGAAACCTCAAACTAATATCTATGTCTTGACATAAGATGAACCATAAATTAGATCAGGGTCTAGGTAATGGAATTAATACATTAATATTAGATCTTTGAAGCATATGGCAATGAATTGTGAGATTATAATGAAAAAGAATAAAAGAGGCTGTTCTCCTTAAGGTAAAGAGTTGGTATTTTAAGAAATACTGGATAATCATTGGGTGCATATATTCTCTAAATAGTTATGTTACCCCTCTTTACAGCATGCTCTATCCCTTCTAACCCAACTGGAGAAAAGACATAATTGCTGTAGGTAGTTACAGATTGCATACATGTTTAAAAAAGAGCACCCAATGCATTAAACATTTTAGAAAGTTCTAATTCATTATGAAAACCAGGTCCTGGATCTCAAGGGATTTGCACCAAGATTTGAAATAAACACACTTCAAATATACAAAAGTCAAGGTGATTTGTCCATAACACTCATCTGTCACCTGTGCGTGGTTTTATGCAAATGCTTTATAAACAATCCCAGGACCAGACCAATACACTATAGTGCACAAAAGGTATTGGAGCTAATGGAATTCTTTCTGAAGCAGCTATACCATGTTGCCTTATTCATTAATTTATTTGATAGAGGAAGGGTCATTTCTGATCACCCCTCCAGACATTCTACCTAATGTCTGCAACTCTCCTTTTTGACTTTCAAATATAAAATTGCTAAAAACATTTTCTTGACATACCAGTTCTGATTCTGAGATATAACATAATTAATAAAGCTACCTAGAATTTACCACATGACAGACACTACGTGCAAAGTGCTTTACATATCTCACTGAATCATCACAGTATACTATAAGGTAGATATGAGTATTGTCCATATCTTACAAATGAAAAAATTGAGGCTCAGGGAGGTTAACTAGTGCTACACAGATCAAAAGTGATAGAGCTGGGATGTAAAACTAGGTCCATTTAATCTTAAACCTTCTCTTTTTTCTATTATGCCTTATAGCTTCAACGAGACTACAGAGAAACAATCTCCTTTATACTACTCTTAGGCTGACATCCCAGTAGCAGACCCTATTCTTTAGAGTCAATTTTACAGGCAATACTGATCAGGAGAAGCTCTCACATCTGCCCCAAGCTCTACTTTCTGTCGTGAAAGAAAAATAACATTCAATTCATGAATCACTCTGGGTCCCACAGCAATATCTAGGATTCTTGGTCTGAAGCTGGGAGACTATGATTTTGGGAACCTTGGTAGGTAGAAGCTAAAAAGAACAAAATACTTTTAAATAATTACTTTAAAGGTGCACAATTTTTTTATCTGACAAGTGATAGAGATCTCTTCGTAGATTCACTCTAAGAAAACCAACCAAATTGTCCTTTTAGAGTCACAAACAAAAACAAAAGACCTTCTACTAAAATGGAAACTGAAACTCTTTTAAATCCAAGGAAAAAAAAATACATATACACATATATATGTATATACATGTATATACATATATATATATGTATGTATATATATGTATACATATATATATATCTATGTTTGAGATCAAGGGAACTTTATAGGAAATATCTCTTATCTAGGAGACGTGAAGTTGTTAAGATGTCACATCATTATTGAACAGGATTTAAGAAGGGTAAGGGCCAAAAGTTGATGGATCTCTCATCATAAGAGATTTTGTGAGAGTTGAGACAGAAGTACAACTTCTTCAAAACACAGGTTCTGAAGTGAGACAGAATAAAGGAAAGAAATGTTTCCATCTTCGCTCGTCTGCTCTAGCACCTTGGTGTTGATAGGCCATTTCGAATAGCTTCTTTTTGTTTTTACATTTTACATTACATGTCTCATAAAAAAGGAATGAATGGGAGATTTTTCTTTTCTTTCTTTCTTTTTTTTTAGTTATTTATTTTAGGTTTCCTTGGTATAAATTTTATAATCCACAAATGATATATAATGTAATCCACATATGCTTTCTTCTGATCCTTCGCAAAGTGAACAGCTATTAATAAGGTGCTATTCTGTGGTATAATGATGGCTAGGTCTAGAACAACTAAGACAATCAAAAGGAAGGAACATGTCTGAGAGATTAAACAATTGTTTTGCCTCGGTGATGTGGGGAAATCATTTAAAATTCCTAAAATTTCAAATCTGCACTGTAACTTAAACTTACTATAACCAGAACACTGATCATCATTTAAAAGTAGATACTAACATAGTCATTTAATCAAAGCAAAAAAAATTATTAAATGATCAGTTTACAAAAGAGTTTTGAAATATTAATGAGAAGATTGAAGAGAAATTAAGATATTTAAATGTCTTCCATATCTCTTCCTACTGATATTTGTGTCAAAATAATTCTTAATATTTAATATATTACACTATATCCCAGTTTCAAATTGACTTTACATATATTATCTAATTGAGTCTCATAATAACTCTGTGAGATAAATAATAGTAGTGACATCCAACATGTTTCCAGCACTTTACTGATTACACAATACCATCACTTACATTAGTGATGTTCATATTTCCATCAATCATTCTATTGCTCAGTTATGGGGTTTCTGTGTGAACTGAAATACATTTTCAATACCAGTACATCAGATTTATTTTATTGAATGTGGTCTATCATCTACCATGCACAGATATTAACTGTCAATCCATTAAGTTAGATTATTTCTGTCTGTGGAATTTTTCTGACATTAATATTCTATATGATGATTACAATATATTTCTAAAAACTGACATGAATGTTTAGCTTTATTAGAAGCAGCAAACTGTTTTCCAAAGTGGCTGTGCAATTTTACATTCCCACCAGCAATGCATGAGTGATCCAGCTTCTCTGCATCCTTGCTAACTTTTGATGTTACTTTTTTTTTTTTTTTTTAGCCATTCTGATAGGTGTGTAATCCTATCTTTTTGAGGTTTGAATGGGCATTTCCCTAATGATTAATGATGTTAAACATCTTTCATGTGCTTATTTCTCATTTGTATATCCTCTTAGGTGAAATATCTGTTCATGTCTTTTGCCCATCATCTAATTGGACTGTTTGATTTTTAATGTTCACTTTTGAGAGTTCCTCATGTACTTTATGTATTAGTCTTTTATCTGGTATGTGGTTACAAATATTTTCTCTCAGTCTGTAGCTTATCATTTCATCCTCTTCACATGGGATTCTGCAAAGCAAAAGTTTTTCATCATGATGACATCTGATTTATCAATTTTTTTCCTTTGTACTCAGACATTTATCTGAGAGAAATTAAAACATATGTTTACACAAAGTTCCATAGAACATTTATTTGTATTTGTACTTATTTATCTGTCATTAAGGAAAATCAGAAATTAAAATAGATTTAATGTTTGTTTGTTTGTGTTTTGTTTTTCTCAGCCAGTTCTTATATTGCTTTTCCTCATTTCTATCTCATCTGAATTATTCCTAGAGGGTATAAGCAGTTGTCTATCATATGAAATTTAGTAAGCTCAAAATATATATATGCCTTGAATTATCAAATAAATGATTTTAGAGAAAGGTGAGGTAAAAAGCTGTGAAACTAGTTAAAAGATTGTGTTCAGGTCCATGCAAGAAATATGGGAAATATGGAAGTGACACTTGAGGAAAGATGCTGAGGAAATGTTTAAGTGATATTTAGAAAATAAAAATGACAAGACTGGTCACATGTTGCATATGGGTAGTGAGGAAGAGAAATAGATCAAGAAAGACTCTTGGGTTTCTGACGTGAGTTACCCTGTGAATATATCATCATGTCACTTGGATAACAATACAGGAAAAGGGGCAGTCTTAATCTAAGGAGGAGGAGAGTGTGAAGATTGAGGAATCTCTGGGACATCTAGGTACTCTAGACCTCATAAACTTGAATGTGCTTATGCGAATCATTTGACAATCTTGCTAAAAAGCTGATCTTGATTTAGAAGCTCTGTGGCAGAGTCCAAGATTTTGCATTTCTAACAAGATCTCAGGTGATGTCAATGTCATATGTTCTCAAAGCACATTTTGAATAGCAAGACTATGGCAACCCTAAGTGCCAACAGGATGCCTGCTAGTGAGTGATAAGGTGAGGTTTGCTGAAGGAGAGAGAGAGAGAGAGAGAGAGAGAGAGAGAGAGAGAGAGAGGAAGGAAGAAGGGAAAAGGAGGAAAGGGAAGGGAAGGGAAGGGAGGGGAAGGGAAGGGAAGGGAAGGGAAGGGAAGGGAAGGGAAGGGAAGGGAAGGGAAGGGAAGGGAAGGGAAGGGAAGGGAAGGAAAGGAAAGGAAAGGAAAGGAAAGGAAAGGAAAGGAAAGGAAAGGAAAGGAAAGGAAAGGAAAGGAAGAAGCAAGGGAGGTAGAGCAGAGAGAACGAAGTTGATGCAAGAAAGATGAGGGGTGGGGAAGGAGAAAAAAAGATAAATAGCAGTGTGTCAGTAACAAAGACCTTTGTTGCATTTTATTAATACCTCTGCCAAAGATGCCCATTCCTTTCCTGTCTAAAAATATTATCAAATGATTAAAAAAAAAAAAAAAAAAAAACTTACAACTTGCCAGAGTTTAGTATCTAAGAAGAGCCAATGTGAACTAGAGAAACATAACAGGGGTTCTTCAGACCCAAAACTTTTATTTTATTTAACCAATGAAATGAAAGTTATGGAAAGATATAGTTGGTACATTTGCAAATGGTGGTCAGTACCATAAGGAATAATATTAAAACTCAAAATAACACGAAAAATATTGCCAAAAAATAAAACCAAACATAAAGGGGAATTCAAGAGACCCAAATCTATTTCTCATGCTAGAAGATCATAGTTTTTAAGATTTTGTTGTTTTCAACATTAGGTTGAATTCTCACAGGTTTCGTAGTTTTTAGTATGATCCTGCTAGACAGTTGGTAACCTCAATGATCTCTCCAAGTCCTTGCCAACCCTCAGATTCTATAGTTGTACACTTCTCTGTTTCTCCTTTTATCTGTCTAGGCTTAATTTGTCTTTTTCTATTGCATTCAACTCAACAAATACTAAGCATACTACATTTTTGTAAGTTTAGTAATTGTTGCTCATTTCATTCAAATACCTTTTCATCAAATTGTTTCAAAGTGTTTTCAAGTGTATGTAGAGGAGAAAATAACCAAATGCCCATGAATGTATCCCATTTTAAGAAGCACTCACTAGTATATACCAGGAGTGCCAAAAAAAAATGTATACACATGACTTGTATTCATCTTTTGCTATTGGTATATACTGAGTATTACAATTTTAATACAGTTTTTTTTTCCTTTCTTAAAATGTGTATACGTTTTTGACACCTTTTGTATATTCTCTATTTAATCATCTAAATACATAGGCAAGGAAATCACTAAGTTCGTAGTAGAAAATGATCATTTATCAGAAGAGAATCAATGGCATATGATTTTTAGCATTATTTTATCAAGGCAGTTTTGTTCTATCAAATATTTATTCTGGAGCCAATTCATGCTAGGAGTTTCATTTACTGGAAAAAAATATATACATGCACACATTTTATATATATATTTACAATATATACTAAACTAGAAAGGAGGAGTCCATACTAAAAAGTAATTATGATTACTGAGACATCTAGAAACCCATAAATAATTATTTCCATTTTTCATTCAGATATCCCAAAGTGTTTTAATATTTCATAATAATGAACTCATTAATCTTTACATCCTCTCTGTAGTATAGGTAAATAATCCAATTAACTTTGTTTTGCTGATTTTTTTTAAAAAGATAATTGTAAAATGACTTGCAATACTGTTGTGTTTGGGGGATCGGGGACTAGCACTTCTTGATTCTTTAGCCTTCATCAAGATAATTTTACCACCAAGTCTCAGTGAATGAATTTCTGAAGAAATGAAATTGACTGGCACTGCATTTAGGGTTTTGTGTTTTGTTGTGGTCTTTCAACCATATCTTGCTTGCCTTCTTGTCAGAAATATTTATTTTGTAACTTGTCTGGTGGGCTTCTTTTTAGGTCACCTCATTACCAAAATTTTCTCTTTGGGCATTCTTTCCAGTTGAACATTTTCTATTAGTATTATTACAAATTGAATCTTTCTTTCAAGGCTGCGTATCTTATTACATAATGTTACATTTTATTCCAAATTGGCTAATTTGAATTTAAAATAATTTTATTTATTCTACTCTGAAGTCACTAAATTGAATAATACTACTTCTGTTCCCTTTTTGCCTTTTTTCTTGTGAAAAACCAATCAGGTTACTTTTAAGGAGGAATCATTTGCCCCAAACCATTTGCCTAAAATGTATCTCTAAAACATAATCCACTAGCCCAGCAGCAGTGCCAGTTCGATTTTTTTAAAGCCGTAATAGTTTAATTACTTCTTCATATGCCAAACTCATCCTCTGTTTTTTGTCTCAATTATTTTATAATGCAATTCCTGGAGAAAAATGACAAATGGATTTAACTTTGAGCCAAATGAGTTCTTTTTCTCCTCCTTTTGAATAATCAGGGCAACAATTCCAAAGCTTTAGCTATCAGTACATTGCTAATCATTTAATTGTAATGATAAAGAAACTTGAGAAGAAGTAAAAGTATAAAAGAGAGTTTATGAGGGTGTTTACATAAGGATGAAATTCAATTAAAAAAAAGGAGAAACAATCAGAAGGCATGATGGAAAAATAAAAAATAAAAATAACAATACTAATGTTATGTTTCAGATTACTATGATGTGGAATACTAGAAAGACCCATGCTATCATCTTCCACCTTCTGCCACTGTAAGACACACACTATAAAGGAAATTATCAAAATGGAGGATCTAGTTGCTTCTTTTTTGGGGTGTGTGTGTACTAGGTTCCTATTATTCCATATTATGTAAAAAGCAAGTACATTTAAAGGTTATTTAGATTGGGCTTCATCTTATATTTTAACAGCTAATGTTTTCTTAATGAACTAGAAGGACAGATGGTTAAAGAAATAGACTGTTCTACCAATCATATGTCTTTTCTACAGTTCTTTTTAGTAAGTAATCAATTATATACCACTTATCTTTGTGTGGATTTGTACAAATATGATGGCCAATCAATGTCAAAACAACATTCATTTCTTACATATAATATTACATGCTGTGATGGTTAATTTTATAGGTCAACTTAGCTAGGCTATGGTGCCAAGTTTGTTTGGTCAAACAATAGACTCAATGTTGCTGTGAAGTTATTTTTTAGATGTAATTAGCTTTCAAATCAGTAGATTTTGAGTAAATCAGATCACCCTTCATAAAATAGGTGAAGCTTGTCTAATCAGTTGAAGCCCTTAAGAGCAAAAACTAAGGTTTCCAGAGGAAGAAGGAATTCTCCTCAAAATTTCTAGATAGAAAACTTGCCTAAATTTCCAGTCTGCTGCCATGCAGAATTTGGATTCAAAACTATGACATAACACTTACCTGAGTCTCCAACACATTACCTGCCCTAAGGATTTCAGACTTGTCAGCTATCCAAATTGCATGGGCCTTAAAACTAATTATCTCTCTATGTCTCTATCTCTATCTCTGTCTCTCTTCTCTGTTCCTTCTCCTGTCTCTGTTCCTTTGGATAATCCAGACAAACAGACATGCTAAAAGGATGTGTTTAGCTGTTGCAACCCAATTTATGTTCACCTTTATATTATTTCACTCTACATTAGAAGAAGACAAATAGTTTATGTCCTTTGTTCTGGATCTGTAAACATAGATAGAATAGTTGTCAAATAATTATTTGTACAGATGACTTGTTTTCACTAGCACCTTCCAAGACTAGGTTCTCATCTACTAAAGCCCAAATTATCTACACATCTTACTCTCTTTTCTCTTATATAACAAGGCCAGTTTTATCTCACTAAAGCACATATATTAATAGATTATTCTAATAGAAAAACATCTAAATGTTCTATAACATTTAAATAAGATAATATCTTCCCTGACCAGTTCCTAGTATTGAAAGCCCTTCATAATAGGTCAGCCTCTGTACATTTACTATATCCACAATCCCGGGCATGAATTCTATATTCTAGTCAGGTCAAATTCTTCATTATTCCCAAAGATACAAAGCTCATTTGTGCCTTTTTTCTGCTTTTCTCTCTTCCTTTCCAACTAGAATGATCTGACTCTACTCTCTGCCTACCTAGATCCAACTTGGTACTTAAAACCTATCCTGATTCACATTTGCCAAAGACTACCTAGACTATTCTAGTCCACAATGAAGAGTCCCTATTTGAATGCTATAGCATGTGATAAAATATCATAGACTCATGACATCACAAATTTTGAAAGGTATCAGGCAGGGGTCATCTATTCCAACCATTATCAAAGGTATGAAACACCTTTACGACATTATCAACAAGTGGTCTTTCATTCCCTTCCTCCACACCTCCAGTGATGAAGAATTCACTACCTCCTGCCCCTTCTATTTTACAAACAGCTCCAAATCCTAGAAAAATCTTCCCCTAAGTCGTAGTTGTACATTGAAAGTAACATCCAATAATTGAAATATTTTCTGATACAGAATTTAAAATATAACATGCCAATATAAAAACCACTAGAATAATATATAAAAATTACTATCCCCACACAGATACCAAAGTAAATTTTGTAAAAAAAAAAAAAAAAAAAGAAGTCCATTGGAACAATTTTTGCAGTTAGATATGTGTCTCTCTTTTGTTATTCTCTATTTTAGTATTATATAATTACTTCTAACTGTATTGAAGTGTGGCTACAAAGATATGCTCATATAAATAGATTGCTTTTTAAATTAATCATGTACTGCTTTGCATCTGCTTTTGTCCTCACAGTTTTCCAAACTAGATTATAGTCTCTTCTGGGTCAAATGCTATCTTAGAACCCTCCTTTTTCTCTCTTTGTACTTAGATCAGTTCAAGAAACATCAACTTATCTCAAATAATTGCTGAATTAAATTTACAAACTGATTTCAGCAAGGAAAATATACGTAGCAGAAAACTTTCCAAAGATCTTTTGAAGAATCCAATTTCAAGATCAAACAATAGAGAAAATTTCCTTTAATTAGTTTTGTTTTGTTTAGCCTTTTTCCCTTTGGAAAAAAAATATACTTATCAACAAATAGTGAAGTTCTTTACTCAAGAAAAAAATGTGCCATTCTCTTCTTATTAACTGAAAATATGTTTTGAAGAGAAGTTAACAGATGTGGATGGCATTAAAAAATATAAATGAAATTATAAAAACAAGCCTACTTACATGCACTAGTTCTGACAATTAAGTTTGAGAACTCATCCTAGAAAAAATGCTACATAACTCATTGCTGAATATCACTATGGTCACTTTGCCCTGGGGAAGCTATGCACCGACACCAGTGCCTAGTCCACCATTTAAAGCAATTTTTGAACTCTTTTTCTGGAATGGCCATCAGAGCTGTCGTCGTATTACCCTTGATGTCCTGAATGTCATCAAAATGGCTTCCTTTTAATATTTCCTTTATCTTCACGTAAAGAAAGAAGTCATTGGGGGCCAGATCAAGTGAGTAGAAAGGGTATTCCAATACAGTTATTTTTTTACTGGCTAAAAACTCCCTCATAGATAATGCTGTGTGAGCTGGGGCATTGTCATGATGCAAGAAGTATGAATTGTTGGTGAAAAGTTCAGGTCGTTTTCATCTAACTTTTTAATACATCCTTTTCAGCACTTACAAATAGTAAACTTGGTTAACTGTTTTTCCAGCTGGTACAAACTCATAATGAATAATCTCTCTGATATAAAAAAAGGTGAGCAATATCATTGCAACAAGTTCGTGAACTTAACTGTCAGACTCCGTATATATTTTCAAATTAAGGACCAGTTAGAAATGAATCCTTGGTCCCATCTATGAGCTTTAAATAAAGGTAGTTTCTGTGTAGCAATCACTTGCTATCCACTTTTGCACACTATCTTAAAAATAAATTGAATCTGCTGCTTTTAGCTTTGCAGAACATTGTATAACATGACTTTTAGAGTTGTGTTTGTTTGCTTGTTTTATTGTTATTTGTTCGAGTTTACTCTTTCTTGTGTATCCTTCCTCAGAGACATACAGAGGAAGTCATTCTTTGTACATCTTCACTCTGTGATAATCGAGCAAAGTACTTGGTTAAAAAAAGAAAGATACGGAATATGTAGTAACTGTTGGTAAAAAGAGATAGTCTAGTTGGGAAATTATTCTAAAATAATAAAGACATTAATTTAACTGTAATGCACAAGGAACAAAATATTTAAAGTAATAATTGACAAGTGATTGACAAGATGACCTACTAGATTATGGCTTCCATCTTTAATTTTAGTTTACCAATGAGGTTTTTCATACTGCAATAAAGAAAAAATATCTTCCATGTGTCAAGCATTTCTTTTGTCATGTGTATCTGATATGTAAATGTTTCTCAAATTACACCAACAACCTTTCTGCCAATATGGTCCATCAAGTTTCATTCTTTAATAGTCTCCTAGGAAACCACTACAGTGTCAGATATGGACAGCAAAGAATGGAGGGAAAACAAAGGTAATCAATTCCCCATTTTAATGTTTAAAAAAAATGAAGTTTGTTTTTCATTGCTGAAAGCTAAATATGTGTACTCCTATTTTATGAGGACCACCTCAAAACTCTTTTATGAGAAAGAACACTTATTTAACTTTATAAGTTTGCATTTTCATAGGAAAAAAAAAAGACATGTGGAAAAGTCTTAGTCTGGTTGCCAGATATGGAAAATGGTGGCCCTTAGTTTTTCATAAATATGTTGTAGTAGTTTTGCTTACGCCTACCTCTTCTCAATAACATTCGTTTCTAATACAGTTATTCAGTAACATAAGCACTCTTTTTTGTTTAGAAAATCCATTATTTTATAATTGTGTCTTCCAAACAGATAAGTTAGGTCTACTAATATATCCAAAACCTTATCATTAATTCTCTTATTTGACTCTAAATCCATAATCCTCTCTCAATAGTTTTCCTAAATTCTCAGTGGGGAGAAAACTGGTTGCCCAACATTCCCACAGAAAAAGATTAGTACCTTCCTACCAAAATCCCAAATACACACACACACACACACACACACACACACAAAATGAGAAAGTCGATCCCCCTAAACTTCCTGTCAGGACACAAGCAGGCCTTTATTGCTATTATTGTTATTATTATTATTAATAGTACTTTATTACTATTCTCTCCTCAAATTATGCCATGTGAGCTGCAACCAACCATTGCACCATCTCCAGGCTTGTTTATTTGGCCTTGTGCATGCTTGTTATCATCTAGTATCTAGTTGTTCCTATATAACGTATATACATATATGTGAATGTATATATATATACATATATATATATGTATATATATATATGTATATATATATATATATATATATATATATATATATATATTGTTTTCAGGTAGTAATACATGCTATGAAGCAGAGATAAGCAGCTAGAGGATACCTCCAGAGACACTTTAGATAGGACAGTCATGCCTACCTCCATCTTCTCACTGGCATGTGGGCATGGTAGCAACAGTAGCAATGCCTTTGGACTTTCCCTGCCCTACACTAGGTGAGTGATAACAACCAAGCAGTACCCCTCCCTTTCCCATTAGGGCAGCAAAGAGCAATTTTGAGTTTATCTGTCTCATTCCAGGTGAATGCCAGAAACAAAGAGGCAATACCCCACACACCTACCTTGTGCCAGCAACACCTGAAGGGTAAAAGTTCTTCAGATTGTCTTCATCCTTTTCCAGATAAAAGCCAGGAACACAACTAAACTCCTGTAGCAGTAGCTGTAGCAGCAGGAGCATATCTGGAGACCCGCAGACTCTTGTGTCTTGTAGTTTTGCCACAAAGCAGGCCTAGTAGTGGCAAGTATGTAACAGCATGGGGCATCTACAACCCCAACTTTCTTGTCAGAACACCAGAAAGGGGAAATTCTAGAAAACAGACAGTAGGGATTGAATCACTGAGAAGAAGGAGTTGGAGAAGGAGACTCTTTGAATCTGTGCATTAAATTCCGGTTATTCCCAAGCTGAGCTATGCATGAATGACACCAATTGGATTCCATGCAGCTGAGACTTAAGAACTAAACTACAGAGTAAATCATAACATAGGCTCCAGACTGGTTCCTGAGTGGTATATAATCAGGGAAGACCAGACTAGCCTTGCAAAGATTGTGTAAACTAAACTGACATTGGAAGCACCGCCCACAGAAGAAAGGTTGGGATTTACAGTCCATAACTAGCTGGATTGGCTGTCTCCTAAAAGCAAAACAAAACAAAAACAACAACAAGGAAAACAAAAAACAAGAAAAAAAAAACAGCTCCAGATTTTAAGAGGACAGAGTTTCTTAACATAACAGAATTCCCTACAATGTTATCAGGAGTTTTTCTCATTAGTTAGATGATCTGTTCAGTAGATAGAATCTTTTAGGCCATCATAAGAACTTTGAATTTAATTTAAAGAAAAGAAGTTTTATGTATGGCAGGGACACAATTTAATTTACGTTTTAAACATATCCCTCTGGCTATCATATGAAGAATAAAAGAGGGATAAGAGTGAACACAGGAATACCAGCTAGGAGTATGGCAGAGACTGAGGTAAGGTTAATGGTGAATTAGATTAGGCATGTAGCATTAGAGGGGTTGGTTTGGGGTACATTTTGAAGATTGAACTTGACAGGATTTATCTATACATTAGATTGAGGTATAAGAAAAAATATATATATATATATAAGAATTGTTCCAAGGTGTTTAGACTGAATAATTAGGCAAAAACAAAACAAAGCAAAAAAACAACCTTAGAGGGGAAAGATTTCTAGGAAGTGTCAATAATTCAGATTTAGACATACAAGTTTGGGATGCACGTTAGACATGTAAATGGAAATATCACAAAGGCAGTTGGGTATATGAGTTTGGAGTTTAAGGAATAGATAAGGCCAGAGATGTAAATTTGTTAATTATCAGCATATAAAAATAATTTAGAGCAAAAGTAACATCTCCTATCCAGTGATTATAAAGAGAGATTACTGAGACCTAGGCCATCTATTTTAGAGATTTAAGTTAAAGAGAAAATAAATCCAACTTTCTGCTTGGTTACTAAATGTTTTCAAGATATAAGAAAGTGGTCAATTAAAAATCACAGTAATAACAATAAAAATAGCAAACATAATAGGAATATCCAAGAAGTGAAGTATAATATAAAATAGTAATGTAATTGCACACAGTAACTTGTCTCCATAAAGTAAACTCTTGATTGTGTTATAACAACCTCACAAGTTAGCTTAAAATTTGTTTACAGATTTTATCCACAAATCCCAGGAAGACTAATAATATTCACAGGACACTCACCAATCACAATGACTATGTAAAGAAAATTGAGTTCAACACTTTTAAATGCATTATTTAATTATCACCACAGCTCTGTAAGTAAAGTTATTTCTATTTATCCAGATAACGAAACCAGATTCGTTGAGGTTAAGTGACTTGCCCAATGTCACATGTAAATGCTATAATTAACGGCAGAGATGAGTAGAAAGAGGGATTATAAAAAAGGAAATGAAAGGGCAATTGGGTGAATGTCTAGTCTATTGAAGCAGGAAAAAGCACAGAGGATAAAATGAAAAAAGTGAGTAAATATGAAGCTGGCATTCTCTTGTTCAGAAGTACAGATTTTACCGATTTACATGAGGTCTGGCTCTAGATAGAGGACTCCGCTCCCAGAAGGACAGTGGAAGTATCCGTTCCTCCAGGTTCCTGCAAGCTGGGTTTCAATGTCTAAGAGTGGTTGGAACAAAGTTGGTCTTAGATGTTTATGGAACCATATTAAGCATCAGTTCCAAAGTGGAGAGAGTCCAAGACAGTATTTTTTAAAAACAAAAGGAAGAAATAAAAGACAACTTTCAGAACTGTACACTTGAAACCTATATAATTTTGTTAACCAATGTCTCCCCAATAAATTTAATTAAAACAAACAAAAAAATAACTTTCATAAAAAAAGGACAGTAATCCTTCCTTATCCATGGTTTTGCTTTCTGGGGTTTACATTGATAAAACTGTTAGCACTGGCAACTAGGTTAATGCACACTTTGGTTGTATAAGAAACACAAATCAAACTGCTTTAAACAAAAAGAATGTATTGGCTGTAATACCTAACTGAGAAGTATATAGTCTAGTTTCAGACACTGTGATAACAGCTGCTCAAATATTATCATCAATACTAGATTTCCACCTGTATTTCTCAGCTCTGCTCTCTTCCATGTTGGTTTTATTTCCCAGCCGTTTCTCTCCCCAGTGTTGGACCCCAGAAGCTTGATGCCTGTGTCTCAGCAACTCATGTAAAAAGTAACATCGCAGTCCCGTCTTATCTGTGATTTTGCTTCCCTAGGTTTCAGTTATTCATAGTCAACCACGGTCTGAAAATATTAAGTGAAAAATTCTAGAAATAGACAATTCGTAAGTTTTAAACTGAGGGCAGTTCAGAGTAGCATAATGAAGTCTCGCACATCCTGTCCCATTCTGCCCATCCCTTTTCCAGCTTACCCACATTGTATACACTCCACGCCCATTAGTTACTTAGTAGTCTCAGTTGTCAGATCAGCTGTGATGGCATCACAGTGCTTGTGTTCAAGTAACCTTCTTTTACTTAATAATGACCCCAAAGCCATCCACATAAATTTTATTACAGTATATTATTATAATTGTTTTATTTTATTATTAGTTATTCTTGCTAATCTCTAATTGTGCCTAATTTATAAATTAAACTTTACCATAGGTATGAGAGTACAGGAAATGCGTAGTATATACATAGTATATACATAGTATATACATATATATACATATATATATACAGGGTTCAGTACTGTCTACAGTTTCAGTGTTTTACTAGGGGTCTTGGAATGTATCCCCTCTGTATAAGAGGGGACTACTGTAGTGAAAAGTAATTCGTCATAAATGATTGTCTGAAGGTGTAGCCTCAATTGATCCCCTGAGGCCTAAGGAGTAACCTGCCCTAACAAACTTGCCTGTCTTACCCTTAGGCAAGTAAAAGTTTGTTCTGGGTAGGAAGCAATAATAACCAGGGCTTGCAAGAGTATCTACTATGTAGGTTCTCAACAAACCTTGTTGAAAAAATAAATACATAAATTAGTGATTTAATAAATGAATGAATAGATGAGTATCAGACTGTGAGTTCCAAGGTCAGAGCTTCAAACCTGTTTTAGTCTCATAATATATGGGTTATCTAGGGTTAATCACTAACCCTCATTTGTGAAAACGTTAAACAAATTACCAATCAAGGAAGAACCTGTTGACTAGGAACAAGAACACTTAGGAGAAGCAAATGAAACTTTGACTATGAAAATACTAAGACTAAATCAGTACTCAAATAAAATAATTGTATTTATTATTTGGAATCCATTGAAAAAATATAAAGTGCTGGGTCATGGAAACATAAAGTTTTGGGAGAAAACTCATGGTTTTAGTGATAATCCCTTTCAGGAAGAAAAACATAATGCAAATTAATTATAGCTGACGGAGGATACATAAATATGTTCTATATTATGACTGTCAGAATGTTTCAGTAATGTAAGCAGTAAAAATGGCAGTAAAAAAAAAAAGACTGTACATTTTTGTTTCCAAATTTTTCTTTGCTTTCCCCCCATAAAGTAAGTGAGGCATAAAATAATACTGTGGTAAATTGCCTTATCTCGAAAAGTATAATATAAAATATATTAAAGTAACATATATTGGGTGATCTCTCACGGTTACATTGTACTTTTCATATTTAATTTATCTTTCCCCCTTACCCTTTTTCAGCTGTTACCATTTATAATTTATCATATTTCTAATTAATTGAATCTCTTCAGTTATACTTGGTTTCCAGAAACACTTGGAAACTATCTTGTTTTCTGCAGAAGTGGTTTTTGAAAAACAGTCAGAGATTCCTAAACATGCTTCTAATAAGTGCCTTGCACCCTCAGAGATGTCTCCTGAGCTGTTGTCCAAGTTAACACTGAGAAAGAAGATTTAATGATCCGTCCCTGGGGATTTTTTTCTGTTGTTTCCCAGGAATGAAGAAAGTCTACAATAATCCCTTTATTAAATGCTTGTGACATGCTTTGTTACTATTGATGTATTAAAGAAAGAAAATTTTTCAAAATTCACATTTTCTTCTATCTGCAACAATTCTCATAAGAAAAAAAGAAGGGTTTCATTGTACATCCTATCAGGTTGTAAATAGATAGTTGTTATTTATGCATACACATAAACACATAGGATCCAAGCGTGGTCCCTCCACAATTCAAATACACTGGATTTTACTTCCTCTGGGGAAGATATTTCTTGCACTACACTGTGTAACATTAGAGTGCTACATATTACTACAAATATTTATTTGGTTGCAAACAAAAGAAACTGACTGGCTATCTTACAGAGAAATGGAATTTATCAGAAGGATAATATGTAGCCCACAGAAACTATGAGACAACTGGATAACCAGGACCCCAAAAAAGGTTAAGAATAGAAGTAGAACTCCCAGGTTCTAAGTAATAGGAAATAAATACCAATCGCTTCAGGGAGATAAAGGTTTTTCTATTTTTGTAATGTTTTAACTCAAAATTCATTTTGCCAGAAGAAAGAGTTCCATGGGTCCTCCTTAGCTTGTCATTGGCTAGAGGATATCAAGCCCAGTGATTTAAAGTTTTCCTAAACTGACTCATAAGGACAAACAGTACTTATGACAAAGGACAAAAGTCCATTATTAATTAGATTTCATAAATTAAAAGTTTTATTACCTCAAGTTAATTCAGAAAAGTTAATTCTAAAAACAAAGGAAACAGGAGCATAGAACATTTAGTTGGTCATCTAGTACATCATAGCATTAGATTTTTAAAAAAATATGGGTACATATTTATGGAATTTAGGGCTAATGTTACAAATTTGGAGTTAATATTACATATTTCCCAGTAGTGGAAAATATCTGAGCACAGTCAAGAGAAATAGTGATTCCATAGAAATTAGGTTCAAGTATACACTTAGGTTGATAAATTTGCCCTCAAGTACTGAAAAACAGCCCGAGGAAATATTTAGATAGATTTGCTGGATTTTTCAAACAACTGAGAAGACCGGTGTGCTGTTTGCTACAAAAAGAGCCAACCTTTAACTTTAATGGCATGTGATGTTATTTTACCCGACAAGCTTCTCCTTCTCCAAATCACCTCAAAATTCTACTGTCAGACAACCACTTTTTTGGGGAGAAGTTTTGCCTCTCATTCATGTGTTCGTTTGTTTAGTTATTCATTTGTTTGTTTGTCAAGCAAACAAATACCCTGATAGATATAACCCTTCATGTCAGGAAAGCATTAACATTCAGTATTATTTGAATGCCCTACTTCCTGACAGAAGACATCATGGACTTCTCGGATGTGGCAAAGTTAGAAACCAACCAGAGATGTTAAAGAGGCACAGAGAAGGAAAGCAGTGAAAACAGAGTGGCTGCCTGAGGCCCACTCCACTGGAAGCACTAGCTCTCTGGCCATCTCCACTCAGTAGTCATTCCTAAAACTGCTAGTGGTTGATTAACCTGGAAAACTATTTCTACATTTATTTGACATAAAAGCTATAGCCCTTGATTTTTATATACAATCTTCTCCTAAGTTATCTAATCTCCAATTTACTTTTGATTGAAATGTAGACCAACTATTTCACAGAGCTATTTCACCAAAACCTGTTATGTATATTGCACACTTGACAAATTGTGAGTTTTCCCTTCCTTCACTTATGTCAGTGAGTCTTTAATTTCACTTCAAATTATCAATTTTATTATAAAAAGTTATAAATTCAATCAGAATACTCTCAGTTTTAGTATATTGTAATACCCTGCATTGCTTTAATAATACATGTCCATAACCATTTCCGAAATTTTTCACGTATATCTATCACAAACCTCAAGTTTCACTGCTTTGCAATACACTATAACATACAATTTAACATTATGGAATAGCTTGAATTTCTTATGGCAAAATTTTCTTTGGGTCACTGAATTTAATTGAAAGATTGTAACAGGCTTACACTTAAACACACAGAGCATGCTTATGACTGTCTTCATAATGTTTGAACATCTTCTTAAGAGTGAACAAAATAGGCAACCCCTTATTTGTTTGCATGATGTTTTTAAGTCTCATTGATTTTTTTTTCCACACTGGATTAACTGATTACTTATTTTTATTCTGTCAGAGTAATAATGAATATTTTGTATTTTAAGTACATATAATCCATAGTAAAAATGAAAATGTTCTAATATACAAAGATATGAAAAGAACCTCCAAATAATATTCCTCAGGAGGAGAATAACACATCAGGGTATATGTCATTTTAAAGTTTAACCCGGCAGTCATGACATGCATTGTTAAGATCATTATAGTAAAACATACAGTGACACCAAAGTGAAATTTCAGTTTTAAAACCAAAACTAAGAAAAATGAAAAGAAGTATGGAGCAACAGTTGTAAAATTACAAGTAATTTTAACGTAACTTTTAACTTGGAACAGGAGCATAACCATTTACGGATGGAACATTCCAAACTGAATTGCCCAAGGGCTGAGAGACAGTGCCTTACCTATCCTGGTTTTCTTCCATCTGTCTCTCAAGGTCTAGATTTTGATTTCAGACTTTTGACAAGTTTTCTCTTTCTGCACAGTACACTTTTTTGACAGTAGAGGGCACTTTGAATTTAGACAAAACCCAAGAAAGCTCTGAATCTTCATTCAGGGAGCTTTTGTTTGACTATAAAGAAATAAAATGTAATTTTAGTGTACATTTTAAATGATGCATAGTTTTTAACTGGGTGGTTAAAAGATTTGCTTCTGTTACATGAAATAAGTTTCTCATTTTATTTTATTTCACAAAAATACTGTAATATGAAATTCATGCACTATCACTCTGTCTGGAAAATATCAGTGATACAATAATATAACAAACAAATTAGGATCAATTCACAAATTAAATAGATCTTTGATTTTTCTCTAGTGAAAAGAGCCAATAAAGAGCAAATCTCCATGTACATGTTGTGACACATCAAAAATAACGCAACAAAACCCTAAAATCGCACTGCAAAAATACAAAATGTCTAAATAAAATCGGAGACATAAAGATTCTGTTTGTTGAGCTCACCACAGAAGTATAAATGCTTGAAACTTCTTCCTGTTTTGAATGCTACTGTAAAAATATACTTAATGAAATGTAAGCTTTCGCGTAATCGCATCATTTTATAAAAATGCCTTTAATTTCACATTGAAAATAGTATTAAAGTAATCTGCTAATCAATTATCTTAATTGTTTTTCACAAAATTATTTTCAAATATTTTCCAATAGCTACATCATTTTGTTGATATTATGTAAAAAAATTATCTAAATGTAGCGTAATTGTTTTTTCATTACAAATGAATATCTTGATGACATTCATTTATGTGACAAATGTAATCTTACTTGCAGTGATTCCACTCCATTTCAAATTACCAAAATATAAAATGCAATGCATTTAAAAAATTTAAATGCACAATGACTTCATCTATATACTTTTGGGACCACAACAAATAGTTATCTCTTTTAATTTAAGGCACTGGTTTTTTTAACTGTAAAAAAAATTTATTTTCCATTTCGTTGAAACTTTATGTATACAAAATGAAATTCTGAAGTTTGGCTTGTTCTTTCCAACCCAAAATGTGCCTACTTAAGGCTCATTTTGAGACTGGCAGCTTCCAGACTAAGGAGAAATCTCCAGTTTCACTCTTAAGGAGCTTATACTTAAAAATACAAAATGAATCTGTGTAATTCCGCAGCAAGTAAACAATGTCCCTAAAATCTTTAATGGTCAAATGCACAAGCATATAAAGAAATACATAATTGCATGGCAGAATTAACGTGCATATATGGGAAATTTTGTCAACTTTTAGGGAGAATTTAACGGTCATGTGGAGTAGGCTTAACGAGGGCAAACAGGATAGTTATAAATGCCAACAAATGGACAGTTAGTTTTGCTGGGATATTTAATAGAGGAGAGAAATCTGAAAAAAAAATATTGTATTTTGTTGCTATTGTTTATCTAAATAAGAAAAAGGAAGTTGAGTGTTTCCGCTCACCCTGACTTCCAAAAGTACGAGAAAAAAATAATACAAAGCTGTGTCTCACACGTAACCTTGCCCTGAGTAATTTTCATAAATGCAAAGCAAGTAAACAGCAATTGTCACTACTCTAAACGCATTGCCGCACTCAGTACTATTTATCTTTACTTCTTCCCTCTTTCATTATTGCCGGTAAACTATGTATTTGTCACTAACACTGTCTGAATAGATTTGAAACAGTAAGTGTAACAGGCTCAAATGGACAGTGCCTATTATCTCGTCCCTTTTCTCTCTTGCCCTTTTGTGGCCTATAACTTCATTCAATGTGTAGCTACGTTTATGTTCTTTTTAAAACAAAAAGGGTCATAATGTTGTGTCTGCTAATACTGAAATTGCCTAATTTGTTCATCTTTTTTTCAACGCCTTGGAGCTGGTGACCCTCTGGAGTGATGCTTAGGTTTATCCCCATCAACTTCGAACATTAAGGTCCTGTGTAGTCACTGCCATCTCACCAACAAAATGCCTTAGGGTTTGACGAGCCCACCGGTAGATAAGATGCCGCAGAGGTCTGGGTCTAACCGGCTCAGGGAACGCTCTGCTGAAGCTGCAGGGACACCTACTAGAACAAGACCCGGTGTCATTCTCGAGCATCGCCGAAAAAGAACACCAGCTTTTCCAATCTCCAAAGCAAGGGAGGGAGCCGCCGATCAGCTGACGCTGAGAGGCGAGAGTGAAGGAATGAAAAGAATGTGCTTGCTCAGAAGATGGGAACGATAGGGACTCCCCGCTCTGTCCCCCCATGCAGACGGCACAGGGGAGAAGCCGGGCCTCCCCACAGCTGTTGCCACTCGGGCTGTCACCGCCGCGGCCGCTGCCTGTGACCGCGCCGCCGGGACGGTGTTTCCCGGTGCTGGGCCGGCCACAGCAGCTGCTTCTGCTTTCACTGTTGCCCCTGACCCATCGGTTTCTTCCTTGATTTTAACATTAGCTTTTTTTTCCCCCCTTTTCTTTCTTTTTTCTTTTTTCCTGGCAGTACCTCTTGTGAAAAGCAGAAAATACCCTCCACATTTGCCCGAGAGCTGGGGCGCAGGGAGAGGAGCGTAGCGTGGGGGGTAGTTAAGGCTTCTAACGGAGCTTGATTCCTGGGGCCCCTCCTGTCTTTTCTCTCCGCTCCGGTTAGCATTTTCCTTCCTGCGGCAGCAATGCTTTGTCAGCCTTGGGCTGGGAACTAACTCCAGGCGTGGTCCCCTCCTCCTTTCTGACTTTCAAGGATGCTTCACCCCTCACCCCCTCCAACAAGGAGAAAAATACCAAAGATATAAAGGGATGTAAATTCTGCACGATAACTTCATCTTTTGCAATCCAAATTTTACTGGGATTCATGTAAGAGAACACCGATCTTTTCAAGCCCTGGGACAATAAAATAAAATTCAAATGGATGAATATGGCAGGTTGGGGAGCAATTAACTGCTAATTTGGAAGAACACTTATTGAGGATTTTCCTGACCTGCCCATTCATGTTACTTCCCTTTCTAAGATCCTCTTCCCCTTTCAAGGCTAAAAGCTGGGTATGATTCAACTCATAAAAATATGTCACAGCAATCGGAATTTACCCTTTGACCTTCTACTCCCTCACTGCCACCTTACACACACACACACACACACACACACACACACACACACACACACACACACACACAACCCCGGAAGCTACAATTCACTAGCTAGTTCTGTTTTCACAAAACATGCCTTGTCAGTGGTGAAAACTGCCTTTTTGCACAAGATAAAACTTCTAAGATGCTATGATAAGACCTATTTGCAAAAAGAGCTCAAAGCTACGTTTTCTGTCTTGCATATGTGAATTCTGAGATGGTTTGATCAAGAGAGGTTGGTAGGTAAATAAATAGATGTTGTACGCATGGGCATGAAAAGAAAACTGTCACTAAATAGCAATCTTTCTGTTAACACCACTCTTCTTTATAAAATTTGCTTTTGTGGGTCAGTTATGGATGATTATAGTCAGCATTTAACATTAGGAAGTATAATTTTTTCAGGGATTCTAGTGACTAGATTTAAAACTAGAAAGGGACAGAAAGCTGAGTCTCAATGAATGAGGAGAGTTTTCTAGTTTTTACAAAAGCCCGTTCACCTTTCCAAATAAATTTTCCATGCCTTTGTGCAGTGAAAGCCCCTTTAACAGCTATGAAAAAATAGTACTAAGTGTTTTGTACAATTTCTTTTTGTGTGTGTGAAGCTAGAAAAGCCAACAAATGGGCAAAATACTGAATCAGGCCACCAGGGCCAGTTCTAATGCACAGAGGCATTTTTTACTGCATTTTTTGAACTATTACTAAATAAAATGTTTTCCTCCTCAGAGCCCGGCTAAATACTAATTTTCCAAAACATGAATATGACTTCTGGTGAAAAGTCGAAATAATTTAAATGCATGACTATACCATTGTAACCTCTCAAATTAACAATGCCCCCTTGGCCCTACCCTACATACTGAGAATGGTGCAGACTCTCAAATCACTTTTGGAGAGTCTAAAATGTCCAGCTTTCGAATCCAGAGGTTTGAGAGCGTAAAGGAGAAGTTTAAACATGATTTTCTCGGTGAACATGGGGACTAGAAATGTTGAATTGAAACCATTTCTGGCAATTCATTACTAGCAACAGACAAGTTAAAAAATAATTTTCCAGACAGGAATTAAGTAGTTTTTAACATTAGTATAATTGGGTTCTTCTTTTTAGACAATTATTTCTTTCCTCCATGTTTGCACGACATGCTATAAATACTGACATGGTTGAACTCAGAGCACAGAACTTATAACAATGCCAAAAAGAAAAAAAAATTACAAAAGGTCTTTTTTTAAGTAAGCACCATTTTCCCAAAATCTAGGGAAGTTTTCAATTTCTCTGCAGCAATTATTCACATTTGCTAATGATGTCTCTGGCACAGCATAGAAGATGATAACTTAGCAACATTTAGTCTTTAGGTAACAACAAATTTTCTCTGCTGTTTCTATGTGATTATCAAGGTGCTTTGGGCTTTTCCTCTTTTTTTTCATACTCTGGTTTGTTTGGAGGTCATGGAGCAAAAAACCTAAAGATAAATCTGCAAATATACGTGGATACTCTTTATCACTGTCACTGGCTTGGTGGTGGTCTGCCATTTTTATTGAAACTTGGGCACCAACTGCTGGTTAGAAATATTTTCCATGGAATTCTTTGTACTTTAAATAAACCACTACTCCAGAATCTGTGTTGTGTCCCTCATTCATCTTTCAGGCACAGAGTTTCATGTACCTTTTTTGGAGCTTTGACTCTGAAATATTTGTCTCGTATACAGCATCTCTAGCAATATTTGAATTCGGTGCAGTTTTATTAATGACCTTCAGCAAATTAGAGCAGAAATGTGTATCTTGAAGGTTTGCTCTATGACTTATCTTATGCAAAAATTAAAATTCATTTTCAAAAATTGAGCCTATATTCATTTTCTGATCTCTTATATACTGGTCTAGAGGCCAGTATAAAAAGGTCTCTATCTGGGTTTCCCTTAATGAACATCACAGAGGGGCGAAAGATTGTTGTTTTCTTTGGCATTTATAATCTTAAGGTGGTAGACAAATATGCATCTGCTTTTCCTAAGGAGAGGGAGATAATATGATAACCTTCTGATTATATACATAAGCGGAAACTGATCAGCTTCTCTGGTGGTTCATTTTTTTAAGGGCAAGTTCCAGTTGGATTGTGCTAATGCACATATTCATGAATCTCTCCAAACAGGATTCATGGCTCTCCAGGGAACCCTTGAAGTATGCATCATTGTTTCAATGAAGTATCTTCATTATAAAACATAGGGACTATAAAAAAGGTGAATGCCATTTGCCTCAGCCTAATACAATCTCTGTTGTGACTTTTGTTCACTATGATTTCTCTTTCCTTTTTTGTGTTTTTCTTTCTCTTTTTCTTTCTTCCTTCCTTCTCTCCTTCCTTTCTTCTTTTCTTCCTTCCTTCCTTCCTTCCTTTCTTTTTTGTAACAGATAGAAAAACTGACAAATTATCAAATTAAGTATTAGACAAAAATGAGGAAAAATGCTTTTGCTTTCAAAGTCAAACTTCATCTCCTTTGAAATGAGGTATGAGTAGAAAACTTAACTTCAAAATCTGAAAATCCTTATATTTGTACAAGTGTTTTATTTGATAAAAAGCAGCTTATGGAAATTTTTGGTCTCTGGGTATGCACAAGTTTCTTTCATTGAAACAGCAAAGCCAAAGATGGAGGTGTACAAAATAAGTAGGTAAACACCATTAAAGGAGGCAAAGAAGAGAGGAGCTATCATCAGAACAATGTAATGGAATCAGGCACACAAATTCTTCATCTCACAGGTATTACTGTAAAGGGTACTACTGTGTCTTGAACTGATCAGTCTTCTACTTGTTTGTATTTGCACCAAATACATATCCTAACATTTCCACTTTCTTCTCTGTAGAGTTCTTCCAAAGAACCTGAGAATTTAGAGAGTTCTACTAATGGACATGTTACAAAGAAACCTTTATTAGAGAGGACATGAATGGAGCTCTGAGAAAGACTAAAAAAGCCCTACCCTGCACTCTGGTATAATGGGGTGCTTTATAGGGAAGGAACACTGTCTTTGGGGTATGAACGACAGTTTAATACAACATCTATTGCAAGGAAACAAAGGAGTTATGTAGCTCACAAATTAGGGTATTCACATCCAGATATATTAGTGGTGGAGTGGAATTTAGTGTAAAATGATCTTGTCATCCAACACAGCACACTGTGGAATGTGGCATTCCTTAGATGTAAGTTGTATAGTCATCAAAATAGATTGTACAAGTCACAAATAACTGACACTCTGTGACTCTATAGTGATTAGCTCCCAAAAATAGTAATTCTTAATGGCACTAAAAATAAGATGAGACATCTATGATTAAGCAGGAAATGACAAATGCAATTCAAGATACTATATATTTCAGTTGTCTTAAGTCTTTCAGTGGAAATTAATTAAGTATCATATTTTTCAGGAGGCATAAGGAGCATAGCACATACAGCACGGGGCCCATGATTTATTGCTTCACTTAAGTCTCCATTTCAGATGGACAGCCAAATCTCAAATCTCTATTGCTTGACATACCATGAGGTGGTGCCGGGAATTGAACAAAGATTCAAGAACTCAGCACCATGGTATAGGGAGGGGCTCCTTGTCTAGTGGAAAGGCCAACAGGCAAACAGTAGTAATAGGGTCTCTACCCACTATTAAAATTAGTAAGGTCATGGCTAGTTCTAGGTTGCCAAATCCACTGGATTTACTTTCAAGTTTTGATTGACTGCGACGGTTGCCAACATTTGACATTATTGACCATACACATTCATTTTGTTTGCTTTCCCACACTATTTATAATATTGCTTGAACCCATTCCTAGCTACTTTTTTTTTTACCCTACATCTTATATTCATTTACCCCAACCTACTCTTTAAATGGAGCAATTTATCTTAGATCTGTCCTCAATCTTTGTTCTTTCCATTCCAAACCTTCTGCTTGAATGATCCCAAGTGTTCCTTTGGCTTTATATCTATATAGTGATGAGACTGACTCCCCAACCCCAGCTCTCATTTCTCCTCTGAGCTACACTCATAGAAACCACTCTCTCCTGAAAACCACCTGGAACCCCCACAAGAACACTGAATTTAGTATGCCCAAAGCTGAATTCATATTATCCTCTCCCATTTTCCACATTCTACCTATTCTTTGTCTCTCTCTTGAGCTCCCTTAACTTAGAAAGGCAGTATCACCCAAACTGTTGCTTAAGTCAGAAAGGTATAAATTATTCTTCTCTCTTGTGCTTTACTACCAATCAGTTATTAATTCCTATTCTTAATCAATAGATTTATTTCCATCTCTATCACCACTTTCTTGTTTCAAGCCACCATCTATCATTAGGATTGCAGCAGACTTCTACCTGGTCTCTTTGCCTCTAGGGATACTCTCATCTAATACTTTTCCCCCAGTGTTCTTTCTGAAATACAAATCTATGACACAGGTGTAACGTGTTAATGTAGGCTGAAGGAGGAGGCAGAGAAGATAGAAAACATTTTACGTGGCATGATATTGTGAATATTCATCTGACCATTAGCAAATCCTCTTAGTTCTACCATCAAAGCATAAGTTAAATAACATCCTCTGCCTGAATTACTGTAATAGTTCCTAATTGGTCTCCCTATCTCAGTCTTTTTTATTCTAAAGTCTATTTTTAAGAGAACAGTCAGAGTAATACTGTTAATGTGGAAGTCAGATTGTGTTGTGTCTCTATTCAAAAGCCTCTAGGGCTTTTCCATTTCATTAAAAGTAAAGTCAAACACTCAGTGTCCCATAAGGACCTAACTGACCTAGTTCCCTAGGTTGACCTATTTGATTTTATCCCCTTACCAATCTTTCTCTAGTTCACCACAGACTCAACCTTTAAAAACACAGACCAGGAGAATTGAGTAGAGTAATGCCAAGTTAACCTTGGGACCAAATCCAAGCTCTGTAGTTATCTGGTTTGGGGATATAAAGAAAATTATTTTATCTCCCTTAGCTTCCATTTCCTCATATTTAAAATTAAAATAAAATGCCCACTTCAAAGGGCTTTTGTGAGGAAATGAGATATGTAATAAGATATATTCCTGCCATGTAAAAATTTTATTTTTTATCCATTCAAAACCAGTTCAAAGAGATCTCCTATTTTGAACTAACACAATTAATTTTTCCTGAAAACAGTCATATTTATTAACTTATAAACTTAATGGTTCATATAATAATGTCCTGTAGTAAACACTGGATTTCAAAATGAATCTTTGTTGTTTGTGTTATTTTATTCTCAGAAAATTCACTGAATTGACTCCATTTTCCATTATAATTTTAAAATATGTAGAATCCTATTATCATCTATAACCTTGTTATAGTTTTCTTTTTTAATTTTTCTAAAATGTTTCAATGTAAGAAAAAAATGTTAACATAGCATATTGAATCCATTTGAATTACATTGGAATTTCCTTAATAGATTCTTAAAATATACTCATTATACTCTGAAAGAATTCAGTCGTTTCAGCTATAAACTTTGTAGCAATGTCATGAATTTCATATCACATGTCTAAACAGAAAGCAGGCAGGTCTGTGTTCAAATTTTAACATCAACCTTTACTAGCTCTGTGACCTCAAAAACATTTAACCACTCTGAGTCTAATTTCCTATTTCGTGAAATGGGGTTAATAAATAGTACTCACCTCACAGAAGAATTCTGAGGATTAAGCAAGATATGCAAGTAAGACATCTTATAATGGTAACTAATAGTAGCAGAGGCAAGGGTAATAATCATATTCATAGTAGTAATATTAGTCTCTTCAAAATAAGATTCTGGAAAAGAATATTAAATGATCTTGAAAACTCTATTATGATTGGTCTCTCCATTCTCTTAAGAGATAAAAAGACACAAGTATTTCTTTATCTTCTTATTTTTATAGTTTTCTTAACAGAAAAAAAAATGGTAAGAATATGCTGCCCAAGCTTTTGCAAAAACTAGAGAAAGATTTAGAGTATTATGCCATGGAGTGTAAAGCTGTGATACATTGTATTTATTTGGTAAATACTGAAAAAAAAAGATAGATAAGTCAAACTATAAAAATCTGTGCTGTGAGCAGCAGTTTTTCCCAGGAGACATTAAAAGTATGAAACAGAAAAAATAAATGTTAAATTAAGCCTTGGCTGAGATAAGTGTGGAAAAAGCCTAATCAAAGAAGTTACATTTTCTCTGCTCAATTTTTTTGTGTATGCACTTCTCTATATCTTAACTTTTTAGTTCGTAGGGATAACTGTAATGTACAAAAGTATTTTCTTAGCAAACTGACCATTAGGAAGTTAAAATAATCTTGGGGAAAAAAGAACAGGATAGTCAGAAAAATTGCACAGAGTATGAGTTTGAGACAACTTTTCCATTCAACATTTAAAGCTAGAGATACTGTCAGACAAAAATGCATTTCCAATGTCTTAAAGAAGATATATAATCATTAATGTAGTAAAAAGCAAGGCTATCTTTTAATTTATTACTGGATCACACAGTTCTCACATGTGAATCAAGTATTACTGGATCACACAGTTCTCACATGTGAATCAAGTATTAAATGTATTTTTGATAGAGTCAGGAAATCAGTGTGAATAAGATAGCATTGCTGTAACAGTCAAAGGGTACCACTCAGGCCTCTTCAGTCAGATTTTTCTGAGGCTGAGATTCACTGTCATGTGAATGAAGCAGCCATGGTAAGACTTGGTTATAAAAGATGTAGGTTCCATTATCATTTCTAACACTCTCTAGTTGCATGCACCAAACAAAAACAAAACACACACACACACACACACACAAAAAAAAAAACTTTATTCATTGAACACCTATTATGTACTCTGGTGTCCAGTGGGGGTAGAGGTCAGAAGAAAGGATAAATACCATTTGGTCCCTGACCCCCATACCACAGCATGGTGGAGAGACACACATGAAGATAAATGTGTCCCTTTGCTCATTTATATTATACAAATTTATTAAGACCTGTTATGTATCAGGCACTATACTAGGCAATGTTAAGAGAATACTGAACAAAATATATGAATAAATAAACAAACACACAAATAAAAAATAAATAAAATTAAAACCTAATCTCATTGAGCTTATATCTTAGTAAATAGGAAAAGACTAAAAGTGAAATATATAAGGTGTGATCAAAAAATACAGTGACTGTTTAAATAAATAAAAAATGATACAGTAAAAGACACATTGCCATTAATCCCTCTCAAAATACTCCCCCTCACCACAAACACATTTATCCCATCATTCTTGCCATTTTCTGAAACAGTTCTGGAAGTCCCCTTTCATGAGTGTCTTTATTTCATCCTCTATTGTGACAATGCTCTGTGTCATGCATTGCTTCTGGTACAGCAATTTCTGTCAAATCAAAACATTATGGTGTGTCCTCATCCACCTATTCACTGGATCTGGCACCATGTAACTTCTGGCTCTTCTCCAAGTCAAAATGACGATGAAAGGAAAACATTTTGAATTGATTCAGGACATCGAGGCAGCCACGACAGCACAACTAAAGACACTCACAAAAGAGGACTTCCAGAACTGCTTCAAAATGTGCAAGGATGATGGGATAAGTGTGTCCAAAGTGAGGGGGAGTATTTTGACGGTGATTAATGGCAATGTGTCTTTTACTGTAAAGTTTTTTTTTTTTAATTTAAACATTCACCATATTTTTTATTATACCTCATATAAGTAAAACATATGGTACACTATATGTTTATAAGTCTATGGAGCATATAATGCAGGGAAGGAGAATGGAAGCTCAACTTTTAAATATATTGATCTCAGAAAGCCTCACTGAGAAGACGATACTCCAGCAAAAACCTGAAGAAAGTGAGAGAAAACTCAGGCAAATATTTGTAGGAAGAGAATTTCAGGAAAGGACAGCAACTACAAAGGCCCTGGGGCAGGAGCATGTTTGATGTGTATGAGAAGCAGCAGAAAGGTCTTATACACAGAGCAGAATGAGCAAGGAATGAGACTGGAGAGATGAAACAGGGACCAGATTGCTCAGGGCCCTAGAGACAAGTTTTGGAACAGATCTCTCTTGGCATTACAAGGACACAGTGTTGAAAATAGA
Organism: Rhinolophus hipposideros; assembly: GCF_964194185.1. NCBI lineage: Eukaryota > Metazoa > Chordata > Mammalia > Chiroptera > Rhinolophidae > Rhinolophus > Rhinolophus hipposideros. The sequence goes on from NC_138052.1 coordinate 41,359,858, forward strand.
GTATATGGAGAGAAGGGCAGAAATATGGAAACTTATAAGTCATTCTTGCAACAATAGTCCATGAGAGCGATGATAATAGCTGGCTAAAATGGAAGTTATAAGAAGTTATCTGATTCTGGGTAGATTTTGAAGATAAAGTTGACTGCATTTACTGATGGATAGGATGTATCACTGTAATATCATGTTTATTTTGTTATGAAGTGTGTAATAGCTGGATCTCTCTTTTTTTTTTTTTTTTTGTTCCCTTTACTGCCTCTAAATACCCATACACTACAGATTAATTTTGTCTAAGATTTAGGAAAGATTTCACAGGAAAAATGGCATTGACATTGAATTTGATCTTAAAGAATGACTAAAATTTTTCTGGCTGGGAGAAAGGGAAAAGACACTCCAGGGCTTTGCACTTAGTAAATCATTGGAAACTTGAATGAAATCAGTGTCAATGGGGATGGACCACATTATATTTATAAAACATCTGAAGGTGTTGGTTCATGGCATGATATGAGAAGTATGAGTAGCTACATGTACATATGTGGACTTGGGCCAGGGACTTTTGGTAACACAATGCAGAAACTAAATTCAAATGGTTTTAATAATAATAATAATAAAAAAAATCGGTGCAATGCAAACTTGGCTGTATCCAGGATCAAAAGAAAAAAAGAGATGTTTTTAGAGCTTGCTTTATTATTCTCTGTTTCTCAGCTCTGCTTTTCACTGTATGTTGCCTTCATTCTGCTGACAGGCTGTCTTCATGAGACAATAAAATGACTGTCAATAACTTCAGCAAAAAGTGGAATTTGTTTCTCCCATACTCTAATATTTTCCACCAATGAAAGAATTCCTGTTGGAAGGGAAAAGAGTAACAGGATTTAACCCTGTATCCCATGCCCATCTCTGAGCCTCACAGAAAAGCTATGGAACGGTAGAGAGGTGACTGATTTCCTAAGGGAAAATGGAAGTACTGGGCAGATAAAGCAACAGATGAACACTGCAGCTGGCAAACAAGGTTGGGGAAGATAAAGGATCTGATGAACCAAATGAAGCACTCAGATTTTAGGCCAAGAATTAACATGATCAAGTTTATGTTTCTAAAGATTAGTGGTAATAAGGGAACAGATTATGTTAAGAAGAAGCTAGACTCAGTGTGATAAATTGCATTACTGGCACTAGTTCTTAATTTATCCCTGTATCTACCCCCTTCACCATATGACAAAAAATAGCAGAGTACATGCTCATTTCCTCACTCCTTGATTTTGAGTACAAGTCAACATGACTTGCTTTAGCAATAAACTAGGTATAAGTAATGTGCCAATTCCCAGCCTAGAACTCAAGAAGCCTTTAGAATTTCTGCTTCTGTTCACATGGCCCTGCAATTGCCAAGCCAGGGCTACTTTTTTGTTCTAGAAGGGACAAGAAAGAAAACAAGGGAAGCAGAGCTAAACTCCTTCAGCTTATCCCAGCCCAGATCAGCCAACCACCAGGTGTACAACCAAGCCCAGTTAAGATCAGCAATGCCTCTTAGCCCAGCCCAGCCCAGATATCTGACCTACTGATGCATGAGAATAAATTATGGCAGTTTTAAGTTACTGAGTGTTGAGTAATTTGTTGCAACAAAAGTGTAAGTTTGGCCATAGTTAACTGGATACCTTCAGGACTCTCATATAAGTGGCTGTTAAAATAATAAGCAAAAAATGGCAAGGAATGGGGCGGCCAGTTGGCTCAGTTGGTTAGAGCACAGTGCTCATAACACCAAGGTCTCCCGTTCGATTCCCACATGGGCCAGTGAGCTGTGCCCTCTACAACTAGAGTGAAAACAATGGCTTGATTTGGAGCTGATGGGTTCTGGAAAAACACACTGTTCCTCAATATTCCCCAATAAATTTTTTTTTTTAAAGTGTCAAGGGTAAATCAAAACTGCCGAGAGGAGGCAGGGCTGGGCATCTAACGCCTGATAGATACTTAGGAAGTAACTTAGGATGATAAATAAGTTTCCAATTTACTACGAGGGTAGAAGTAAAAAGATCACTTGGAGAAATACAATATCAGAGGTGGCAACACCCAATTTGCCCTTGGAACTGTGGATGGGGACTTGGTTTAATTGTGAGAGGACAAGAAGTAAATGAGGCTAAGGAAGCTGATAATACGACTGGGAAAAATATGAAGAAAGTGAAAGAATCAAGATTATGAAGACCTCCAATAATGATTCATCAAAATAAGGGAAATAGCAAAGAGACATGTTGCTGAAGGCAATAGAGAAAGCAGAGGAATGCTTGGTTACCATGATTAAGTATTACAGGAAAATTGATTCGGTACATGAACGCTAAAAAAACATAACTTAGCCATTGAGAGGTTTTTGGCAACTTTGATAAGATCAACTTTAATACAATGGAAAGAGAACCAGACTGGGAGGAGTTGAGTGTCAATGGGAAAAGGTGGCAGGTAGCAAACTTCCACAAACTTTAGTAGTGACGGAAGGAGAGAGATGGTTTCACAGGATGACAGGTCCAAAGAGAGCATGGTGCAGCCTAATGAGAAGGCCGGGGAAATACAGGGTAGAAGAGAGGATGACCTGAAGCTAAAAGCTTACTTTTCAAAAAGTTGTGAGAACTAAATGATGATGATGATGATAATAATAATAATAATAATAGCAATGATAATAATAATAACTATAATACACTTACTGAGAGTGTAAGTAGGTGCTGAGTATTTTACATGTATCATCTCATTTAAAAGTCTAAAGTGTTCTATGAGATACAAAAATTATTATTATTTTTTATAGGTGAAAAATCGAGGCTTAGAATATTAAGTAGCCTGACTTAAGTCTTATGGATCTTAAGTCTTATGGAGGAGAATACTGACTCTAGAACATGAATTATTTTTCATTACTCTAAAGTACCTAACAATTTATAAAATGCTGTAGAAATTAATGACTGTGTGTGTACTGTGCATACACACATATACATGCATACCATACATACATACATACATATATACATAGAGGGAGTAGGCAGATTAATTTCACTTTGCCAGAACACCAGCCCCTAAGTCATTTCCCATAAGTTACTAGAGAAATTTAAATGTAAGAAGTGATGAATCATCTGGAAGTTGGGGATGCCAGATAATGTTTCTTTGTAGATGGCTAAATGAAAGTCGCTTTGTTCTTTAATAACTAGGGACATAGCAAAGTCAACTCTGAGAACAATAGGTCTAAGGAAATCCACATTATAAACACTATAAACAACCATTTAGCTATAGTGGTTGAGCAAGTAAAACTAGGGTTATTTTTGGTTTTTGGTTTTTGTTTTTAAGTGTGAGGATTAATATATGTATGTACAAGTTTACCACATAGGAAATAATCATTTTTTAAATATTTGTCTATAAACTGATACACTTAATATAAACTGTAATTAATGTAATTTTCTTTTCTTACAAAAAAGCAATGTTAGATATTATAGGATCCAGGATCATCAATCTTACTCTCGTTTCACGTTGCACAATCAAATAGATGCTAGAGATGTAGTGAATGGGTTAGATATCTATTGACTCCATTATACTCGTGAAGTTTGAAGGCTCCTTTTTGAAAATAGACTTTACTTTTTAAAGCAATTTTAGATTTATAGCAAAATTGGGAAGAAGATACAGAGTTCCCATATGCATTTTCTCCCGGCATACACACAGCCTCCCCCACTGTCAACATTACAGTACCAGAGTGGTACATTTGTTACATACATGAAATTACATTGATATATTATTATTATCGGAAGTCAGTAGTATACCTAAAGGGTCACTCTTGGTGTTGTATATTCTATGGGTTTTATAAATGTGTAAGGACATGTATCTACCTTTGTAGTATCTTCAAGAGTAGTTTCACTGCCTTAAAAAAATCCTCCGTGCTCTGTCTATTCATCCCTATCTCCCCCTAGCCTCTGGAAACCACAGATCCTTTTATTGTGTCTATAATTTTGCCTTTTCCAGAATGTCATATAATTGGAATCATATAGTACTATGTAACTTTTTCAAATTGGTATCCTCCAGTTAATAATATGCATTTAAGTTTCCTCTCTTTTCATGGCTTGACAATTCATTTCTTTTTAGCACTGCATAATGGTCCATTATCTAGATATACCACAGTTTATTTAGCCATTCACAATCTGAAGGAATCTATTTGTGAAAGGGTCTGTTTCCATGCTCTCTAGTCTACTCCATGGATCTACTTCTCTGTTCTGTCACCTATATCATAATCTTGATAATGTAGCTTTACAGTAAATCTTGACGTATAATAATATCAGTCCTTCAACTTTGTTCTTCTTTAATATTGTGTTGGCTATTCTGGGTCTCTTGCCACTCCATATAAACTTTTCAATCATTTTTTTATATATATTTACAAAATAACTTGCTGAGATTTTGAATGGGATTGCATTAAATCTACAGAACAATTTGGTGAGAACTGACATCTTGATAATAGTGACTGCCTATCCCATAAATGTGAAATAGCGCTCCATTTATTTAGTTCTTTGATTTCTTTCAACAGAGTTTGTAGTTTTCTTCAGATAGATCTTGTACATATTTATTTGGATTGATGCCTAAGTACTTCATTTTTAGGGGGCACTATACCAACTGAATTGTGTTTTTAATTTCAAACTCCACTTGTTTATTGCTGGTATATAGGAAATGAGTTAACTTCTGCTTATTAAACTTGTAACCTGCAACTTTGTGATAATCACTTATTAATTCCAAGAATTTGTTGTTGTTGATTTTTTCAGATTTTCTAAATATATAATGATATAATCTGTGAAGAAAGGCAGTTTTACTTCTTCCTTCTCAATCTGCATACTTTTGGTTTCCTTTCCTTGTCTTATTTTTTTTTTTGTCCCCAAAACTGTTTCTGATTAGTTCATTCACTTATTCTTTTCTTTAGATTCCGCATATAAGTGAGATCATATGGTACTTGTTTTTCTGTTTCTGACTTATTTCGCTTAACATAATGTTCTCTAGATCCATCCATGTTGTTACAAATGGTAAGATTTCTTTTTTATTTATGGCTGTGTAATACTCCATTGTATAAATGTACGACAATTTCTGAATCCAGTTGTCTACCGATGGGCATTTCGGTTGTTTCCATGTCTTGGCTATTGTGAATAGTGCTGCAATAAACATAAGGGTGCATATATTTTTTCAAATTAGTATTTTGGATTTCTCTGGATAGATCCCTAGGAGTGAAATTACTGGATCATAGGGTAGTTCCATTTTCAGATTTCTGAGATACCTCCATAATGTTTTCCATAGAGGTTGCACCAATCTGCAATCCCACCAACAGTGCACAAACGGTCCCTTTTCTCCACATCCGCACCAGCACTTGTTGTTTGTTAAATTATTGATGATAGCCATTTTGACTGTGGTGAGGTGGTATCTCATTTTGGTTTTTATTTGGATTTCTCTGATGGTTAGTAAGGTTGAGCATTTCTTCATATGTCTGTTTGCCATCTGTATGTCCTTTTTAGAAAAATGTCTCTTCATGTCCTCTGTCCATTTTTTAATTGGGTTGTTTGTTTTTTTGGAGTTGAGTTGAATGAGTTTTTTTATAGATTTGTGATATTAATCCTTTATCAGATATATCATTGGCAAATATCATTTCCCATTCAGTAGGATCCCTTTTTGTTTTATTGATGGTTTCCTTTGCTGTGAAAAAAACTTTTCAGTTTGATGTAATCCCACATGTTTATTTTTTTCTCTTACTTCCCTCGCACGAAGGGATATATCGGTAAAAATCTTACTCCGGGTAATGTCTGTGAAGTTTCTTCCTATATTTTCTTCTAGATATTTTATGGTTTCAGATCTTACATTTAAGTCTTTAAGCCATTTTGAATTTATTTTTGTATATGGTGTAAGGAGGTGGTACAGCTTCATTTTCTTGCATGTGTCTGTCCAGGTTTCCCAGCACCATTTATTGAACAGACTGTCTTTACCCCATCGTACATTCTTGCTTCCATTTTCGTAGATTAAATGGGCATATAGGCATGGATTTATTTCTGGACTCTATTCTGTTCCATTGATCTATGTGTCTATTTTTATGCCAGTACCATGCTGTTTTGATTACTGTAGTCTTGTAGTATAATTTGAAGTCAGGTATCGTTATACCTCCCACTTTGTTCTTATTTCTCAAGATTGCTGAGGCTATCCGGGGTCTTTTATGGTCACATATAAATTTTAGAATTATATGTTCTATTTCTGTGAAAAACGCCGTAGGTAGTTTGATAGGAATTGCGTTGAATATGTATATTGCCTTAGGCAGTATGGACATTTTAACTATATTAATTCTTCCTATCCATGAACATGGAATGTGTTTCCATCTATTTATGTCTTCTTTCATTTCTTTCTTCAGTGTCTTATAATTTTCTGAGTACAGATCTTTTACTTCTTTGGTTAAATTTATTCCCAGGTATTTTATAGTCTTTGGAGCAATTGTAAATGGGATTGTTTTTTTAATTTCTCCTTCTGATGTTTTATTATTGGTATATACAAATGCAACTGATTTCTGAATATTAATTTTGTATCCTGCTACTTTACTAAATTCATCTATCAGCTCTAATGGTTTCTTGGTGGATTCTTTAGGGTTCTCTATATATAGTATCATATCATCTGCATATAATAATAATTTTACTTCCTCCTTACCAATTTGGATGCCTTTTATTTCTTTTTCTTGTCTGATTGCTGTGGCTAGAACTTCCAGCACTATGTTAAATAGAAGTGGAGATAGTGGGCAACCTTGCCTTGTTCCTGATCTTAGGGGGAATGGTTTTAGCTTTTCTCCATTGAGTATGATGTTAGCTGTGGGTTTGTCATATATGGCCTTTATTATGTTGAGATATGATCCCTCTGTTCCCACTTTCTCAAAGGTTTTTATCATAAATCGTTGCTGGATTTTATCAAATGCTTTTTCTGCATCTATTGATACGATCATGTGAGTTTTATTTTTCATTTTGTTAATGTGGTGTATCACATTAATTGATTTGCGAATGTTGAACCACCCTTGCATACCAGGGATGAATCCCACTTGATCATGGTGAATGATCTTTTTAATGTATTGCTGAATTCTGTTCGCTAATATTTTGTTGAGGATTTTTGCATCTATGTTCATTAAAGATATCGGCCTGTAGTTTTCTGTTTTTGTGGTGTCTTTGTCTGATTTGGGGATCAGGGTGATAGTGGCTTCATAAAAAGTGTTTGGGAGTCTTCCCTCCTTCTGGATATTTTGGAAGAGCTTGAGGAGAATAGGTGATAATTCTTTTTTGAACGTTTTGAAAAATTCACCTGTAAAGCCGTCTGATCCAGGGCTTTTGTTTGTTGGGAGATTGTTGATTACTGATTCAATTTCTCTTATGGTAATCAGTCTATTCAGGTTCTCTGTTTCTTCTTGAGTTAGCCTTGGAAGGTTGTACGCTTCTAGAAAATTGTCCATTTCTTCCAGATTGTCAAATTTGTTGGCATATAGTTGCTCATAGTAGTTTCTTAAATTTTTTTGTATTTCTGTGGTGTCTGTTGTCACTTCTCCTCTTTCATTTCTGATTTTATTAATTTGGGTCCTCTCCTTTTTTAAATGAGTCTGGCTAAAGGTTTGTCAATTTTGTTTATCTTCTCTAAGAACCAACTCTTGGATTCATTGATCTTTTGTATTGTTTTTCTGGTTTCTATTTCATTTATTTCTGCTCTGATCTTTATTATCTCCTTCCTTGTGCTCCCTTTGGGCTTATTTTGCTGTTCTTTTTCCAGATCCCTTAAGTGTGAAGATAAACTGTTAATTAGTGATGTTTCTTGTTTCTTTAGGTAGGCCTGCAGTGCTATGAATTTCCCTCTTAGGACTGCTTTCTCGGCATCCCATAGATTTTGGGTCGTCGTGTTTTCATTCTCATTTGTCTCGAGATATCTTTTGATTTCTTCCTTGATCTCCTGCTTGACCCATTCATTTAGTAATAAGTTATTCAGCCTCCATGAATTGGTGTGTCTTCCAGTTTTTTTCCTGTAGTTCATTTCTAATTTCATAGCACTGTAGTCAGAGAAGACAATTGGTATGATTTCAATTTTTTTAAATTTATCAGGACTTGTTTTGTGGCCTAACATATGATCTATCTTGGAAAATGTTCCATGTGCGCTTGAGAAGAACGTGTATTCTGCAGCATTGGGGTGAAATGCTCTGAAAATATTGGTTAAATCCAAGTGGTCCAATGTATCATTTAAGGCTGATGTTTCCATATTGATTTTCTGTCTGGAGGACCTGTCCTTTGTTGTCAAATGTGTGTTGAAGTCCCCTACTATGATAGTGTTACTGTTGATCTCTGTCTTTATGTCAGTCAGTACCTGTTGTATATATTTAGGTGCTCCTATGTTAGGTGTATAGATGTTTATTAAGGTTATGTCCTCTTGTCGGATTGATCCCTTTATTATTATATAGTGCCCATCTTTGTCTTTTAATATGTTCTTCATTTTAAAGTCTATTTTGTCAGATATAAGTATTGCAACTCCAGCTTTTTTCTCGCTTCCATTTGCATGAAATATCTTACTCCAACCCTTCACTTTCAGCCTGTGTGTGTCTTTTGATCTGAGGTGTGTCTCTTGTATACAGCATATACAAGGGTCTTGCTTTCTTATCCACTCAGCCACCCTATGTCTCTTGATTGGAGCATTTAATCCGTTTACATTTAAAGTGATTATTGATAGGTACATAGTTATTGCCATTTTTTAAATTTGCAGTTAGATTGTTTTCATCTTTCTTCTATTTCCAGAAATCCTTTTAGTATTTCTTGCAATGCTGGCTTGGTGCTAATAAATTCCTTCAGTTTATTCTTTTCTGGGAAGCTCTTTATCTCTCCATCAACTTTAAATGATAGCCTTGCTGGATATAGCAATCTAGGTTGTAGGCCTTTGTGATCCATCATTTTGAGTATCTCCTGCCACTCCCTCCTGGCCTTCAATGTTTCTGTAGAAAAGTCATTTGATAGTCTTATGGGAGTTCCTTTGTATGTAACCCTCTGTCTTTCTCTTGCTGCTTTTAGGATTCTCTCTTTGTCTTTAAGCTTTGCCATTTTAACTATAATGTGTCTTGGTGTGGACCTATTTGGGTTTATCCTGGTTGGAATTCTCTGCGCTTCCTGGGCATGTATGTTGGTTTCCTTCATCAGGTTAGGGAAGTTTTCGGACATTATTACTTCAAATATATTCTCAATCCCTTGCTTCCTCTCTTCACCTTCTGGTATTCCTATGATGTGCATGTTGTTGCGCTTGATGTTATCCCAGAGGTCTCTTAAACCATCTTCATTGTTTTTTATTCTTTTTTCTCTCTGTTGTTCTGTTTGGGTGATCTCTGCTAACTTGTCTTCTAAGTTGCTGATTCGATCCTCTGCTTCATCTAACCTGCTGGTAAATCCTTCAAGTGAGTTCTTATTTCGATAATTGTGTTCTTTAGTTCTAACTGGTTGTTCGTTATGATTTCTACCTCCTTCTTTAGTTCTAACTGGTTGTTCTTTATGATTTCTACATCCTTCTTTATGTCTTCTCTAAGCAACTTAAACATTCTTATCACCAGTGTTCTGAACTCTGTCTCTGATAGGTTGGTTACCTCTGCTTCCAGTTGTGGAGGTCTCTTCTGTTCTTTTATTTGGAACATGTTTCTTTGTCTCCCCATTCTGACTGACTCTCTGCGTTTGCTTTGATGTATTAGGTAGATCCCTAGAGTTCTTAGCTCTTGCTGGGTTATCTTATGTAGTATGTTTCCTTTATATATGACTTGCACTACTTCATTCTTCTCCTCTGCGTGTGCTCCAAAGGTGACTCTTGTGTTGTGTATATTGTCTTGTTCAAGAAGAACTTTAATTGCTTTTTGCTTGTGAGTAGCTGGATTTAACTCCTAGGCTGACTAGTTGTGAGACTTGGCTCTGCCCACCACAGGGTGTTCTGCTGGATGAGGGTTGACCACTTGAATGAGGTTTGGCCTCTATGGGCTCTTGTGTCTGCAGAGAATTCCCTCTGGGTGTGTGACTTGTAGGTCAAACCTGGTAGTACTCTGGTTTGGTCTGGAGTTGGCTTCTGGATATGTTGAATTTTGTGCCTCTTAAGCTGGGCCCTGGTAGGGCAGTTTCAAAACAAAGCAAATCACCAAGAACAACAACAACAACAACAACAACAAAGAAAACCAAAACCAAGTACACTCACATGTAAAAACGACCAACAACCCCCACTCAACACAGGCAAATACATCAGAAAAACAAAGTCAAAACAAAACAAAACAAAAAAACAAACAAAACAAACAAACAAACAAAAAACAAAAGAAAACAAAAGAAAAAGAAAAAGAAAAAAAAAGAGAGAGAGAAAAAAAAAAAGCAAAACAAGGAGCAGCACCAGTCTTGGCTTAAGTCCACCAAGTAATCTCCAGGTTGTCCGCTGTGCCAAAGAGTCTATTGCACAGGCAGCACCGGTCACCTGGTGCCCATAGTAAATTTGGGACTGTAGATTTCAATGCGAGGGTCTGAGGGGTCTCGATGACAGTTTTTAGAGAGTCAGTGCTGTTTCTGTCCTTGCCTGCACAAATGCAGGCTGAGAATAGCATCCCCAGCCCTGTGTCCAGTACTCCTGAGACTTAGGACACTTCATCCGTGTGTGTGGGGTGGGCGGCGGGCAGGAGATTTTTGAGCTGCTGAAAGCCAGAAGCTGCCTCTGCCACTTCTCCCTGCCAATCTCAGGGAGTGCCTCCGCAGTTGCCCTTACCCCGACCCAGGCCAGCCAGAAAGGGGGGGGGGGGGCTGAGGATGTAGGGGTCTTCTCTCTCCCAGGCCAGCTGCATCACACTCCTCCCGCAGACCCGAAAAGGTGGTGGCTGGGGGTGGAGGAGTCTCGTCTCTCCTCGTCCAGCGAAAATCCCACTCCTCCCAGCCTCTTCCGTGGGTCAGAGCTGGCTGCCAATCTTCCCAGAGCCTGAGCACTGAGGCTCCTCTGTAATCTGACACTCTCCTTGTCTTATTACATTAGCTAGAACTTTCAGTATAATATTGAAAAGAAGTGGTAAGAGGGGGTATCTTTTCTTTCATCCTGATCTTATAGGAAAATCTTCAAGTTTCTGGACATTAAGTACAATATTGGCTGTAGGTTTTTACTGGTGTTTTTAACCAAGTTGAGGAAGTTCTCCTGTATAGCTAATTTGCAGTGAGATTTCTTTTAATCATAAATAACTGTTAGATTTTTGTCAAATGATTCTTCTACATCTATTGACATGATCCTGTGAGTTTTCTTCTTTAGCTTGTTGACGTAATGGATTACCTGGGATAGATTCCACATGATCATGGTGAATAATTCTTTTCATATATTTTTTAGATTTGATTTGCAATATTTTGAGGATTTTTGCATCAATGTTTGTGAAAGATACTGGTCTATAGTTTTTTTTTTTTTTTTTTATTTGTAATGTCTTTATCTGGTTTTAGTATTTCGTATTCTAAGTCCTAATAATATGAATTAGGACATATCCCCTCTGCTTCTATCTTTATGTACAGAATCGGGTTAATTTCTTCCTTAACTATTTACTAGAATTGACCAGTGAAACCACCTGGGCCTGAAGCTTTCTGTTTAAATAGTTATTAATTATTTATTCAACTTATTTAGAAGATATAGGCCCATTCAAACTGTCTTTGTTCTTCTTGTGTGAGTTTTGGGAGATGTGTCTTTCAAAGAATTCTTCTATATAATTTATGTTATCAAGTTTGTGGCTTAGAATTGTTCACAGTGTTACTTTACTTGTATTATCCTTTCACTGTCTATGTGATCTGTACTGATGTCCCCTCTTTCCTTTCTGAAATTAATAATCTGTGTCCTATCTCTTTTTTTCCCTAGTCTAACTAGATGCCCATTATTTTTATTGATCTTTTCAAACAACCAGCTTTTTTCAAAGAACCAGAATTTTCCCTTTTTATTTCCTGCTTTTAGTTTGAGTACTGTCTAACTTTTATTAATTCTTTTTCTCTACTTACATTGATTAATATATATATATTTTTTTTCAATTACAATTGGCAGACATTATTATATTAATTTCAGGTGTACCACATAGTGATTAGATATTTATATAACTTATGAGGTGATCACCCCAATAAATCTAGTATGCACATGACACCATTCATAGTTATTGCAATATTATTGACTATATTTCTTATGCTATACTTCACATCCTCACAACAATTTTGTAACTACCAATTTGTACTTCTTAATCCCTTCTCCTTTTTCACTCATCCTCTCAAACCCCTCTTATCTGGCAACCCTAAAAATTTTCTTTGTATCTATGAGTTTGATTCTGTTTTGTTCGTTTATTTTATTCTTTAGAATCCACATATAATAGAAGTAATGTGGCATTTGTCTTTCTCTGACTCACTTACTCCACTCAGCATAACACTCTCTAGGTCCGTCCATGTTATTGCAGATGAGAAGATTTTTTTTTATGGGTGAATAATATTCCATTGTATATATGAGCCACCTCTTTATCTATTCTTCCATGATGGACACATACTCCGTCATATCTTGGCTATTGTAAATAATGCTGCAATGAACATAGAGAGGCACATGTCCCTTTGAAATAGTGTTTTGGGTTTCTTTGGCTAAATACCCAGAAGTGGGATTACTGGGTCCTTCTTTGTATCTTGTTATAGCCTTTGTGTTAAAGTCTATTTTGTCTGGTATAAGTATTACAGCCTCAGATTTTTTTTTTTCATTCCCATTTTCATGAAATACCTTTTTCCATCCCTTTACTTTGATTTGGTGTGTGTCTTTCGATCTAAAGTGAGTCGCTTGTAGGGAGTATACATAAGGGTCTTATTTTCTTATCCATTCAGCCACCTTATGTCTTGATTGGAACATTCAACCTATTTATATTTAAAGTAATTATTGATAGATATGAAATTGTTGCCATTTTATTATTCATATTTTTTTATCTTTTTTCTTCTTCTTCTTCTTGAAGAAGTGCCTTTAACATTTCTTTTACTTCTGGTTTGCTGGTGATGAACTCCTTTATCTTTTTGTTGTCTGGGAAGCTCTTTATCTGTCCTTTGATTTCAAATGGCAGCTTTGTTGGGTAGAGTAGTCAGTTAGGTCCTAGCTTTTTATAATTTAAAACATTTTGTGCCAATCCCTTCTGGCCTGCAAAGTTTCTGTTGAGAAATCAACTGACAGTCTTATGGGAGCTCCCTTGTAGGTAACCAACTACTTTTCTCTTTCTGCTTTTAAGATTCTTTCCTTGCCTTTAAGCTTTGGCATTTTAATTATGATGTGTCTTGATGTGAGTCCCTTTGAGTTCATTTTGTTCAGGACTCTCTGCACTTCTTGGGCTTACATATTTATTTCCTTCAACTGGTTAGGGAAGTTTTAGGGATCATTTCTTAAAAGAGGTTTTCAATTATTTTCTCTGTCTTCTTCTGGTACCCCTATGGTATGCTTAATGTTGTTCCAAAGGCCCTTTAAGTTGTCCTCATTTTTTTTTTTTGGATTCTTTATCTTTTTGATGTTCTGATTAGGTATTTTCTGCTACCTTAACTTCTAAATTGCTGATTCAGTTCTCAGTTTCATCTAAACAACTTCGCTGATTCAGTTCTCTGTTTCATCTAATCAACTTCTGATGCCACCTAATATATTCTTTATTTCTATTATTGTGCTCTTTATTCCTGATTGGTTCTTTATCATGTTTTTTATCTCCATTTTTATGTTTCCTATCTTTTTGTTGAAGTTCTCACTGAGATCAGTTGTCATCCTTATAACCAGTGTATGGAAGTCTGCATCTAGTAGATTGCTTATTTCCATTTTGTTTAGTTCTTTTTCTAGAGCTTTGTTCTGTTCTTCTACTTGGGACGTGTTTCTTGTGTCCCCATTTCGGCTGCACCCCTGTGTGTTTCTATGTATTAGGTAGAGCTGCTGTGTCCCACCATCTTAGTAGAGTGACCTTATGTAGTAGGTGTCCTGGGGGGCTCAGTGATAGGGTCTGCACTGCAGGCCAAATTCAGCTGAAGTCTATGCCCTCTCTGGGACCACCTGGAATGAGCCACAAAACAATCCGCAAAAGGCCACCACCTACAATGGGGTTGGAGGTGCCGGGGAGAGGTCAAGCCTCAAACCAAGGCTGGTTGCCTTCAATTTTGGGCTGGGGCTTCTCGGCAAGGGATGCAGAGCATGCTGAAGCCAGACACTTCTTATTTTAGGTTTGTGAACCTTTGAGAGATTTTAGGAAAGTGCGTAGCATGTGCCAAGACAGGTTGTTTATTTAGAAAAGTCACGGGAATTGGCTTGAAAGCCCCAAAATTAGGTGGCACAGGGATTCAGGGAATCACCAGAATGGGACGAAAAAACAGTGGTAACCAGATTGATAGAGACTTAGATGGCATGCACCTAAGTCTGTACACTGAGTTGCAGGAGCCTCAACAAAGAACAACAGCTTCTGTCTGCAAGAAAGCTGCTCTTCCAACCCTAGAACTGCAGGCAGACAATTTTGTTCCTTCCATATGTCCCTAGTGTCTTTCAAGCTGCTGCCCCAGTGTAGAGCTCAGAGCAAGTAAGTCCTACTTATTTTTAATTTAATTTGTTCTTCTTTTTCTAGTTTGCTAAGGTGGAAATTTTAATTATTGATTTTAGATTTTTTCCCCAATATATGCATTCAGTGGTATTCAGTTCTCTCTAAGCACTGATTCACTGCATCCTACAAATTTTGTTAAGTTGTATTTTCATTTCATTTAATTCAAAATAATTTTTAATTTTTCCTGTGATTTCTTCTTTGACCCATATGTTATTTGCAAGGGTGTTGTTTATTCCATCTATCTTTCTGTTATTTACTTCTAGTTTAACTCCACTGTTGTCGCAGAGCATACATTTCATAATTTCTCTCCTTTTCAATTTGATAAGATACATTTATGCCTGAGAATATTGTCTATCTTGGTGCAGTTTCCATGTGAGCTTGAGAAGAATGTGTATTTTGCTGTTTTAGGATGAAGTAGTCAATAGATGTCAATTATATCCAGTTGATTGATGGTGTTATTAATTTAACTATGTCCTGAAAGATGATCTGCCTGCTGGATCTGTCCATTTCTGACAGAGTGGTGTTAAAGTCTCCAACCATAACAATGGATTCATCTATTTCTTCTTGCGGTTTTATCACAAGAACTTAATTTTTGCCTCACATATTTTGATGCTCTGTCTTTAAGCACATATACATTAAGGATTGTGATGTCTCCTTTGAAAATTTATCCTTTTTTCTTTATGCAATGATTGTCTTTATCCTTGATAACTTTCCTTACTCTGAGGTCTCCTTTGCCTGAAATTAATATAGCTAATCATGCTTTCTTTTGATTAAGATTAAGAAGTTTTTATGTACTGAATGTTCGTATTCCCCAAAATTTATTTGTTGAAGCTTTAACTCCCAGGGTAGTGGTATTTGCAAATGGGTCTTTTGGAAGGTAATTAGGGTTAGATGAGGTCATGAGGGCAGGAGTCTGTTAATGGGATTAGTGTCTTTATAAGAAGAGAAATCAGAGAGCTTACACTCTCTCTTCCCACTTGTATGCATAAAGAAGACATGTGAGCTCACAGTGAGATGGCAGTCACCTATAGACCAAGAGAAGAGGATTCAAATTGAAACCTACTTGTCAGCACTGTATTCTTGGCCTTCCCAGACTCCAGAACTATAAGAAATAATTTCTTCTTGTTTAAGCTACCCAGTCTATGGTATTTTGTTATGATGACTCAGGCAGACTAATACAGATGGTATGTCTTTCTCCATCCCTTTACTTTTAACCTATATGTGTCTTTATATTTAAAGTGGGTTTCTTGTAGACATCATATAGTTGAGTCTTTTGTTTTGATCCACTCTGACAACCTTGGTCTTTTAATTGGTATATTTAGACCATTGACATATAAAATGATTATTGATATAAGAATGATATCTACCTATATATTGTTTTCTAGTCATTGTCCTTGTTCTTTTTTTCTATTTTTGTCTTCATCTATTTATTTGTTCACCTTTTGTTAGTTTTAATTGAGTATTTTATACAATTCCATTTTCTCTCCTTTTTTAACATATTGGTTATACTTGTTTTTTCTTAACTTTTTTAGTGGTTGTCCTAGTTTGCAATGTATGTTTACAACTAATCCAAGTCTGCTTTCAAACCGCACTGTACCATTTCATACATAGTGCAAATACTTTATGATAATACAATAATCATAATTTCCACCCTTTCTCTTGTATCTTTACTGTCATTTATTTCACCTATACAGAAGCATATGTAATTGAATACATCGTTGCTATTATTTTGAAACAACACTATTATCTGTTAAATCAATTAAGACTAAGAAAAGTAACTGTTTATCTTCACTTTTTACTTTTCTAATATTTTTCCTTTCTTCTTCCATGTTGATAACTCGAGTGGCTAAGGCTGAGTGTTCGCTCCCCAAGTCAGTTAGCATCCTATGAAACCCCAAAACGTTGATCTCTGGTTAAATACTTTTTCTTGACAGAAGGCTTTTTTCTAAGAACAGAATGCTCTGGTGAATTTTCCTTTTCCCTCCTCCACCAGAAGCATGGGTGGAGTTTTCTCTAGTATTCTCTGCAGAGAACTTGGCAAAACTTATAAGGAGGCAAAATTTGCAAAAGTATTGGAATCCCTTTTAGGAATGGGTCCCTTGGAGTTTTTAACCCTCAGTGTTATCCACTCTAAGCCTCTGGCAATTTGTCAATTGCAATTCAGGTTTCCCTACCACGCTGGTTCTAATGGAGTTTCCTGTGAGGGTAGTTTTTTGTATTTCTGTGTCTACTTGTTTGTTCCTTCAATTCACTTGGCAATGGTTTGCCCTATGAACTCACTTTTCTGAAACATCTAGGAAACGTTCTTGATTTTTAAGTCTATCATCTCTTTCGTTGTGGTTAGGACAGAGTTACAACTTCCAATCCACTCACGTGCTGGAACCCAAACCCAAAGTCAAATATGACTTTTTAAATAAATGTCTGGAAATAGTTGTCCAATTTTTTTTTTTATAAAAATGGGTGTAGACAAAAATATGTGCTATTGAGTTTTCTTTTATTTCAATTTCATATAGCTGAAGTCTTAATATATATTAGAAACTTAATGTAGATATATTAGATTGATATCTACACTTTTATAATGCCAATCTCAGATATAGAACAAGTCATATCATCACTATCTATATTTATTTACTATTATAGTCTTTTTAGGTGTGAACAATAGAAGTTTTCTCTTGTTGACTCAAATCAAAAAGGAATTTATTGTAAGGGAGTGAGTTATCACACATGATAACCATAAAGGCTAGAACACAAGGCCTGGCAAGGGTCCAAGGAAAGAGACACAGCCAAAATTCTCTATTTCTGTTTAAGATGTCACCTAAACACACCTCTGAACACCAGAAGGATCATACTATTAAAACCTCAGCTCCACCAGTTTTCCTATAAAAACACCCTCAATTTGGACCTATTACGTTTGTCTCATGTTCCCAAAATTCAGCTCTGGGGTATAACTCACTAGAAAATACATAGGTCCATTTTGAGTTAATTTTGGCACATGGTGAAAGATAGCAGTTTAGTTTCATCCTTTTGCATGTGGCTTTCCAATTTTCCCAGCACCATTTATTGAAGAGGCTTTCTTTTCTCTATTGTATGTTTTTAACTCCTTTGCCAAAAATTGTCTGTCCATATTTTTGTGGGCTTATTTCTGAGTTTTTAGTTTTATTCCATTGGTCTGTGTGTCTGTTTTTCGGCCAATACCATGCTGTTTTGATTATTGTTGCTCTGTAGTACGAGCCAAAGTCAGGACATGTGGTACCTCCACTCTTATTCTTATTCTTTTTTCTTAGGATTGCTTTGGCTATTTGGAGTCTTTTATGATTCCATACAAACCTGATTATTCTTTTTTTGCTCTATTTCTTGAAAAAATGCCATTGGGATTTTGATGGTGATTGCATTAAATCTGTGAGTTCCTTTGGGTAATAAGGCCATTTTTACTATGTTGTTCCTTTCAATCCATGAACACAGAATGTCTTTCCATTTCTTTGTGTCTTCTTCATTTATTTTTAATGATGTTCTGTAGTTTTCAGTGTGTAGATCCTTCACATCATTTGTTAAGTTTATTCCTAGGTATTTTATTCTTGTTGTTTCAGTTGCGAAAGAAATTGCTTTGTTTTTTTAATTCTTTTTCTGAAATTCAATTGTTAGTAAATAGGAATGCAATGCATTTTTGTACATTGATTTTGTAGCCAGCAACTTTACTGTATTCATATATTGCTTCTAACAGCTTTTTAGTGGAGTTTTTAGGGTTTTCTATATAAAGAATCATGTCATCTGCAAAAAGTGACAATTTAGCTTCTCCATTCCCAATTCAGATGCCTTTTATTTCTTTCTCTTGTCGATTGCTCTGGCTAAGACTTCCAATACCATGTTGTATAACAGTGATGATAGGAGACAACACTTTCTTGTTCCTGAACATAGAGCAAAAGGCTTAAGTTTTTCACTGTCACTTGCAACAACATGAATGGATCTTGAGATTATTATTCTCAGTGAAATTAATCAGACAGAAAAAGTCCAGAACCATATGACTTCACTCGTATATTACAAAACTGAAAGCAACAGAGGAACAAAACAAACAAATAAAGAAACAACAACTCATAGACACGGACAACAGTTTAGTGTCTGCCAGAGTAATGGGGGAGGAGGGTTGGTAAAGGCGATTGAATATATGGTTATGGAAGAGAACTAAATCTGGGTGGTGAGCACATAATGCAATATAGAGATGATATAGAATTGTACACTTGAAACCTACGTAGTTTTGTTGACCACTGTCACCCAATAAATTTTAATTTTTAAAAAATTTAAATATTCTTTCACTCAACAAAAGGAAGGGAGAGAGAGAGAGAGAGAGAGAGAGAGAGAGAGAGAGAGAGAGAGAGAAAGAGAGAGAGAGAGAGAGAAACATGTAAGTCACTTTGCTTCCTCTCTATGGGTGCATAGAGAGGAATTATTTCCCAATACTTTTCCCACAACGACCACTGGCTTGCCACATATCTTATGCTCTCCTCCGTCCCCCATTAAAGGATGTTCAGAAACTAAGCAGAACAGTCAAAACGATAAATGCCTCTGCATCTTTTTGTTCACATATCAAAGGCTGTGGATATTTTTTTTCTCTTTTTATTTTACCATGAGTAAATAAATAAGCTCTTCTAGTCTAAATAAATCAGGTGCTGAAATGTATGTAGAGTCCCCTCCTGGCTTACAGCTTAACATGCATAGTAGGCATTTAATCAATGTTTGTTGAATTGAATTTTAGATACTGAGAGACAGTATTGCAAATATTGAATAATATGACATACTATGGATGCTATTTACACTTGCCATTAGAAGGTACTGTGTGATTTTTAAAGCATATTTACTCCTGGTTATGCTTAAACTAGTAATCAACATAATACAAAATTAGTAATAAAAATAAAACTGGTAATGCCTTGAGCCCATACCACCTACTAGTTGGGGAAGGTAGCTCAGATGCTGCTGAGTGTCATTAACTGTCTATGTAGAGATAATCAAATACTGCTCAACCAAATATTAGGGGCATTTACTAATGTAGTTTGTTGTGGTTTAGAAGAATGTCTATAGTCAGAGATTTGGGCACAACTTGAAAGTTGCTTATCATAAGCTTTTTAGAAATTATCTGAACATGTTTGGTCAGAAAATTGGGCTGTAAATCCCATGATACTAAATATTTCTTACAAGATATCAAAAATGAATAGGTTTAAATTGGGTTGGAAATTCTGCAACAACAGCACCTTTTTCAGTCATGTCGTATTTCTGACTGACACATGTCCTAATCCCAGGCCATGCACGCATAGCTTTTTCATGAAATGTGCAGCATTGCATGAATTACCAAACTTCTTGATCTTTGAAAGAAGACAAAAACAAGAAAACTTGCTTTGAGAGTGTTAAAAGTTTAGCGATTCCTTTATTCAAGTCAAATTGTTCAACCCTTATCATAGCCTAACCACCTAGCTTTAAATCCTCAATAAATAAATTATCCATGTAACACTGTCACTTCAATTTTCACATGTTCTTTATTTGTCTTTGGGCCAGTATACCATATAACACACCTTTGTCTGTTTTTGCTATGAGCTACGAACTGTATTATGGCAGAGTCTCAAAATTGCCAAGCCTCATGGGAAAGGTAATATTCACATAAAGGAAACCATAGGAGCTGGTATCTGTTCCCTTGATTTTCACCTTCACAATTTCTTCAATTTGTCCTGCTTGCACACCGAGCACCTATCATAGGGGCATCTCCCTGATGTTTGGCTAAAGAGTCAAACATCTAGTTTGAAGAACATTTGAAGAATAAATAGCTGAAAGCTTCTTTGGGTTATAAATTACTATGTCCATGCATTACCAAGGTCTTTTTGCATTCCTCATTTTTATCTGGGATTAAAATTAAAAACAATTTCCAAGAGCGTAAGAATTAGAAATGCCCATTGTTAATCAAATTCATTTAATTAGCGAATAGTGGTTCCTTCTAGTATAAGAAAAATAAGAACATATTTGAACATGAGAAGAGTATGAGTTGGGAATATTCTAACAAAAGGAGAAAGTAGGAATTCATTAATTGAAGAAAACCTACGTTTCAAAAAGAGACAAATTGTACATTATTTCTTTTATGTAAACTGGCTAATTAGTTGTGACACAAGTAGGTGAAGTAGATAAGAAGCGTCCAGTAATCGGTACTGAGCATCTATTTTGTGCCAGGAGCACATGTGTTGTGATGATGCTACTTATATGAACAATAAATACCCCCCATTCTCAAGAGTTCACAGTGTAGGAAGACAGAGATGTGAACAAATAATTAAACATATGACATTCAGAGAGATATTATTATCTCTTATAGAGGTGTAAAATATTTTTTAAAGATTAGATTGTTGAGACTCATATATTTTAATATTTCTATGGATTTAGCCAAGTGAGTATCATTTTATTTGATTTAACATCAGAGGGGAAAAAAATCAAACTCTACAAACCTAGCCTTTATGCCATATATGTAGTATTTAATTTCTAACCTAAAAACCAAATGAGAAATCATATGCTCCTCACATTTCATAAACCTTCTGAGTAATGACTAGATTGTACTTTCGTATCGTTAAAGAATAACAACAGTTTTTCTGGTAATAGACAGCTGACTAAGATACAATCAAGTCCTTGCCTGGGAGACTATCAATAAAGAGAAAATGAAAGACACTGGGAAAAGGTGTATGACTCACATTTTGGGAAAGTAGCTGTTGTTAGTTTCAATTTTCTTCAATTAGGATGGATGTTAGTAAGGATGTTAACCCTGTCATTCTGGCTTAAGTCCAACTTGGTTAATTATATTCTGCCTACTTAAATTCTCGGTGGGTCCAAAGAGATCCTTCACTCTCACTTCACACTGTTTTGTGATGTTGCTGCACACAGGTAGCTTCACAGAGGGCACATTTAACCCTGAGAATGGCAGCAGCTGTGTGGTGAAAACTTCATCCTTCTGCATAATATCAGTATAGATTTACTTTTGGGGTAAAGGTTTTAGAACATGTAATGTAATAAAGCAAAGAAAGCCATATGGCATTCTTAACTAAAGATACCAAAAAAATCCAATAGAATGAATTGTCTCTGACAGGGTCTCTGCAGTAATGGGAGATTTTTTTTAGCTTGCCCTGGCTGCAAATGTAAGATCATTATCATTAGATCTTTTAAATACCAACAAGCAAAATATGAAGAGATTTAAAGTCACCTTTAAAATCACCCCAAAAGTTCAGTCTCAATTATCCACAATCAATGTCATTCTCCTTGGCTAGAAATTGGTACTAGAGAATAAATTCTAAGAAGAGGAAAATTTAAAAGTACAATTGATGCTGACAGTTTATCAATGAAGTGCATTTCTTAAGTCATGTTCATCTATGCACCAAACCTCTATTTATTTCTCTGCTCCACCTGTTTTGCACTTTTGCCACATTTTTGTAGGGACATTAGATATTACTCAAGAGTAACCTTACTAAAAGTGTTTCAAACCCTTTTTGTGAGGTTTTATTTGGAGATATGTATTGGGCTTCACGCACTGTGAGATGGTAAAAATTTTTACAAACATTTAAAAGTTCACATGAAAATCTCTTCTCTGTAACACCTATGAATAAAGCCACATTCCTTAAAGATTCAATTTTTTAAATGACAATGCATGTGCATTATACCTATATATTATAGCTATTATACAATTACCCATATAATATGAATATCAATTTTAAGACATATTAAGCAAAAATCTGACAAGTTAACAAGAAGAAATGAAACATGAATGGATAATTGAACAAAGGATAGATGCAAGTGATTTTTAAAAGCAGAAAGAGCACAGGCAATTTATAAAAGTTAAAAAAAAATTGTCAATAGTCAATATTGAAAAGGATGTAATTAAGTAAACACTAGCACATGATTGGCACAAACACTAGTACATTCCAAATGGAATATAAATTGGTACAATTCAATAAGATATCAGAGGTGTAGTAGCTTGGGGGGGGGGGGGCTATCACTTTGTGAGGGTGTAAATGTCTATTATGTTGCTTTGTACACCTGAAACTAATACAAAAAAATGGTACAATTCATTTGAAAGGCAATTTGGTAATATTTCTCAAGAGCCTTTAAAGAGTCCTATTCCTAGAAATTTTATCTCTGGGAATCTATTTTAGGAAAATAATCCTTTAAACAGATAAAGCTTTATGGACAGAGATGTTTATGGTAGCAAAACATAAAATCGCAATCAATCAATTAATGAATAAGTAAAAGGAACATTGAATGCCCAACAATGTGCATGAGACATCTTACATTTTGTAGGAAGAGCTAAACAATAAATAATAAATATGACATTTAAGTTACTTATATAGTATATTAGATGGTGATGATAAAGAGGAAAAAAAAGAGGAAATAGAGCAGGGTAAGAAAGAATGGGAGTAGTAACGAGTTGCAGCCTATGGTATTAAGTAATCGGAGTAGGCCTCAATCAAACAGAGGTATTTGAGCAAAGCTTGATTGATGTAAGAAGGTTAGCCTCATAAATACTTGTGGAAAGAGAATCCCAGGCTCGAGGTAGAGCTATAGAGAAGACCCTAAAGTGAGAACTTGCCTGTCATGTCATTTAAGGAACAGCACGAAAGTCAGCATGATTCAAGCTGATTGAACAAATAGGAAAGGAGTAGTACATGGTGTTAGAGAGGCAAAAGAAAGCCAGAGCATGGGGCCTTGTGAACCCAGTGTAAGAACTTAGACTTTTACTTGGAATGAAATGGGAAGCCACAGACTTGAGCTGTGTGTAGAGAAATTATATGGTCAGATATATGTTAATGGTATCAATCTAACAGGTGTATTGAGAATAAACTATGGGTGCCAGCATAGAAGCAGAGAGGCCTGTGAAAGGAGCTAGTACAGTTACACAGACAAGAGATATTGGTGGCTTGGATCAGGGTGTTAGCAGAGAAAGTAATGAGAAGTTATCAGACTACGAAAATATTTTGAAGAAAGGGTCAACAGGATTTCCTAACAAATTGGATATGCAGGGAAAAGGAAAGAGAATACTCATAGATGACTCTAAGGTTTTTGGCCTGAGCAACTAGAAGTGCAGAGTTGAGATCAACCAAGGATGGGAAAGCAGTAGAAGCAGGTTGGAGGGTGACAGAGATAAAAAATTCCATTTTAAGCATGTTGAGGTGAGAAGTCTACTAGGCACAGACATCAAGACGTCGGATATATGAGTCTAGATTCCAGGGTAGAGGTCTACCTTGGAGATAGAAATTTAGAAGTCATCAAAAAAATTGGGGAGTCATTAGCTTAAAATCAGTATGTAAAGTGATGACTCTGCATGAGATCACCAGTAAATTAAATGTACATGGAGAGGAGAGTGAAACAAGGACAGAGCTCTGGGGTTCTCTAACATTAAGAGTTTGAGCAGAAGAGGAAGAATTAGAAAGAAGCAATCAATGAGAGAGAGGAAAAAATGTATGGTGTTCCTGAATATGAATGAGAAAATTATATGAAAAAAGAAGCAGTAATCAATTATGTGATGTTGATAATCGAGATGAGACCAAGAATTGATCATGGCATTTAGTAGCATGGAGGTCATTGGTAACTGAGATGAAAAGAGTTTTTGTGGAGTGGTGGAAATAAAATCTTGTTTGGACTAGATTTAATATAATATGGTAAGAGAAACTGAGCCATCTGTATCAAAGACATTTTAAAAAATGTTTTTGTGCTGTTTGTGAATACCTCTGGTAGTTACTTTTTTCCATTTTATTTATTCCTACTTCAGCTATATTCAGCAAATGTAGGCCAAAATTGCATAATGTCTTTAAATACAACTTCATGTACCACCAGCATAAAAGTATATAAGAAAATCTGTCTAAATTTTATGCCCTATGCTTAGTATTTGGATTTACTGCAATGCTTCTCATATGATCTTAATCAATACTATAATTTGAAGGAAAATAAATATAAAATTGGCCTTGCCCATTAGTAAAACTTGAAGCACTTAACTCTTTTATTTGAAATATGCTGAAACCTTATTTGAACTATGAGCCAGACCTATTGCATTAGCTTCACTGTTAGGACTTCTTAGATTTAATGTCCGTGGAGGACATCGTGTAGCTGAAGGTAAACCCTGTTCTTCAGAGGCTACCCTGGTTATACAGGGATCGTCAGATCATCACAGATGCAGTTCCTTTCCAGTTATTAAAAGTTAGCTCCCTTAGAGATGATGCTATCACCTCAAATTTATGCCACTTAACATCCTACCCAATATATTAAATAACTTCTAACACTTTGGCAAAAAATGCCAAAGGAGGACATGGATTCCATTCTTAACATTAAGGGAGGTATTGTTGGGGTCGGCAGAGCAAAGCAGAAAGAATAAAATAAAATAAATGGAGAAAATAAAGAGAACAGATAAAAAATATTGAAATATTCACTTATGTAGCAAAATTGCATGTGGTCAATCCCCTTGAAATCAGCCTATATGCCAGCATTAGAACTCCTACAAGAGTAGCAGCTGCAGGTGAGCTGGCTGTTCTTGGAGAAAGTGCCTCTAGCATTGGGGGAATTGGGTAGGGCAAGGTCCCAGTGAGTCAGCAAGGCATAGCAGCAGAGCTCATCAGAGCAATCAGATTCAGATTTGGCAGTAAGTATATGGGGCGGGCTCAACACAGGAAAGATGGTCCACTTGCTGGCTGCATGGGAGGGGGACAGAGCACAAGGGAAATGCTGACTATCTTCCAGTCCTCTCCACCGAAGCTACACACCTCAGTCTGCCCCTTGAATGTCTGACAACACCCAAGTTACTGTCCCTTCGCTGGAGCCCAAGGTGAGTGCCTGGAAGTGAGAGAGTCAGTGTGCAGGCCGTTTAAGAGGATGCCTGGGTTTACTGCCCAGATGGTTGGAATACTCACTGTTTTTCAGAGCCAGATGATGTGGGGGCTCCTCTTCCTGGAACTAGTACTCTGGGCTGGAGAGGCCTATATGGGGTTGGGGTTCCTCACTCCTCTGGGGGGAACCTCTGTGGCTGAAATATCCCTCTTGGTTTTCAACTGCCACATGGAGGTTTGGGGTTAGCCATTTCCGTGCCTCTGTCCCTCCTACCAGTCTCAACATGGCTTCTTCTTTATATTCTTAGTTACAAAATGTTTAATGTATAAAATGTTCAGCCAGATTTCAAATGGTTTTCCAGGTTGATTGTTTTATAATTTAGTTGTAATTTTAATGTGTTCATGGAAGGAAGCAGGCCTACTCCTGCTTCTTCTCTGCCATCTTGGATCTCATTTCAATGCATTTTCAACTATGGCTGGTCACCTCTGCTATCAATGTGCCAAATTCATGAAAAGTAAAGAATCCCATTAATTTTCACTAGTATAGAATTTAGAGGAAGAACAGAAATGCTGAATGATATGCTAATGAAACAATTGAAGCCATTCAATAATTTGAGAACATGCTAAATTAAAATTAGTAAGAGAGTTGTCATGTTTATTCTATCACGTGGAATAGTCCATGACATAGCAGAATCAATTCTTTTCTTTACACCTTATTCTGTTTTCTAGAAGTAATCTAACTCATTGTTCACGATCCTGTTCAAATGACTTCTCTTTTCTATTGATTTCTTTGAGGACCAATTCTCTAACAGGCACCCAGACAAAACTAATTTATTCCTCTTCTATGTTCAGACAATACAGTACACAAACCTCTATTTAGAACACTTTTTACATTGTATTATATCCTGCTATCCATACATGTAAACAGTTTCCCATGTGTGAATGAAACTTCCCACTATTGTAGTGTGTCTGCACATAGGTAGAGCTTTTGTGTTTTCCTTGTGGGCATAAGGACAGTATTATGACTTATTATGCTGAAATCTTCATTGCCAAGCATCATGCTCAGTATAGAATGGGAGCTCACTAAACATTTGTTTCAACCTTCTCCCTTGCTAGTTCTGCTTACAGGAAAAATGACTGCTTCGTCTGAACTGTTTTACATATTCAGCATCCCCAAACCTATGATGCTATACAAATGAAACAGAAACAGTGCCCAAAATGGAGGAACAATGGAAAAAGAGAAAAAATAGTTTTTGTCCAAACTGTAATGGCTTATTTTTAAAAATCCATGAAAACAATATGAGAGCTTTGTTATTTGTCCTACATTATGTAGGCTTTCTGAAGTTTCACTTAATTGTTTTATAAGCAATATAATCAAATACTCACCAATTTACAAAGTAATTGAGTGAGATCTGAATTTCAGTCCCCGCCCCGCAAAATTTTTAATTGAATGAGTTTATATGCTTACATTCTATTTTTAAATCCATGTTAATTATTGATGCCAGCCACATTATTACTGATATATTATTATATAACAATGATAACAAGTAAGTGTATGTAACTCTTCCAAGATTTAAATAATACTGATGAACTAACACATAGACAACATACAACTAGGGGCAAAATTGGAATTGCTATTATATTAAAGCCAGAGGAGAAGGCACATATAATCGCCACTCAGAATTTTTTTCATGAGTTGTTCTGTATGAAATTTTTTTCCACTAAAGTCATTCCAAAATGTTCTTTTAGTCATTGAAAAAAGAGTACAAGATCAAAGTTCTTCTAAAGTACCAGAAATTATCTGTGGCATATAAGCCCCTATTAGATCCTTTGAGATGACTAGATTAGTTACTAACATAGTTCAAAGTGGTGAACTGGAAGAAGTACTTCTACCAATGTAGCATGAACTGAAGCTTTGAAGTCTGTATTTTGAAATTCTGAAATTCTTCCGTCTGTAGATTACAAAGTCGTCCTCAAGATGTAACTCTACCTCTGCATATACATACTAGAATAGCAGTAAAGACTAACTTTATTTCTCTGCAGACTTTAAATATTTCAGTTTTACTGCACTTTATGTCATACATATGTATACATATATGTGTGTATGTATATATGCATATAAATATGTAATATGTACATAATAATAGCATACTTTATTATTCAGCCACAGGGAGAGTCAAGTTATATGTGTTCCAGAACATGTAAAAGCAAACAAGTGCCAAGTTCTGAAGCTGAGAAAAAGCTAGATCTCAGTGAGTGTGGGATAAGTTGCAGTTAGAGATAGATTCACAGAGAAAAAATTGGATTTTATTCTAAAAGTTGTGGATAGCCATTGAATGGATTTAAGTGGACTATGTAAAGTGTGTGACAAAATCAGTTTACTATTTTGAAAACTCACTCTGGCTGCTTTAAGGAAAATGTTATATGGTGAACAAAAATGGAAGCAGAGACCATTCAAGAAGTTTTAGTTGTCAGAGACGTTGTGGTTTGGAATATGGTAGTGGCCATGGAGATGTAGGGAAAAGCCTGATTTCTGCAAGATTTTCTAAATGATCATAGATTTCTATCCCTCTAAAGCTTTTGAAATTCACAAACAATAGAACAAGACCATTTAAAAAGCTTAAGATTTCCTGCAGAAGGTGTCAGAGGTTTGGAACATCAAGAAAAGCCCAGATACTACCATATAAGGTAGGATTCTAAATGAATTCACAAAAATTAAATGAAGGTGTCATGAAGGAAAATGTAAAGGAATTTTGGCCTTTAAAGGCCATGGAATCAAATAAGTAAAACATTTTAGTTCTCAAGAAATATTGCATATGCATGTTTGTTATATTATCCACCACAGTATTCCCTCAATACCTTTTTTTCAGCCAGAATCATTAATATGTTATCAAAGTGTCCTCTAAGATAGGACACTGTCACTGCTGTGCATTTTACTTATTGCTTAAACACTTATCCTTGCTACTGAGGAAAACTAGAATCTTAATCACGATGATTCTGACTATTTCAAGTGATGGGCTAAGAATGTCTCTCAAAATTATGACCTCATTACTGGAGATTTTGCTCCCAAGTTCAAGAGAAGTTGGGACTGTGTGGACTAATTTTAAATTTAACAAGCAGGATGACAAGACATCTTTCTAGTGGTTTATATTGGCAGTGGGGAATAAAGGGATGAAAGTTAACATTATTTAGCTCGATTTCAGACGATATATCAAACTCAGTTACTCAGGGCTGACTATATAGTCAAATAACCAGTGTCTTGGTTTCTCTCCCTTCTAAATCCCAAAATGAAAGTATTTCATTAGTTTTTAAAATCCTGGTCTGGATTTCACATTGATGTGTGATTGCTCTTTTGGTTGAAATGAACAGACGTCAATCCAGTCTCTTAAATAAGTTAAAAAATTGTTTTGGTTATACAGGGAGATAGTAAGACATTACAACACATTGCCAGACTTTAGGGATACAGGAATGTCTTCAGGGTCCAAATATTACTCTACTTGAATGGCATCTCTGGTAATTCCAAAAATATATAAGTGTTCCTCAGAAGTAGACACTCTTTATCTTTACTTTCACGCAGTCTGAAAATGTGATCTATAAATCCCTCCATTTTGTTTTCATCTATACCCACTATCGATTGATTATTTTCCTATATTTCTGGCTAATATTTCTGAAAAAGAGAACATAATAGGTCCTGTTGATCACCATTTTACATATCTGGCAGAGCTTATAGTCAATAATATATCATAGCTATTGTCCAGCTCATGGTTTGGCTACTTGGGGTTAGGAATCTACTCTAGCCCAATTAGCCACACCGTCAGGCTTGTAGGTCAGGAAAGTAAAAAGAAAACGATGTCATTTTTCTACCTTTGCCACAATGCAATGCTCTTTACTTTTCCTTGTTCTTAGCAGTGTGCCTTTTTAGGATATGCCATTACTGGGTTGACTGACAGCCAAATAACCAAAAAGCAACTGTATATTGAACATCTACAAATTTAAAAGTTATAAACATTTATATACTCTACTATTGATTGAAACTATTATGAGAGAGTAAGAGAGAAAAGAGATCGTAAAACTCATAACTACGCTTTTCTTATTGTGTTTTGGTAATTTTATATAGCTTTGTAATGATATTACAATGACGATTAACTATATTGGTTGATATACTCATGATTAGCCTTTCGATTGCTAGATGGGGGGGTGGGGATAAGGGGAAAGGTGAAGGGATTAAGAAGCAGCTGGTGACCACAAGATGGCCTCAGGGTTTCTGAAAATTAAGTTGGGGGACGTATTCAATATTGTTGTAAAGATTTTGTTGGGTATCCGATGGACATGTGTCCTATTTGGGAGACCACCTCAGGGATACTGTGGATGCCTGATCATGGCACTGTACACCAGAAGCTAAACAATAATGAATGCCAACTATGATTTTATATAATTTATAATGTGATGGCTCGGTGTGAGGTCGGAGGGATAGTGGATGGGGGTAGGGGGGTTCACAGTGTGAGGGATATAAATGATGAACGTCTAAGTATTACCTTGTCTTGTACACCTGAAACTAATAAATTAAAAAAAAAAAGAAAATCATGAGTGTTTGGTAGATTGTGAAGCTTTCAAAACTTCACCTGTTTTAGATGATGTTGGATTTCTAAATACAAATAATGATTCACAGCTTAAGAATATAGTCAGCTGTGTTTAAATTGTGTAGCTCTGAGAATTAGAGTGGACATTTCCAGTATGCTCTACATAGAAAATATTGGGAATTTTCTCGCAATGTTTTTTTAAAATTGTGTTTAGTTACTCCTGCCTAAGATTTGATGAGTAAAGGTTATACCATTGAAAATTTTGACTGAATATTTTGAATCCACAATGGCTCCATTTGCTGAGTAGTGTTTAAGGGGAAACATACAGTTAAGTAAACTGTATTAGTCTGATGGGGGAAAAATATTTCCCTTCAAACATGAGATCATCTCTTTTCAAGAGGAGCTCAGCTGCCTTATTAAATTTCTAGAGAAATAATGATGATACTAATGCAAATGTATTTAAGAGTTTTCTAATCATTTGGCAATAAGAGGTCCCTACATGGAAAAGAGCCATTAGAAATTATGTTATGCCTTCAGTTAAACACACTGTCATTTTCCCAAAGGATTCTCAATAAATATTACTTGTTGATAATTATTTATGAAGTCAACAATATTCATAGTTTTGAAAACACTGGCGATTCTTATCTGATGACCATGAAATACTGCCTGTGTCGTTTTTAAGAAGTGGGCATTAGTTCTGTGATTCTTCAACGTTTCATTCCCCTTCTTGACCTCAGTTTCTTTTTAACATTATTGGCCTTGGTAACATTTTTAATCTTGAGTTTCAGGAACATTGAAAAATGCTGAAAGGGTATAGCTAAGAGGTGAGAAAGGCTACTGTGTTAATGAAAGAATGAACTTTTTATATATTATGGTAGAAGGCAGACCAAAACAAGGGGGCAGGGGGAGTGGATGTAACAAGGAGAAAGATTTCAGATACAGAGAAAAGAACCTTACAATAATTCAAAATAATGAACAACACACTGGATTGCTTCTTTAAGCACATTCTCTCTTCACTAGAATATTTCATGAGAAGATTGGATGGCTTTCTCTCAAGGATGTTATAAAAAGAAATCTTGCTTTGGAAAAGAGTTTGGACTACTGGATACCTAATGTCCCTTCTTTTGAAGAATATACAATCCTATGAAACACTAGGCATAGCCATGTACTTCTTTCTAAAATCATCTCCTGACGAACTTACCATTTCTTTCCAAATCTTACCTTGACCCTCCAACCTAACTTTATAAAATTGGTATAATCTTGGCATTCTATTTCTTTTACAAAATCAAACACTAAAAGTGCCCAAGTTGTTCAGCTGTTTTTCCAATAATAGTTTGCTTTCTACAACTTTTATCTATTTCTATAGCCACACTAGAGTTCATTTTAATTAAACCCAACACATGATTCGTAAACTTCTAGAGTAACTAGTGTGCTAGACATTGGAGATGTGGGGCAGAGAAAACATGATTCAAGCTACACATTATATCTGACCACACCTCATGAACCAATCTCTTAAGTAATAACTATTTAATTGAGCATGATATCAGCTTTCTTGTTTTCTTTCTTTATAAACATCAAGTAGATTCTTCTTGAAGGTGATTTCTGCTAGAGTTTCTTTTTTCAATTATGCAACTATTTAGCACAAACTTATTCAGTCTATCAATCCAGATACATGAGTGTGTTATGAAATAAATTCAGCAGTTAGTACTACTAGCATTCTTTAAATAATCTACAACAGTATAGAAATAAAAAAAACAGAAATAAGACAGACAAGTAAAGAAAATCTTGTAGTCCGATACTTATATTAAGTTAAATATATTTGTGAAACTTTTGTGTTAGTGTGTGTGTATAAGGTGTGTGTGATGGATCACAATATAAAATACAAAATATGAGGGTCATAAAAACGTATCACAATAAAAAATATACTTCTTATTGTGTGTTTCAAAAAGGTAACAGTGGAAAATACACTTCTTATGGGTTAAAGACTTTTAATACTTTCAGGTTCATGTCATTTAAGAATATGTATATTAATATAACAAAAACTTCAGTCTCCATGTTAATAAATGGGAGCATGAGGCAAAACAATACACATTTGTAGAAAGTCCCCAAGCTAGGTTAGAGGGAAATTTGCTTCGGTACCAGGAGTCACATCCTTGATTCTGTGGACTTGAGGAAAAGAGAGGTAAACAGATTCCCTGCTCAGCATTCTCCACAGGGTAGCTCAGCTGGGTGGAGAAACCTGGCTCCTGCTGCTCATGAATGTTTAGAAGTTTATTATACATAATTGTAAAGTACGTGCACTTCAGGCAGTTTTTTATAATTCCTCTAGTTGTGAACTCAGGCTTTTCTTTTTTTCATTCTTAATAAAAGTCTTAATAATGGCCTTACTGAAAAGAAAAGTTAATATATAAAAGTCTTCTAGATTTATATATTTACATTTCTGTGATTTTTCACATTAGAATGACTAGCACCAACGTGCCACAGACTTTCCAAAAATGAAATGGTATTCATTATGTTCTTTCTCTTACAAGATTTTCAAAATACAGACAGCCCAATATAAATTACGAATTTGGTGTGACAGCATCAAACTCTAATTTCAGAATGTTCCTAAGGAGTTACTGAGATAGGCCTCATGGGGACTACTTATTAATATGTACTCACTATACTTTCCTACATCCAGTCATGGGTGCTGTTTTCATGGTAGTATTTACATATAGTTTAGCTTTCTTCAGTTCCTCCATCTGGTATACCAACTTTAAATATAGAACAATTCAATTCAGCAAATTTATCATTTATATCAGCTTCCAGGTGAACTAAAGTTTTCTCAGGGAAAATTAGTATATTTGCTGTGTAATTGTAACATCAGCTTCTTGAAATTAAGAAACAAATGAAAACCTTTGCTTTTGCGTCAGGAAGACCCAATTCCTAACTTATGTTCAGTTATCCAAGGTAGTTAGCTTCTGAGCTTCGGTTTCCTCATCTAGGGAGTGGCAACGAAATGTCTAATAAATGTGTGTGTGTGTGTCTCTGTATGTGTGTGTGTGTGTGTGTGTGTGTGTGTGTGTGTGTGTGTAAAATGTTAGTATGTATTGGCAAACAAAGATAAGATGCTATAGAGAGGCAAAGATCCCTAAAACCTGACTAGGAAAATCGTGACTTTTCCATCTGGTTAAAAATTTTGCTCATGTACAACACAAAGGTTATTGGTGATAAAGACACCAAGAAAAATAGCATATTATAAATTATTTCTAATCTGCTTAAGAGCATCTCCAACACCAAAATCTTCATTATATCACTTCAGGCACGAGGCCAGTTACATGTGACATTATAATTCACCTAATTCAGTAAGTTAGTATTCAGAGCATGTTCATAATATTTTTTCCTCTCTCTTTTCTTTCATGTAATGATTTCATATTGTCTGTTATTGGTTCCTCTAAACAAAAAGGCAGGTTTCCTCCAAGAGGATAAGTTATCTTTCTTAGGAAAACATGTCACTCAAGTCATTCACATAAGCCTCCACAGTCTGAGGAACCCCTGAAGAGTTGTGCCTTTATCTTTTACTTTGGGAATCAACTGTTATCAGAGGTTCTGTATAGACTGTGCTCCAGAAACAGACACCCATGCCTACTAGATTTGAAATGTGTCCTAGACTCTTCTCTGGCCAGGAATAAACTGATAGTTTGGGCCTGTGGAAAGCCAGCCTTGAACCCAGCTCTGACATTCGGATCTCCCTGGGCAGGCTACACATGGCTCCTGGCCATTTTGGTGGCAGGGCAAAAGCTAAGGCTATTCTTACACACACCAGCCACCTATTAGCAGACCTTTGGAAACTAGACTAAAGAAAGTAATGTCTTCAGGTAAGAAAACCTGAAGATAATTTCAAAGGTATAATTAGCCATGTCTATTCCCAAAAAACAAATAGAATTATTTATACAGGAAGCTACTGGCTAACTTTGTAAAATATGTTTTATGGGTTTTGAGCAACTTACACTTGATGGTTTGATATACTGAAAGTAATAAAAGAAATGATACAGAGTCAAGTCAAAACTGACAATTGTTGAAACCTAAAACCCATTATTTTCCTAATCTATGCTACAATTCTGGTTTATCTACTTTTCTTGCACCATGTTATGAAGTCCTCTAGTGAAGACAAATGTATTTCCTATACCTATCACATACTAGAAATTCAAAAGAGTGTCATCAAAATGGTGGCGTGAGGTGAGCCTCTGGATATCTTCCCTGAAATTTACAACAAATTGAAAAACTATAACTCCACAAAAAACTCCCTGCACAACAGACAGGCAAGACAAAGGGTCTCACTACAGAATTCACCTAAAGGTGGGCAAATTGAGTGAGCAGGGGAGGAGGAAAGGGTAAAGGGCAGACACGGACGCACCTGGGTGCAGGACACAGATCTAGCTCAGTGTTCTGAGCTCGCTGCATCCCGGAGCTACTGCAGCTGCGAGAGAGGGAAGGACTCGGACTGCTACGGCTCCGTTTACGGCCCACAGGGTTGAGGGGACAGCATATAACACAGCTGAACCCAACGCTCATGGCAGAGACCTCGGAAGAAAGATTGAGGGAAGAAGGCTGAAAAGGGTGGTTTAAGCCCTCACTGCCGAGCAGAGAACAGAAGCCTTAGGCACTGAGACTAGCCGCCCTTTTTCTACCCATCCACCCGCCCAGTGCTACAAGTAGAACAGTAGCAGTGTCAGATCAAAAGAACAGATATTTGCAGTTCTGAGAACTGTGGTCCACAGACACAGATTCACTGTCCAACTAGTTCTGGCAAAGGGGAGGGAGCTGTGGAAGCAGGGCCAGCTATGGTGGTGGTTGCCACAATTGCTCTGGGCCAAATCTCACAACTAACACTGAACCTGTCCCCACCTATCTGGGCAGATCCTTGCAGGAGTACACAGAACTGCTGAAACACACGGGCTCTGAATCTGGTGCAGAAAGAGCTTTGGAACTTCAAAAGCTCTCCCAATCCCCACAAGGACATGGTGCCTTATGACCCAGGTGAACTTATAACAGAGGAGAAGCCCACCTTCCAGAGTATCCCCCCATTTTGTGAGAAGCTGAAATAGTGCAGAGAAAACATAACTCTACAGTGTGAGAGAGAAAAACAGGCTGCAGTCAGAGAGAAAATAAAACATTCTACAAACGCGTACTGGAAAACAAAAGAAAGACCTCTTCCTATGAGTACTTCTGTACTTCTGTTGCAGAAGTACTCCTATAGATGTCTAGGAAGAGAAATAATAAATCATTAATTGCCATGAATAACCAAGGCAACAAGACACCTCAGAAGGAAAGTGAAAAGTCTCCAGAAAATGAACTTAAAGATATGGAAATATGTGACTTGAATGACAGAGAATTCAAGATTGCAGTTATGAAAAAACTCAACAAAATGCAAGAAAATACAAAAAGGCAGTTGAATGAACTCAGAAACACAATCAAAGACCAACATGAACATTTTAGCAAAGAGCTTGAAATTTTAAAAAGAACCAAATAGAATTTCTGGAGATTAAGAACTCAACAGAAGAAATTAAGAGTGAAATAGCCAGCTTAGGTAGTAGAGTTGGCCACATGGAGGAAAGAATCAGTGACATTGAAAATAGAAACCTGAAAATGACACAGACGGAAGAAGAAAGAGACTTGAGACTTAAAAGAAATGAAAGACCTATACAAGAACTTTCTGACTCCATCAAAAAGAGCAATAAAAGAATAATAGGCATACCAGAAGGAGAAGAAAGAGAGAAGGAAACAGAAAGTATATTTAAACAAATAGTCAATGAGAACTTCCCAAACTTGAGGAAAGAACTGGATCCTTGAATCCAAGAAGCAAATAGAACACCTAAATACTTCAACCCCAACAGGTCTTCTCCAAGGCAGATTGTATTGAAGCTGTCAAAAATCAATGACAAAGAAAGAATCCTCAAGGCAGCCAGGGAAAAGAAGACGGTGACCTACAAAAATAGCCCATCAGATTTTTCAGCAGAAACTCTACAAGCCAGGAGGGAGTGGAACCAAATATTCAAACTATTGAAAGAGAGCCAAGAATAATATACCCAGCAAAGATATCCTTTAGATATGAAGGAGGAATAAAGACCTTTCCAGACATACAGAAGCTGAGGGAATTTTCTAATACACGACCTGCATTACAAGAAATACTAAAGGAGGCTATTCGACCACCATCAACAGGGACAATTTGTGGCAACCAAAACACAAAAAAGGGGAGAGTAAAAGCCTGAACCAGAATATGGGAATGGAGAAAGAAGGCATGCTGAAGAAAATGGAATACTCTAAATATCAAACTCTCTTTTACATAAACTTAACGGTAACCACTCAAAAAAAAAATCCAGAATTGAAATATATACTGTAATAAATAAAGAAACAAAGGGAAACATCATAGAATACCATCACACAGAAATAATAGACAACAACAAAAAGGCAAAGAAACAATGGAGACACAGCCTTACCAGAAAACTAAAGATAGAATCCTCACATGATTATTGAATCACCCTAAATGTAAATGGACTGAACTCACCAATAAAAAAGCACAGAGTAGCAGATTGGATCAAAAAACTAAACCCAACCATATGCTGTCTCCAAGAGATGCATCTTAGCTACAAGGACAAGCATAGATTCAAAGTGATAGGGTGGAAATTGACACTCCAAGCAAATGGTATCCAGAGAAAATCAGGTGTAGCTATTCTGATATCAGATGAAACAAACTTCAGGGTGAAAAAGATAACAAGAGACAAAGATGGACATTTCATGATGGTAAAGGGGACTATACAACAAGAAGACATAACAGTCATCAATATTAATATCCCCAATCAGGGAGCACCGGAATATACCAAGCGACTACTAGCATAACTAAAGGGAGAAATTGACCAAAACAATTATGCTAGGGGACCTTAATATGTCATTTACAGCTATAGACAGATCATCCAAACAGAAAATGAATAATGAAATACCAACCCTAAATGACACATTAGAAGAAATGGACATAATTGACATATATAGAGCACATCATCCTAAAACATCAGATTATACATTCTATTCTAGTGTGCATGGAACATTCTCAAGGATAAACCATATATTGGGACATAATACTAACCTCAGCAAATTTAAGAAGATTGAAATCATACCAAGCATATTCTCTGATCACAAGGCTTTGAAATTGGATATCAACTGCAAAAGAAAGCAGGATAAAACACAAATACATGGAGATTAAACAATATACTTTTAAAGAACAGTCGTTAAAGAACGACCAGGTCAAAGAAGAAATTAGAGGAAAGATCAAAAGATGCATAGAAACAAATGACAATGGTAATACATCCTACCAAAATTTTTTGGATGCAGGGAAAGCAGTTTTAAGAGGGAAATTTATATCATTACACGTCTTTCTCAAGAAACAAGAAAAATCCCAAATAAATATTGTCATGTTACACCTTAAAGAACTAGAAAAAGAAGAACAAATGAAACCCAAGGTCAGCAGAAGAAAGGAAATAATAAGAATCAGAGCAGAACTAAATGAAACAGAGAACAAAAAGACAATAGAAAAAAATTAATGCAACAAAAAACTGGTTTGTTGAAAGGTTAACAAAATTGATAAACACTTGGCTAGACTCACTAAGATAAAAAGAGAGAAGACACTAATAAACAAAATCAGAAATGAAAAAGAGAAGTTATCACGGACACCACAGAAATACAAAGAATCATCCAAGAATACTATGAAGGGCGATATGCCACCGAATTCAATAACCTAGAAGAAATGGACAAGTTCTCAGAAACATATAACCTTCCTAGGCTGAACCACGAAGAACTGTAAAATCTAAACAGATCGATCACCAGTAAGGAAATTGAATCAGTCATCCAAAATCTTCCCAAAAGCAAAATCTTCCCAAAAGCAAAAAGACAAGATGGCTTCACTAGTGAATTCACCAAACCTTCAAAGAGGATCTAATACCAATCTTGCTCAAACTCTTCCAAAAAATTGAAGAAGAGACTACTCCCTAACTCATTTTATGAGCCAACATTACCCTGATACCAAAACCTGGTAAGGACAACACAAAAAAAGAAAACTACAGACCAATATCTCTGATGAATACAGATGCAAGAATCCTAAACAAAATTCTAGCAAATCGAATACAACAATGCATTAAAGAGATTATTCATCATGACCAAGCGGGGTTCATCCCAGGAGCACAAGGATGGTTCAACATCTGCAAATCCATCAATATGATACATTACATACAAAAAGTAAAGGAGAAAAATCATATAATGATATCAATTGATGCAGAAAAACATTGGAAAAAATACAAGATCCATTTATGATTAAAACAATAAAATAGGTATGGAAGGAAAATACCTTAACATAATAAAAGCCATATATGACAAACCCTCAGCTAATCTCATAATTAACGGTGAAAAACTGAAGCCCTTTGCTCTGCATTCAGGAACACGACAGTGCTGTCCCTATCACCTCTGCTTTTCAACATAGTGTTGGAAGTCCTTGCCAGAGCAATCAGCCAAGAAAAAGAAATAAAATGCATCCAATTGGGAATGAAGAAGTTAAATTGTCATTATTTGCAGATGACATGATGCTATATATAGAAAACTATAAAAACTCCAAAAAGCTGTTAGAAACAATCAACAAATACAGTAAAATTGCCAACTACAAAATCAACTTACAAAAATCCATTGCATTCCTACATACTAACAATGAATTCTCAGAAAAATAAATTTAAAAAAATTCCTGTTGCAATTGCAGCAAAAAGAATAAAATACCTAGGAATAAACTTAACCGAGGGTGTGAAAGACCTATATGCTGAAAAGCACAAGACATTTTTAAAAGAAATTGAAGAAGACACAAATAAATGGAAAGATATTCCGTTCTCATGGATTGGAAGAATCAACATAGTTAAAATGGCCATATTCCGAAAGCAATATACAGATTTAATGCAATCTCCATCAAAATCCCAATGGCAATTTTTAAAGAAATACAAAATAAAATAATCAGATTTGTTTGGAACCAAAAAAGACCCCTAATAGCCAAAGCAATCTTAAGAAAAAAGAACAATGCTGGAGGTATCACACTGCCTGACTTTAGCTTGTACTACAGGGCTACAATAATCAAAACAGCATGGTGTTGGCAGAAAAACAGACACATAGACCAACGAAATAGAATTGAGAACTCAGAAATAAAACCACATATATATGGACAGATAATTTTTGACAAAGAAGCAGAAACATACCATGGAGGAAAGACAGCCTCTTCAATAAATGGTGCTGGGAGAATTGTAAAGCCACGTGCAAAAGAATGAAACTGGACTGTTATCTGTCACTATACCAAAATTAATTCAAAATGGATCAAAGACTTAAGCATAAGACCTGAAACGATAAACTGCATAGAAGAAAACATAGGTACTAAACTTATGGACCTTGGGTTCAAAGAGCATTGGATGAATTTGACTCCAAAGGTAAGGGAAGTAAAAGCTAAAATGAATGAATGGGACTATATCAAACTTAAAAGCTTCTGCACAGCAAAAGAAACCGTCGACAAAATCAAGAGGCAAGCAACTGGATGGGAGAAGATTTTTGCAAACAGTGTCTCCGATAAGGGGATAATATTCAAAATATACAAGGAACTCATGCAACTCAACAACAACAAAAAACAAACAACTCAGTTGAAAATTGGGCAGAGGACCTGAGGAGAAGTTTTTCCAAAGAGGACATACAAATGGCAAGTAGACATGAAAAAATACTCAACATCACTAATCATCACTAATCATGTGGCAAATAAAAACCACAATGAGATATCACCTCACCCCAATTAGAATGGCTATCATCAAGACAAATAGTAACAAGTGTTGGAGAGGCTGTGGAGAAAAAAGAACCCTCATACACTGTTGGTGGGAATGCAGACTGGTGCAGCCGTGATGGAAGGCAGTGTGAAGTTTCCTCAAAAAATTACGAATAGAATTACCGTATGACCCAAAAATCCCTCTCCAGGGTATCTACCCAAAAAATCTGAAAACGTTTATCCATAAAGACACGTGTGCTCCAATGTTCATTGCAGCTTTATTTACGGTGGCCAAAACATGGAAACAACCAAAATGTCCTTCAATAGATGAACGGATAAAGAAGTTGTGGTATACATACACAATGGAATACTATTTAGCAGTAAAAAAAGATCATATAGGAACATTTGTGACAACATGGATGGATCTTGAGAGTATAATGCTAAGCCAAATAAGTCAGACAGAAAAAGCAGAGAACCATATGATTTTACTGATATGTGGTATATAAACCAAAAACAACAAAAGAACAAGACAAGCAAATGAAAAACAAAAAATCATAGACTCAGACAATAGTTTAGTGGTTACCAGAGGATAAAGGGGGAGGGGGTGGTAGATGAGGGTAAAGGGGGATCAAATATATGTTGATGGAAGGAGAACTTTCTCTGGGTGGTGAACACACAATGGGATTCATAGATGATGTATTACAGAATTGTACAGCTGAAATCTATTTAACTTTACTAACAATTGTCACCCCAATAAACTTTAATTAAAAGAAAAAGAAATTCAAAAGAAGTTTTGAGAATGTACTAATGGAACAAAAATCGCAATCAAAAATGAAAATTGGTAGATAGCTGCCTCTTTTTAATGGTGCCATGAAAATTGTTATAAGCACCTTTTAATTTTATACATATAATTTCATGACATGGTTTTTTTCAGATAAATCCTGTTTCCAGTTTTATAGTAATTTATTGGCTTATCAGTACATGCTACTGAATTTAACAAATGGGCAGGAATCCTGAATCTAGAGATAGCTCAATATTGTACAGTAAAAAGAAAACTGGATTTAAAGTCAGGAACCGAAAATCAGTTCCCAGTTCCACCAGCAACTCATTGAAAGACAATGGAAAGTGATTTCAGCTCTCTGAACCTCAGTTTTCACATCTGTAAAGGAGCGAAAATTATTCCTTCCTTATTTATAGCGTAGAGTTTCTGTGAGAAACAAATGAGATAATGGATGACAAATGCTGCTGAATGCACCAAACAATCGTTATCTATATTTAGCTTTAGAGTAGGAGTAATAATTTGCAATTAAAGTAAGCTATTCCCTTCATAGAAGCAATAGTTGTGTCATAGTATTTTTAGGAATGTTGATTTCACTGTCATTTATATTGGAAAATAACTGCATTTACAGGATTGACTAATTGAAATCATACAAAAGAGTGTTAATAAAATGCTTCCATTTCTCCTAGTCTCCTGGAGAAGCAAAATATTAGAAACCGTCACTCATTGTTCTCCTGCTTACATTACCCTGGGCTGCACAATGAACATATTGTGTAAACTGAAATAATACTTTCTGTAGAACTTTTAGAGGACAAAAGTAAACACAGTACCTGACTGAACTGTTTAAGCTAGGCAATGATAAACAATGTCTATGAAGCCATTGATGAAAAAGCTGATCAGGAACTTTACAATGGACAGATCAGCCTGATAATATCTAAATCCAATGACCAATCTAAATATCCCAAAAAGAAAGATAACAGATAATCTGTGCTGCCATGTGTATTACTGTAGAAAATATATTACACCAGTTTTACTGCTTCCTTGCAAAAATTCAAATCTGAATCTCATCAAATTGAAACAAAGGATCATGTTAAACAATATACTACAGAGATTCAATCAGCACAATCCAGTATGTAGGGAATTCTAGTTTCCATGATTAATAAATTGCAATAAAAAAGAGCAAGAGGAAACTAATGATTTGAATCTTAGAAACGTATAAACCACATGCAATGTTTGGAACTAGTTTGGATATTGATTTGAACAAACCAACTGAAAAAATATGAATGTTACAAGAAGGGAAATTTCTACACTGACTGGACATTTCATAGTATTAAGAATTATTTTATTTTTTTAGATGTGATAATCCTGTCATGTAAAAGAGTTCTTAAATGGTAGGAGAGTGAGTGGGACAGTTGAAAGAAAATTGGTCATGTGTTGATAATTGTTAATTCTGAATAATTCACACATGGAGCTTTATTATATGATTCTCTTTACTTGTCTGATTTATATATGTTTAAATTTTTCACAACTAATTTTATAAAAATAGAATTCATACACATTTAAGGAGTATCTTACCCTATGCAACAACTAAAACAGGAATCACTTAAGACGTGCACAAACAAAAATACACATTTTACATGCCCTTAAGCATGTAATGGCTAATTTCTCAATTACAAGATGACAGAAAATACCTAAATATAGAGGATCTCCAGACACTAGAAACCTGCTAGAATTACAGTGAGTAATAAATTTATTTTTTGCAGAAAGAAGGATCACATATTCCTTGGAATAAAACCTCACACCTGTTAGAATGGCTGTCATTAAATGACAAGAGATAAGAAAGGCTGGCAAGGATGTAAAGA
Source organism: Rhinolophus hipposideros (assembly GCF_964194185.1). NCBI lineage: Eukaryota > Metazoa > Chordata > Mammalia > Chiroptera > Rhinolophidae > Rhinolophus > Rhinolophus hipposideros. Next base: position 41,402,308 of record NC_138052.1, read on the forward strand.
AAAGGGAATCTTTGTGCACTGTTGGTGAAAATGTGAATTGGTTCACCCACTAGGAAAACAGTATGGAGGTTTCTCAAATAATTAAAATTAAACTATCAAATGATCCAGCAATTCCACTGCTGAGTATATATATCTGAAGGAAATAAAATGACTATTCCAAAGAGATATCTGCATCCCTGAGTTCATTGCTGCTTTATTTATAATAGCCAAGATATGGGAATAACCTAATTGCCTAAGTGTCCATCAATGAATGAATGGATAAAGAAAATGTAACACACACACACACACACACACACACACACACACACACAGAGTGAAATACTATTCAGCCATAAAAAGAAGGAAATTCTATCACTAGCAATAACATAGATGAAACTTGAGAGCATTATATGAAGTGAAATAAGTCAGACAAAGAAAGACAATGACTGTATGATCTCACTTATATGTGGAATCTAAAAAAACAAAACTCATAGAAACAGATAAATTTTGTGGTTGCCAGGAGAGGTGGGGATTGGGATAAGGTAGTTAAAAGATACATTCTTCAAGTTATAAGATAAATACGTTCTGGGGATGTAATATACAACATAACAACTATAGTTAGCAATACTCTATTATATATTTGAAAGTTGCTGAAAAATAGATCTTAAAAGTTCTCATTACAATGAAAAAAATCTAATTATGTGAGGTGATGAATGTTGACTGGACTAATTGTGGTAATCATTTTGCCAAATACAATTGACGTTTGAACAACACAGGTTTAAACTGTTTAGATCCACTGATACATGGGCTGTTTTTTTTTGTGTGTGTGTGTTTTCTTTTGGTTTTCATTTCTCTTTTTTTTTTCAATAAATACTGTGAATATATTTTCTCTTCCTTAGGATTTTCTTAGCATTTTCCTTTCTCTGGCTTACTTTATTTTAAGAATACAGTATATCATAAATAAGACATACAAAATATGTGTTACTGTAATGGAATGTTTATGCTATTGGTAATTCCAGTCAACCATAGGCTATCAGCAGTTAAATTTTGGGGGAGTCAAAAGTTATATGTGAATTTTAACTGTGTAAGGGATCAGAGCTCCTAACTGCCACATTGTTCAAGGGTCAAATGCATACATACTGGAGGTGCCAAAAAATGTATACAGTGGACACTGGTCAACGTTGCTCAAGCAGTACTTCACCATAATCAGAAGTGTCTGGATGCTGATGGTAATCACTTTGAATGCCTCATGGAATTGCAGAAGTTGAATGTGACTTGTAGTCATCTTTTGTTATTGGTATATATTAAGTACTACAATTTTAATACAGTTTTCCTTTCTTAAAATGTATATACATTTTTTGGCACCCTCTATATATCAAATAATTATGTCATACACTTTAAATTACACAAAGTTATATGCCAGTTATATTTCAACAAAACTGGAAAAAATAAAACACTGCTGTTGTTGGCTAATATAATAAAAGGAAAGAGCTAATAAATTAAGATGGATAACTAAAAGGGGTTGTTCATGTGGGCAGGCTGCAACTGTCTTTTTTCTGATGGAGAATCTTTCCACATGTTAAATATGAGCACTCCTCAATGATACAGCTCAGGTTTGAAAAGCTTGTATGTGACCACACTTGATTTTTGGTTATTGTATTATGTTAATTTGTAATTAATATGTATTACTATTGTGTACTAATAAGGAATTTTACATTAGTTTTTGGATTTAAAAAGCTCAATTTGTTTCCAAGGGGCCAATAATTTCAGAACTGAAAATACAGGGATTATAATGCCAAGGTTATCAAGATCACAAATGCCAGATATGGCTGACTGTCAAATAGTGTTCCTGTCTTTTGTAATTAACCGTTCCTTAGCATGTACCTTTGAGTCCATTGTTACTACTGCTAGAAGTTTTTTTGTGTTTTTTTTTTCATATTGAAATAATTATTCTTTAAAAAGTTAAAGTAGAAATTCTCCCTTTTAGTACATTGCAGAAGAAAAAAAGATATCCCCACAGGCCATCTGTTCCTCATGTTGACTAAGTAGGTGTTGAGTCTGACTAACAACTAGCAATGAGGTGTGCTCTTAACTCTTCTATAGTAATGTACTCTTCTTCATATTTTGTGAAATAGTAAAAATAATGGTTTTCTTAACTGGCTTTAAACACACACACATACACACACACACACACACACACACACACACACACACCACAGCAGGTGAATGAATGGCTATTTTAAAATCACAACATAAACACCAAATGGTAGAATTGGCCAATTACTCAGGTGTAGATTGCAATCCATCTGTACCATGTGTTAGAACACTCAGTATATGCTAAAAGTCTGACTAAATCCTTAGGAAACTATAGTTATTTTCTTCCTGAAACTTTCCATTTATCACAATATTATAATCATAGAAAGAAAAATCTAAATTTTAATGAATTTTTAAAAATGAAGCAAAGGTAAACTAAAAGCATCTATTTTCATTATTCTGCAACAAAACTGTATTAAATGCTTAAAACAAGAAAATATTTACTATACAATAGGATTCTAAGCCACAATATAGAAGATAAATTCTGCATATGACATTTACATCTTTTATTGTTCTATTCATATAATTATCTAAAAATGCTACATGTAGTATATTAATGCTCTATAATTTTTTTGTTTTGTTTTTGAGGTAGAATTCAGTAAGTTGCTAAACATAACTGCTAGCTTCATTAAAGACACATTTCATGGTAGAGGAATAAACCCAATGCCAGAGTTTTAAGATAGACAAGCAAGGCCTCCATTTTCCTATGGTATCTGAGTGTGGTCACAGCATGACATTCAGAGACTGAGGTGGGCTTCTCCTGGAGCACAATATTTAAAGCACGAAACTTGATCTCAGACAGCTAAGCTGACACATAACTTACAGATGATAAACCCTTCAGTTCCTAAATGTTCAGTTATTGCAATGGAAGAAAAGCGTGTGCTTCTATGAACTGTAACTGACGTTAATTGTATGTGTCTGTATTTCATCTTCACTGGGTTTTCTGGGGAGGAACCTGTCAGAATATAAGAATTCATGAAGAGGAAATATTTACTATATTATTTCATGGTAGCCTGTTATATTTTACAGAATGTTACAGAGCAGACAAAAACTAGTCATTCAGAGATGGAAATGCAACAAAAGGGAACAAAAAACTGGGAATATTTCAGAAGTTGTTTGTTAATGTAAATTGAAGAAAGAAGAGTAATCCGAGTTTTATTTTCTCAAAACTTAGTGTGGTGTTAACTATACTAAGGTGGTCTAGGGTAGAAGACTTAGCTTTGAAAAAAGTAAATGAAAATGCTCTACATCTGAATCCGAGAAAATTAAATTCATTTTTCACCTCTTTCCAGAAAAGGATATTAAATTGGGTACCTCTATGTGCTGTTTCAGCCAATATGAACTTATATTGGAAAAGTAAACAAGACTTACTCTCTTCAACTGTTCAGAGAATCTTTCCCTTAAAGGAAGTGTGGGTGCATTATGCTTCCTAAACGAAGAGACCTGTAGGGCTAGAAGTGGCCTGAGCATTGGTCTAGTCCCATCCCTGGCCCCACTCCACTACCAGTTTCATAGGTGAGGAAACTGAGACCCAGGAAGTGTCCATGACTAACACAAGGTCTCACAGCTAGTACAAAGATGTTATTAAAACAGAACCGTGTAAATGTGTATTCTCCCAAAAGTCACCCTTTTAATGACTACAACAGATGTAAAGTAAAGCATAGAGAATATAGTTAATTATATGGAAATAAATATGTACAGTGTAAAATGGGTACTAGTCCGGGGATCACTTCTTAAATTATATCAATGTCTAATCACTATGCTGTACACCTGAAATTAATATAAAATAATACTAAATGTCAACAGTAATTAAACAATTAAAAAAGTGGGGGGGGAAGGTGAAGGGAAATAAGAGGTTCAGATTTCCAGGTGTAAGACAAGTAAGTCATGGGGATGTAATGTACAGCATAGGGAATATAGTCAATAATGTTGTGATAACATAATACAGTGTCAGATTATTGCTGGATTGATTTATCATAGTGATAACTTCTTTAGGTACATAAATGTTGAATAGCTATTGTGTACACCTAAAACTAACACAATATCGTATGTTAGCTACATTTAATAAAAATCTTAAACATCTTTTGTTCATTCTGTGTTAAGTAAGCATTTCATGACAGCTAGTGGATTAAATTAAGATAAATTTTAATTCTTATTTGAAGACAGATCACAGAGTGCCTTTTTTTCTTCTAGATTGATTTAAAGCAAATTACTCTATGTACTACAGCAAATTTAAATGTATTTAAAGTTTTTTTTTTTTTCAAATTGGAATTATGTGAAATAGTCTAACAGTTTAAGTTTAAACGAGGCAATTAGCTGGTTATAACTGGAACTACCAGGCCTTATTTAAAATAATGAGGTCTGACAGTTATGGAATCTGAATTATTCATTGATAACTAGCTTTTCCTCATCTGCAAACCATGGCTAACATTAATAACAGAGGTGTAAGTGTGATAACCAAAGAGTCTGACATTAAGAACACACATGCAAAAGTGCTAAATTCTTATTTAATTAAAAAGGATCACGATAGCAATATTTTTCCTGCAAGAAAATCATTAGGCAAAATGTATTTTTTCGTATGTTTCATCTTTCCCTCTTTCTGAAGTAGATTTTGCATAAAGAAATAATTGTTTTTGATTGCATACAGCAAAATAATTTGCTAATCATGTATCATCAGTTACATATAAAGAAACATAAACATTTCTCATTGTTAAATTTTAAAGATAACGATTTTAGAATTCTACCGTGTTTTCACAAAAATAAGACCTAACTGGAAAATAGCCTTAGCATGATTTTTCAGTATGACATCCCCTAAACACAAGCTCTAATGCCTTTTTTAGAGCAAACCTTAATATAAGACCTGGTCTTATTTTCGGGGAAACACGGTAGCTCCCTTATTTGTTATCCCTAGAAACAAATAAATTATATACTTCAACGATTTTAATTGAAAGAGAAAAGTAGACCATAATAAATTACATGCAAAAAGGCAAATAACACAATTGATGATCATTTAATTGAAATGAATTCTGTGATTACCATGAACCAATTTACTTATTGGCAGTATGGTTCAAAACTAATGCAATAAATCAAGTTATTGCTCCCCATAATTTTGCAACAAAGAAAGAAAACTTGAAAGAGGTCACTAAGCATAAATCCACTTTGTCCTTTACAATCAAAACTGGTGTAACTGAAGGAGGAAGTGCCCTTGTATGTATGTATGCATGGGCAGAACTAAAAGTCATCACTATAAACTGTTCCTTTCTACACTGAAAAACAGGTTTGAACACAAAAAAGGAAAAGGAAAACAAACAAAAACAAAATACCTGCCCCTTGGTTTGTCACTCTGGTTGCTGTATGTACCTCTCAACATCAGATCAAATAAGTAATTCGGTACCTAATTTCCCAGTGCTGATACTGAGATAGTCGACAACCTAGAATCAGGTTGACTATATGTTTCACTTGACTTCAGGATAGCACTGTTTTTTTCCTGTTGTTTCAGTGGAACTATTAAAAATATAGTGACCCTGCTTACTCTCCAAATTATCTTGATTTGACCATCCTAATAATACCGTGTTTCCCCGAAAATAAGACCTAGCCAGACAATCAGCTCTAATGCGTCTTTTAGAGTAAAAATTAATATAAGACCCGGTTTTATATTGTATTATGTTGGATAAGACACGGTCTTATAGTAAAATAAGACCGGGTTATATATTAATTTTTGCTCCAAAAGACGCATTAGGGCTGATTGTCTGCCTAGGTCTTATTTTCGGGGAAACAAGGTAATAATAATAATGCTGCCACTTACTGAGGACTTATTGTAAGGCAGACCCTGAGCTAGTTGCAGGCCCTTTAGGCTTTGTGTTATTACTATATCCTTTTCATAGGTGAGAAAACTGAGCTTCTAGGAAGTCAAGTAACTTTCCCATGTTTAGGCTGAGAGCTGTGATTCAGACCTTGGTCAGAATCAATAGAAATAGACATAGAATAGAAATTCATGTTCCTAACCAATACCCTAGATTCCTACTGTTCTTTAACTCATGTCATATGATAGAAAAGGTATGCCATGTTATAGAAAAACATAAACTGGCACTCCCAAATAAAAAACAAAAATTAAAAAGCCAACAAGTTTTATAAAGCATGAGTGGCAAAATAAATAATTTTAAGTTGAGAAATTTACACAAATAGAAATAGATGAAGTAAAATAGCACAGATAGCTAATAGGCCCAGAAAATCCCCTATGTTTCAAGTTTTCTTCCTGGTATTCATCAGCAGCCTAGAAAAAGAGTAAGTGACTCTAGTTAAGCCTGGAGTGTCCCAAGAGTCCAAGTAAAAAATGTCCCAAAATGGGCTTTTAGATATGTCTCTGTTACTGGATTTATGGCTCAGTGCCTATGCATTTGTAACACAGCGGTCTTTTTAGCAAGACTTACAAAAGGAGGATTTGAAAGATGGCTTTTTTTATTAGTGCAGATATATATGCCATAACCTGATTTTTTTCAGTACAGATGTCAGTTACAGTATACCTATCATACTCTGCAGATTGTGTCATTGGTCAAGTAAGGAGAGAAACTTCAATATAATAATTAATAATCAATGTGTCTGGCCTTTAAGTCCACCCAGAGGAGAAATGAAACACTGATATAGAATCTCCCTGAAGGAAGAAAAACACTGAGGGTGGAAAAAGAGGGCAGGATGAGCTACCCTTAGAGGAATATAAATAGTGGAGCTGTCTAGCATGGGGTTCTGCTTGGTTTGGTCTAAAATATTGTAAGTGAATGATACATGAAGTTTACATCATAGTTTCTTTTTGTAATAAAACCATTAATATAAAGTAAGTAAAATGTAAGAATATCATTTTACTGTTGTTTTTTTTTACTGCTGCCCTGATGCCCCCCTTTTTCTCTTGACAGAGAGACACAGCTTGAAACACAGGAAGGAAAACTTGGCCACTGCGCCGATTACTAATGATATCTGGACAGGAAATTATTGCACTTTCTTCCCAGGCTAGAGTGTAGTGAGATTATCTCTTTAAAAAAGCTAATCTGTATGTTGGTTGTTGGCTAACTCCTTCATTTTTTACCCTTCTTTTCTATCCTCTTCTTTTTTTCTGTTGGTTGCATTTGTCCCTTAAAAGAAAAATCTGACAGAGGTATGTGAAACTCCAACACACAATCCCACTGATTATTTTATGCTAATGAATGAACTATCTAGCAATATAATATTTCACTTTTTGTGCCCTCCTGGTGGTAGCATAAGATAAATTCTAGAGTATCTTTAATTAACTAGAGGAAACAGAAAAAAAAATCTCTGTAGATTAATAATATTTATGGCACTAAAATTAACAAAATAACAGATGAGGGGGGGCAACTAAGTGGTAGACAAATCTTAGAAGAGTTAATTAAAACAAAATGCATGCTTATTTTGGCGTTTTTATCTGCATGCAGTACTGATGCCAGGGAACAATGAATGGAAAATTTTGAGTGTTCTCATTCTTTCTCAAAGCCTATTTAGTCTAAATGTTTCAGCCTTCCCCGTTCCTCCTTCCTTCACCCTCCACCACCAGCCCACATATGTCTATACATAACCGCTCAAACTTGATGCTACTGGCTTCTCCCAAAACTCCAGATTTTGTTCAAAACGATGATGGCAAGTCACCTCATGCAGGGGCCTTTAATATTTGTGGATCTCTAGATTGAAATGTACTTAAAATAAATCAAGCTGTGTGCATGCTAACAGCCCGATTGCTTTGTTCTGGAGCATAGAGGGAGAATATCACTGATGATCCTTACAGAAGAATCAAAGCAATTCATAGCATATGGCCATAGTTGTTTCCCTAAAAGTCCTATTAAAAGTAAAAGTGTCATTAACAACAAGCTGGTTATCAGAAATAATTGTTACAAAGATTGGACAGAATGTATGGATGGCAAGGAGATCCGAGGCTTGATAAAAGAAGAAACAGGAAACAGGTCAGATCCACATGCTGGATCGGCCTTGTGATGTGGTCCGCAGTACTTCCTTGCCTGGAGAACAAATGGACAGCATCTTCTTGTTTTTAACTAAATAGGAACAAAGACAATGACAGACACCACGCAAGTCTGGAATGAGACATGTATCTCTTAGTGGGATTGTAAATTAATTTCTAGTACATTCTCAGTATTTTTGTATTTACAAAATTTTACATAACAAAAATATATTATTTATATAGTGACTATTGTTGCTAGCACTCTAAAAAATAGTAATAGAATATATAAATATATAATATTGTTAACTAAATAACAGGTACAAGAAATATTCAAACCTTGTGCCTAAACAGAAAACTGGAACCCCTCCTTTCCAAAAAAAAAAAATTTGAGTTCTTTGTAGTATGCTATAGTGGTCCCTAGAAACTGGTTAAAATTCCACAATAATTTACATTCCTTCCACAAATAACTTAAAATACCTAGATCCTTTTCTAAGCTCAGTGTTAAAAGAAGGTCACCCTGACGATGTCTTTAAATAATCATGATTCTGCCTGGACCAAATTCCATACTTTCCACATTAGTGGCAGTTCCTACCCTACAGGGTGGAGCCTCATCCGTAAGCCTTTAACCCTGAAAGCTGCTAGAGCTCCATGCCGCTAGGATTCCCCAACAGCAAGAGTCAGCCTTAAGTAAAGTTGTTTCTCAGTTGTGTAATACGTGTAATGTTCTCCTCCTTCCAGTGCCTTATAACCTCTTGCAACCCATTGGCTCTATAGAAAAACTGGGGCTGCCATGTAAGGTTGTGCAAGTTGGACAAAGGTACTTGGCCAAGGGGGACTGTGTGGGGTTGAAGTCTAGCACATACCCCTTCCTTACCTCTTGTGTCCTGCCTGGAAGCTCCATCATCCTGGGGGGAAAGGCTTCTTTTAGTAATTCAACCACCCAGAAATGAGTGCCCTTTTGTAATTCATCCCAGGAGAGGGAACCTTTTATAAATTCACCACAAGGTGATATGTGTACTAGCAGTGACCATGAGGGAAACCCACTCTGACACCCTCTTAGTTCCCCTCTATCAGGCATCCCCCAAGTCCGTGAATCTTTCAGTTCACGGTTGCAATTCTCCAGTCCTACGTTGCACGCTTGTGTAGCTATAGTTGGAGATAATATCTAAAAAAAAAAAAAAAAATCAGGCTAAGGTATTAATGGTTCACATTAAACGTGCTTGTCTTTCTAGGAAGTATTTTATATTTTAACTGAGGGCTTTGACTTATTCCAAAACACCTAGAGCTACAGGAAATTTATACATTGGCAATGCTGGTGAGGAAGATGTTATGCCCTTTGCATTGCAACCCTACCTGCCTAGGTGCAGAATTGGTCCCTCCAAATGTTCTTTGTAACCCACAATATCCTTGATCCCTTCTTTAAATTTGATCCAGGGCTTATGTACTCAAAAATGTTTGGGTTGTGCAAAACCATCAGTTGAACATACAGTAGCTTCCCGTTATCTGTGGTTTTGCTTTCTGTGGTTTCAGTACTCATAGTCAACCATGATCCAAAAATATTAAATGGAAAATTCCAGAAATAAACAATTCATGAGTTTAAATTGAATGCCATACTGAGTAACATGATGAAATCTTGTGTCATCCCACTTTGTCCCACTCAAGACGTGAATCATCCCTTTGTCCAGTGAATTCACCCTGTATACACTACCTATCTGTTAGGCACTTAGTAGCTATTTCAGTTATCAGATCGATTGTCATGGTATCTCAATGACTGTGTTCAAGTAACCCTTATTTTATTTAATAATAGCCCCAAAGAGCAAGTGTAGTGATGCTGGCAATTCAGATAAGCCAAAGACAAGCTGTAACATGTTTCCTGCAAGTGAGTAGGTAAGTGAAGTACAATAAGATATTAAGAGAGAAAGAAAATGAGAGACCACATTCACATAACTTTTATTACAGTATATTTTATAATTGTTCTATTTTATTATTAATTATTGTTGTTAATCTCTTAATGTGCCTAAGGTATAAATTAAACTTTGTCACACGAAGAGGTATGTATGTATAGGAAAAAACATAGTATATATGGGATTCAATACTATCTGTGGCATCAGGCCTCTGCTGCAGATCTTGGAACATATCCCACATGGATAAGGGGAGGCTGTTGTGTTATTTAAAAATGAGCAGGCCAGTGTCTGACTATGTAGAGAGATTTTTAAAAGATTTCAATTCAAATCCTGAATACTTATAACCTATGTGACTTTAGCCAAGTCATCTCACTTACCTAAACAGTATAGGATTATGCTGAGGAATAAATTAGACATAAATGGCAAACTAACAAAATGTCAGAACAATCACAGACACAAATAGGATATATGGAATTGGAAGCAGAAACATAGCTCCTGAGGATTTGGGACCACATATACTAACAATACAAATAACCAAAAGATGTGTTCATGAGATAGGATGATTCTAATAAGAAAAAAGCAATTAGTAATATAAAAGTACCCATTTTAAATTTATGTTCCTCAATTTATTTATAGTACTGCTACATTAAGATTAAAATATAAAACTATCTTTGAAGTATCACCAATCATAACAGCCTTACCATGGGAAAATATTTAACATTAGAATTCCTTCTTGGCATCTTTCCTCATAGGACTTGTTCTTTCATTGAATTACTCATTTTAATTGAGAATTATAAAACCACACAGGGGGTATCATTATGCTGAGATGAAAATGACTGAAGTTTTCATAGCCTTCTTTTTGTGTGTGGTAGGTTGATGATAGCATGATCCAGCTTAATGTAATAGATAAAACAGTTCTGTTTCTTAAATACAGAAAATTAATGAAATAGTGTTTGCTTTTCACAGCCAAGGTCTAAATAATTATATTTCTAATTTTTATCTTCCACTAAAATATTCACAGAACCTTTCATCTATAAAGTGTACTATTTTGTAACATTGTCAGTCTGATTTTTAAATTGCTTCTGTTAACTTCAAGAAAACACACTCCCACTCATATTTCCTATGGATGTCTTCATATCCTAAAATTTTCCATGATCCCATTGCCAAATTAGACTGTGAAAACCTTGACCTGTAAACAAAACAGAAAGTCAGTGATGTGTAAAGAAAAAGGTTAATAGTATAACAAGACTATTGGTTTATATCAAAATATTTAAACTCAGACTTGGCATTAACACCTACATATACAGAATACAAACATAAACATTTATATCTTAAAACTAATCTGGCACACAGCATGAGGTTGAACAAAAAAATGAAATAGCAAAGGAATATTTAAAAAGTACTAGGTACTAAGATCCTAGAACATTTCAGACAATTTGAAGAAGCATAACATTAGCAAGAGCTGTGGTAATTATGTGACTGGTAGTTTTTCTTCTTAAAGATAAGAAATCTGAAGACCAAGGATCTCAGTATTTTGCCCAAGATCAAAAACAGGTTAGTGTCTGAGTCAGAAGAATCCTGGTTCTTCTTAGAACATTGTAAAGCTACTTTAGATTTGGACTATATTGAAGGAAAGCAAATGAAAGGATGTGTTGATGGAAAGTTGATTAAAGAAGGAAAATGGACAGAAGCCTATCAGAAGATAAGAAAGAGCAAATAAACTAGCACAAAAATCCTTCCCCATTTTAGTCACACGAACCTTTCTCAGACTCTTTTCTTTCCTTTTTCTAATCTTTGCATTCGTACCCTTTTTAAATGCCTTTTTGTGACTTTGGAAGAAGTCCCATTCACATTAATTTCCCATTTGTCAAATGGCCCATCTCCCTTAAAATCATTTTCAAAATGTTATGTTTTATTGGAAACCTACTACAATAATAAAAACAATCCACATCTATTGAACAGTTGACCTGTGCTCCCAAGTGAAGACCAGAGATTGATGGTCACCTATCACTTCCATAAATACTCCTCTCGCACAAGGCCACATGTGCACCATGTCTGTATTTCCCTTGTGGCACTTACTGCTCTGAGGAGTGTGGAGTTTGAAGTTAGACAATCTGAGTTCCAATCCTGACTCTACATCTTATTAGCCATGCCTCATTGGGCAACTTACTCTTTGCTTTAATTTCTTCATGTATGAAATGGGTGCTAGTAATACTATATCATTGATTAAAGGAATTAATTCCTATAAAGCCTTTAGAACCCTGTAAGCCATTGGTAAGTTTAGCTATTATTGTTAGTCCACCTTCAGTTATTCAACCAAATTCTACTTGTAGACAGAAAGCTCCTTGAATGCAGGAAACATGTTTCACTCACCTTTGTATGTTTAGTAGTTTGCGTGGTGCTTTACTCAAAAGAGATTTCAATTTGTGATGCTGTCCCTGAGGCAGAGATCTTCCCCCAACATATTTCCTCTTCCTGGGCACACTACTGAGTTACAGTTCCCAGCCCATTGCATCAGGGTGAAGCCATATGACTCGGTCTCACCAATAACACCTGAGCTGAAGTGACTTGTTAGTTCTGCCCTGAAGCAGTTAAGAGTTAGGTGCCTTCTCCATGTTTTCCCTCTTCTTCTTTTTTTTTTTTTATTTATTAGTTTCAGGTGTACAAGACAAGGTAATACTTCCCTCTTCTTGTTTGGTGACAGGATGTTAAATTCCATGCATTCAAGACAGTGGAACTTTTATTAGCCTGGCTTTCTAAGTGATTTTGTGGAACAGAGGCTTCTCCTACCCTCTCCAATCTGCACTGAAGTATAAGATGAGAAAGGGGTAAAAAGCCTTTGACATGAGAAGCCACTAAAATTTTGCAGTTGTTTATTACAACAATTAGCCTGCCCTGGTTAGTAAAGTTGCTGTCAAGCCAGACATGACATGTAGGAAAAGAAAACAGGAAACAGCCATCTAGAAAGGGGTTTGTTAGTTTCAGTTTTTCTAGCAGCTCTTTTCTCAGAAACTACTCATTTCTCCCAGAATCACAAGAATAATATATTTTAGACGTCTTAATGTATTCTTCATATTAAATATCCACAGGAAAATATTGTTTGGGCAAAGGTTTTTAAAAATGGCTTAAAAACCATTGAGTTATAGAATAAACTCTGTTTATTTCCTATATTATCATAGCTTATTTTAGACACTGGGTAAATGTTAAGTAAACAGTTCGTCGAGCTAAAAAGTTAAGCCTCATTTGAACTGTGTCTGCCTTAATTGAACTTTAAAAAAAAATCGTACTTATCTTCTTAAAAGATAAATCAGATCATGACACGTTCTTAGGTGAAAATCTACCTGTGTAGATCCTCAGTTGACAACCTGCAGGCCTAGTATTCAATATGTTCTGAGGTTTATCTCACCTTGTAAGACGGTATGGCATCCTGGTTAAAAGCTCAAAGTCTGAAATCTGGTTTCTCAGGTTTGAATCCTGGCTCTGCCACTAACTATATGATCTTGAACAAGATATATATGGCTTCTCAAGCCTCAGTTTTCTCATCTGCAAAGATCAAAATGTCTCATAAAGTTTTTAAAAGGATTAATACATCTCAGGTTCTTAGAATAGCATCTGACATAGTATGACCAGTAATATTAATTATTGTTGTGATTGCACAACACTGTCTAATCAAATTTTATACTATGATTTATGCTTAAGGCACTGTGCTGGGTGTGTAGGAGAAAGAGTAAAATGTAAGACATAGTTTTTGTCCCCTAGAATGAGTCGGGTCAGGTAGAAAAGTCTCAAACTGGAAAAATACTAATTTTCACAAGTGCACGATATATGCTTAATTTAATTGAAATTTTAAAAGGAAGGCTTATACTATGTTTTAACTATAGTCCTTGAAAGCAATCCTCAGACCAAAACCCCTTTGCAGCAAATTGTTATTAAGTTGTTTTTTTTTAACTATATACTCAACATTTTACCAGAAGGGAAAAAAATAATTTTTTATCTTCAGAGATTTAAAAATATTTAGTATCAGAAATCATTTTTCAGATAATAAAAGTAAATATTAATTATCCATATCCTAGATGTGAAGCTTGCTATAAAGCTTGTTAATGTTGCTAAGTGTATTTGTTAGATACGCAAACAAAAATAAACTGTATAATTTTTTTCTCCAAAAAGATAATCTTCAATAGTGAGTTTGTAGAGCTCTGTTTACTCTGAGATTAAACATGCAAAAGAAGAGCTTTCTCATACTTTAGTCCCTTAGAATATTTTCATAAAAAATTACCTTCCTCTGCAATGAACATTTTTGTGTTTTTTTAACTCACAATATCTTTCAACTGATTTTACCGTACTATTTCTGGTTCTATCACCTCGAATCAGAGCCTTCTCTTGATGTTTTTACAACCTTTCAAACGCTTGTAGACAATGATGGAGGTAGGGAGAATGCCAGCAAACACAGTTCCAAGACCCCTTTGCCCCACCAGCACGCAACTCATTTAACAGTATACAAATGATTTAACAGTAATACTGGTGGAGGTCCCACAGGAAATCATTTCCATTCCCACCACTGCTTGCAGATGGAGGTCATGTTTCCCTCTCTCCTTACTTACTGCTCAGCCAAACTCTTCATATTTACATAATTCTCCCAGTAGTATTAGGTAAACCTTTTGAAATCAGAGCAGTGTGTAGAGCTGCATGTCTAAAAGAGGGTTGTGGGTTGGGAGGATTGGAAAGATCTAGTCCAGAGAATGGGTGAATTTGTATTTGTCCCGTCCTGGAATATTGTCCATTTTTTTTCTCCATATCCACTCTCCACTTTTATCCATTCTGCTCTGTGCCCTTGGAGGCTGAATTGTAGGGCCTTATTCTCTGACTTTCTGTTGGGTTCCATCAAACTGAGGCACTGAAGAAATCAGAGGGCCGGAAGAAATTGGACTTGGAGTATTTATAATTACTGGCTCCTTCCCCACTGCCTCAGTTTGGTAGTGATTATAGTCTTATATTTACAACCACGATTTATGTCTGAATGTCCTCTCTTATATCTACAAATATCCCCTCCATATTCTAACAGTGTTGTCTCCATCGCTCTTTAGGCCTTAGGTTATTAACATCTCTCCTACCATTACTAGTCCCAGGGTGATTCACCATTTCTTGTTAGATTCTCTTATTCCTACCCACTTCTTTGTAAACAGTCTCTTCTGTGAAGCCTCTTCAATCACCCCTTACTAGTGTGTTATTCTTTTCGTACTGGGACTTGGGCAGATATTTCCCTTAACCTTGTATTACACAGATAATATCAAATAGTCTCAACCAGGTTAGACACATTAGGTGGTATCTAAATAACCAAAAATGGAATGATTTTTTTTTTCTTCTGAAAGCTCAGGGAAGTTTAAATTATTGGGAATCCAGAAACAAGTACAAATCTAAGACAAGATTGCTCAGAAATAAGTGATGAGAAGTCTATTGACATCAAAACTTCTCAGGAAACTTAATTCTTTCTTGTGTTAAATTTCTTAAACATTGCACTCAAATGTCAAGAAACCCCACCATTTGATAGGACCAGCAAATGCACAATGGAATGATACTGGCCTGGAAGTATCTCGTTCTGGTGTAACTCGTTCTAACACCAGTTCTGTTATTGCTAAATTGTATGACCGTGGTCACGTTACTTAATTTTTCTACCTTCACCTTTTTTCTTTTTCAATTCTTCCATGGGACAAAGCTATAATTCATGGTCTTCCACTTCCTGCTACATCTTCAATATAGGTACAATCCCTCTTGACAGTAAAATCCATTAGAGAAGTACTGACCTGATCATATGAATCAAATTCTGAAATCCAAATTTTCATGTAGCCCCATAAAGCATTCGGTACTGTCTTGAGTTATATAGTCAGTGTGGAAGGAGGAGGCCTGCACCTCAAAATGCGCAGTGTTGTCTCCTCAGCTTATACAGGCAGTAACTGTGTTTTACCTCTGACCTCTCAAAACTCCATGATGTTTGTGAATTGAGATTTATGTGTGAATCAGGATACTTACCTAGCCTAGGAAGGGTGAACCAAGAATAACACAACATCTGATGCCTGTTTTCTGCATGAACAATCTTTGTATCTAATCTAATAACACTCCATTCTTTTCTTAATAAGCTAAACCTTTTCACAACTCTGTTTTTGAACATACTATTTATTCCCTCTACACAAAATGCTTATGTTCAAGTTTTGAAACTTCTCCTCTACCTTCAAAACCCGATTTAAATTTTAATTCGTCTGAAACATTTCCTATATCACTTCCTTCTCTGTTCTTCCTTCCTTTACCATCATATTATCATATTGTATTTTACTTTCCATTTACCTCTAACGTAACTCCCACCAGTCCAATAGGTAATGAGCTCTTCTGCCACACCTTTAGTCCCCAACAGATAGCCTAGCATAAAAATCTGTACTGCATAAAAGAAAATTAATGAATAAATGTATGATAAAATGAAACACCTTTTCAATGATAGAACTGTAAGATGTACTTGCTTTGGCATTTTTTTGAAGCTAGTGACTCTTCCTTTGTATGGATCAACCCTAACAGCAGAGAAACAGGTAGTCTGGCTAGGAGCAACAACATCAACAAAATAAGAATATATAAATGGTCAGATGATCGAAAATGCTTGGTGGCAGAAGACAGTGTGATAGCTTTGAAAGTAAGTGGTCCTATAAGTAGACATAGACCTAGGAACAAGAGGATAAGAGAAAAGGAAGGAAATGTATTAAGGAAAATCTTATTTGGTTGTGGTGATGGTGGTGATGAGTGTGTGTGGGAGGTGCTATTATTACTGTTTTCCTAAAGCCTCCTGCAGTTGAACAGAATGGACTGAATTAGTGTGAGAAATAAGTCTGTAGACAGATGTCATGATCTCTGCAAACTTTTTACTAGGGTGTGTTGTTGCAGATACTCTGGTGCAATATACCCATGAAAGCAATCTATTTTTATTGTGGATTTATAAGTTCTTAGTTCTAGGAATAAAAATATTATGAAGGCACACTTACTATTCTTGTCCTTGAGGACTACACAGTCTAGCTTGAGAAGCATACCCATACACAACCATACCGATAAACCAATGCAAACACATTTACAGGAAGAAAAGGGAAGCAGAACAAGATCTGTCAGGGAGAGAAGAAAGCCAATATAAGGAGTTATAAATATGCACATAGAAAGATGTGGGAAGAGATATGGCCAGAGATGAGGTTTAGCAAAGGGAGGTTGGAATAATGTTGGTAAGTTCTTTTAAACATCCAGGAATCACTGATAAAAGTTTTTTTTGTATATTAGGTATTTGTGATTCAAATATGAAAACATTCTCCTGTGACTTAGGAAAGAACACAGAGAAAATGATTTTATTTCTCTTTTTTCTGTTTTTCTAGTGACTCATGTTACCAAACCTGATTCTTTCAATTAGCCACTCATTCTTTAGTATCAATTCTTGATCTTCTCCTTTTTAATGACTCCTCCTAACATAATCAAATTCATTGACTTAATTCTTTATCTGTTGACTACATGAATCCAGTTTTTTTTAATCAAATAAATTATGAGTATATATGAATCTTCTACTCCCCTGGTTACACCACTTTATATTTGGGTGGGATAAACCCAAACCATTCAGTGACATAGTTATTTATTAGTTTGTGAGTTCTTCAAAGCTAAGGAATCAACTGTTTAGTAGTAATGAACCACCTAGGAAAATTATAAAACCTAACCTTACAATTTTTATGGCTGAATAGTATTTGCTAAAGTCAAAAAGAATTTCAGAGTAGGATTGTTTAAACATTAAGTATTTTCAACGGAGAATATGATGTTTATTAAGAATTTCAAAATGAATTTATAATTGGTGTATTTTTAAACTTTTTGAATTTTTCTCCATTCTGTTAATTTAATTTAATTTTATTTCTTATGTTTTATTGTTATTGTCATTATGTATTTGGATACTACAGAATAACATTTTATTTCTGCTAGTAGCGCTCTTTTAACTACACATAGTCATCGTAAGATACAACAGTTGCAGCTTGGTAGCCTCTTTTATTTTTAATTTTCAGGAATATTTTAAAACCATCAGAAGAAACCAAGCTTATACATAGCTCAAATCTTTGCTTTATATTTTATTTCTCTGTAGCACTGCATGACTTGAAGGAGCAAACTAAAAATTGTGAGAATATTGTTAGTGGCAATGCATGCCAAATCCAATCTATTTTCGCCACCCCTATTAGCTTTTCCACATTCAATGCAAAAATTATTTCTGTCAATATTTTAATTTCAACTAGACAGGATGGGAGATATGAGTGACATCTAAGCAGATGGTTGTCAGAAAACTGATGACTGCATACAGTGTTGTGATTAAGAATTAGAGAATAAATATTTGTAGCTTGTTGTAAATACTGGGTGTCTATACATATCTTTCCGAAGAACTCAATCTTATAGATTATATTTGATTAATAAAAGCGTACATTTTGATAAGATATTTTAATAAATGATTAATATGTTATATAAGTATTAGCTTGCATTTAAGGGTCAATAACAAATGCAAGCTTAGGTGAATATATCTGACCCTAAAAATCCTTAGTCGGCTTTCTTATTAATTTTCTGAATATCTTGAAAGATGTGTGTCAGCCTCTTAAACAGAAAAGAAACTATAATTAGAATCATACAAATTATTACCCTGTGGTTATTAGGGTCAAAGAAGACCACTCCAAATTAGTACATTTAATATTATATTGCATCCTCAAATCAGTATAGAGGGTGCCAAAAATATATATACACATTTTAGAAAGGAAAACAGTATTAAAATTGTAATATTCAATATACATCGATAACAAAAGATGAATACAAGTCACGTCTGGCTTCTGCAATTACAAGTGGTGCTCAAAGTGGTTACCATCAGCATCCAGATACTTCTGATTACAGCAAACTACTGTTGAGCAATGTTGACCAAAATGTCCACTTGTATAAATATTTTTTGGCACCTTCAGTATACAATTTTGCTTTTCTGAATATCTTGGTTTTAGGAGTTAAAGCTAATGTGGGGAAGAAATAACTATGCAGAAGCTTTAAAATTTTTTGGCATGTCCCATCATATGAGTTGATTTGGGGCTCCCAAAAGATGATATTCTAACTCTCAGTGTCCATGAATGTTTCTCAGTGTCCATGAATGTCCATGAATGTTTCTAAATAAGTGGCCTTATTTAGAAACATGGTCTTTGCAGATGAGTTAAGATGAGGCCATGGGGGAGGAGGCTGAATCCAGTATGACTATGTTCTTATAAAATGAAGAAATTTGGGCACATAAGAAAGACATGCACTTATAAAGAGTGCCACATTCATATGAAGTCAGAGATTGGGATGATGTTTCTACAAACCAGGGAATGTCAAAGGTTGCCAAGCAAACCACAACGGGGTAGGAGAGAGAGATGGAATTGATTCTCCCTCAAGGCACTCAGAAGGAACCAATCCTGCCAACACTGATTGTAGAATCCTGGCCTCCAAACCTGTGAGACAATGTATTTCTGTTACTTAATCCACCCAATTTGTGCTATTTTGTTATGACAGCCCCAACAAACTAATAAAATCCACAGTTAAAAAAAGCATTGAAATCCACAATTGCCATATGCATATAAAAAGTAAAGTTTTTACAAAAGAATACTTTTTTTTTGTATATCACTGAAATTCTGTTTTGTTGTTTTTTTGTTTGTTTTGTTTTGTTTTTTGTTTTTTGTTTTATTCAGCTATAGCTGACTTACTCTATACAAGTGTAAAAGGAGTTTAAGAGTGTTAAGGACTTAGAAGTACCTAAGTGTAAAGGTGTAAATTTATAATAGGTGCTAAACTATATATATCAAAAAACCGCCTATTTTCACCTATACCCATACACATTTGCTAGACATGCTGTAGTAAATATAACAGCAATGTTTAATATTTGTTGAAGGTTTCTATGTGTTGGGACAAATGCATTCATAAATTAGCACGTTAAATTCCTCAAAATATACTATGAATAAATAACATTATTACCCAAATTTTACAGATGTTAAAACTAAGGTTTTAAGCAACTATGTGATTTGCTAAAGGTTACAGAATTCGACGTATGTTAACACATTTCTGCTGTCTTTGCTTCATGTTCAATCTCATGATCTTCATAGATTTGTTCACAATGAGAACATTTGGCCTGGGATAAACATTGGGAAGTGAACACTGTTAAAGAGTTACTGGTCCTGTAAAGAGATGGAGAGAAAAGGGGTAAATTTTGCTTGTGTTCCAATTGCATAAAAATTACCATGTGTGGGTTCTCAAATATGAGAAAAGAGAAAAATGGACAAGAGATTTAGTTTGGGGTCCCCCATTTATTTGCCTCCTGGGCTTTCCATGTGAATGAACACTTGAGGCACAATTTAGTACCTCTAGATAATTAAATTATATTTAAGATTCACTTCAGTTCTAATGTAGTATGGATCTTCAATTCTCAGAAATGGCAGAAATGTGAGAATAACTGTAACACTTTTCCTAAGCAAGAGAGCAAACAAGTACTGCTATGAAAATGTTGAATTCAATATTTTCTGATGTTTCTTCCTGTGGTATAAAAATGATGCATTTTGAAGGGTAAAATAGTTTTAGGGCTACATATCTTATGGTGTCTCAACCTTAAGATTTAAGGGTTTACACATGCTGATTTATAGAGGTCTTTCCCAGGGATTTTGTGAAAGTAGCATAGATTTGAAACACATATATAAGGCAATATCATGAAATAAGACTGATGAAAATTGGATTGCCATTTCTTCTTCAATCGAGTAAGTGTTTAATATCACAAGGGATACGCTAATCCTCCAAATATCATCTCATTGCAGGCCAAAATCTGATTTCCTTCCTATTTTCATATTATAGACACTGATGAAAGAAAATGAGCAAGAGAATACAAGACAGAGAATTTAATTTACTTAGAATAAAAGAGAATTAAAATAATCTCAACAACTTTAATCTACAAAAGTTCTTTAACGGTGTGGAAGGAGTTTGCCAAGCAAGAGAATGTCATTTACAACCAATTTGTGTTTGACCCCATTCTGGGAATTCTTGCAAAGAAACAAATTTCTTTGGAAAAGAAGCTTGGATTTGAAAAAGAATACAGATTGAAATGATTAAGAGTTACCACAATTGTTTTGAAGGCAGAAAATGAAATGGAAGTGTACTGTCCAATCTTGACAAATATATGAGAGTCGAGGATTACTTTTTGTCACTTTTAATTTCTTACTATGACAGTAACTATGGTGCTTGATATTTTAAATGATAGACAATTTAAAATTCTTAAACAGTAGATAATGCTAACACTGTTGCTGTTTATTTCGCAGAACTCTAAAACAGGTGTGAAATTCACCTTGTTAAAACTGAAGCTGAATTTGTAATATTAAAAGAACTTGCAAAGCTTTTTTTTTAGAAAACAGCATCAGACACGGAAACATGTTCCAATGAAAAATAAGGCCCACATCCAAACATGTTGAGAAGTAAAAAAAGTAATTTTGTGAAGATAGACTGTTTCACATATATTACTCTACTATTATGGTATTGTAACCAGTAACATTGTTAGTTAAATGGAAAAATTAATTTTAAGGAAAAGAACAGCTTCTCAGATATTTCATACACAATAGTTTCCTCATCAGATGGATGAGAGTTAAAAAAGATAATACACGTAAAGTGTTTAGCACCTTGCGAGCCTCATAGTAAGCACTAAACAAACCTTAAGCTCATTATTAAAGTCTTATTTGTTTCCTCATAGCAAAGAGTTAAGAGCAAACAAGCAAAACACGTCTAGCCGAGTATATTTAGTTGCTTCGAGAATACTAATGCAGTTTCATTATGGAAATAATTCATGCTTTTTGATAGAGTTAAATATACTGGAGAAATATTCAGGCTCTATGAAATTATGTTTATGAGGAGCAGGTTGTGTAGTTATAGAAGGAACCCATTCATTGAGGTCCTACTGTGTGAGGGGTTTTTTGCCAGGTTCTGTTTTAGTAACTCAAAATCTGAAACTCAGAATCTGAAAGTCATCATTATTTAGAATGTCACTTAACTCTGAGAATTTTTATTGAGGTCCTCCAAGAAAACATGTTTCTTCAATATTTTTCTAACCACCACCACCATCACCTTTTATGATGGCTGAATTTAAGAAGGAAATTCTCATTTTAAACAGTGTGTTTTTACAGCAACTTATCAAACAGTGGCCTTTAGCTGTTGTTCTGTGACAGCCACTCTATTAAAATCCTGATGTAAACAAGTGGAGAAGGTGAACTAGAAGTGCAGATATTTGCACGGCATTACTGTCAGGTAAAATTTTAAAGATAGGTTTTATGAACCCATTATTTGCAGTCAAGGCTTTTGACTACAGCATCTGAAATCATTTATGGAGACAAAATGTTTTGTCAAAACATACTGCTGGGAGTCAGTGTGTAGCTTCTTTTCATGTAATTCAATTTAGTCCTGTGGTTTGCATGAAAGAATTCTAGCTGGGCAGCCATAGTGAGCCAGTAAAAAAGTGACAATATGGTGAGCATCCAAGGCAATTAAAACTAAATGCTTTTTATCTTCATTTTATTTCTTAATAAATGGGTAATTACATTGTGGTGTACCCGGTGATAGGCTAAATTTAGATGATATCAGGCATCTTTACTATAATAGCTTCTATCAAATATAAATTCATTTTTAATTCTACATCAGGTGGTGGAAAATCCTAGGCAAGTTCTCTTTCCAAAATATATGTCCAAGAAATGTGGTCACCAGGCTATGAGCTGGAGCTCTTTTGACATAAGTGGGGACCTAGTTCAGAAATAACAAATGATGTGTTGAGATAAATGAAGATGTATATAGAGCTGGGTCTTACAGACCTGGTACTAGTGGTAACGTTAAACACCACCAATGTAAGTAATCTGGTAGATAAGTAATCCATAATTGTCTGAGCTTCCAATGACAAATTTCTCTGTCTAGCAGGGCCAGTATGAAAAGGGAGGGGGTAGAAAGGGTAACTTTACAGTGGAGAAACCAGACACACATTACCTCAGTCAGGTGACTAATGTGAATATCAGCACAGGTAAGTCATATGTAGCTTTGACATGATGGGATTGGTACTTTACTTCTGTGATCCTCCTCCCCAAAACTCAAAGATCCTGTCTACCCATGATGAAAAATCCCAATTGAGGGACATTCTACAAAATGCTTGACCAACAATCCTCAAAACTGTCAGGGTCATTAAAAACAAAGAATGTCTCAGAAACTGTAACAACCAAGTAGAACTAAAAGGGACATAATGACTAATGTAATTTGGTGCCTTGGGTGGTATCTTCAAACAAAAAAGGACATTGAAGAAAATGGGAAATCTGAATAAAGTATGGACTTTTAAAAATAATACTGAAACAATATTAGTTCATTAATTGTGACAAATATACTATATTAAGTAAGATGTCAATATAAGGGAAAATGCAGTGTAGGGTATATGGGAACTCTCTGTAGTATTTCACAATAATTCTTTATATATTGAATTGTTCTAAAATTTTTTTAAAAATACATTTTAAAAACTCAGAAACTATAAATTATGGACTTTAGTTAATAATAATGTACCAATATCGATTTATTAATTGTAACAAATATATGCCATACTAATATGTTAATAATATGGGAAACTGGGTGTAGAGTACATGGAAATTTTCTCTACTATTTTTGCAATTTTTCTATAAATTTAAAACTGCCCTGAATGTTTATTTTTAGAAGCATGAATGTAAGAAAAGTATTTTACTTAAAATATTTATCTTTCTTTTCGTTTTTCTCATTTGTTATTTCAAAAGATATATTCTACTTGGAGATTTCAGAATTTCTGGTTTTATTATATCTACATTTTTTAGACAGATGAAGAAAGTGTCAAAAAATTCAATGATTCACATGCATATTCAATGAAGTAATTTTATTTCCTGTTGCATAAGTCTATAAAACACTATAGCTCATTCAAGTAGATCACCACAACTTATTTGAAATAGAAACATCAGATATAAAGGAGATAGTCTTTCTACATAATTATAGGAAGGTCGTTTTTTTCTCTTTCACAATTTCTGGGTTCAACAAGATGGTCTATATCATATATTGTAACACTCAATTTAGGATGCCATAAATTGCAGTGATACCAAAGAAGTCACTTATTCTTTTTGTATCTTCTTTCACTTGCATGTTTATTACCGTACTTTGTAAATGGTTTAGCCTTGACATGAGAATTCAGAGGTGGGTTTTTCTTATGGTGTTTCTTTTTAAGCATAGAAGAACGTAAAGCATGTATGTGTCCTTTGGACAAGAATTTCATTCCCATACATCACAAGCTGCCAATATGACCTTGGCATTGAAATTTGTCAGACTATAGTCTTTGTGAGGTCCATATCTCAGAGAAGTACTTAGTTCCTAAAAGAGTATGAATAGAAATAAACAGTACTAAAAAAAAAATATTCATTTAACAACTATAGATAACAATGTCAGTGAGATTTGAAAAATAATCATTTAAAATTAAATGTGATTTTCTTTGTTCTGTTGAGTGTTCCAAATGTTCACAAAATTAAATCTTCTGAATAAATCTTGGTTTCTTTCAATAGGCGTTACTACTTATATGGTAGCCTGACAAAATTATTTTAGAATAGATGCTCCTAACTAAAGCCCCTCAAAAAAAAAATCATTTTGTGTGGCGTCTTTCTTAGTTCAAAGATTGATTTCCAAGGAAAGGTATCAGGCAGAGATAGATGATAGTTGGATGGATAGATAGATGATGATTGGTAGATAGATAGATAGATAGATAGATAGATATTATACATAATATTATAATGTTATATATTATGTATAATATATAATAATATATAATATATATAAATATTATTATTATATATATAATAGTAAATGAGTCTTATAACACAACCACTGGAATAGAGAAATACTGTGATCTGTATACATATGTAGTTTGCTTTCAGAGTATTTATGTCCTTTTTCACAAGAAACTTATTGGGGATTCTGTGGTTTTGGGGGAGGGATACGTGATCTAGCCTAAGCCAAGAAGAGCATTTCATCTCCCTGACCATTGTGATTAATTCAGGGGCAGTCAGCAACTTAAATTGGCTCATTCAAAGTGATTCTCAAGACTTTTGCAAGAAATACTGAGACCGAGACACTCTTTTTCTTGTTGAATGTGAATAAGGAAACACTTTCCTCTGACGCTGCTGGCATCCATCTTGAGAAAACAGAGCTCTGAGACTGAAGGAAACTGGGTTCTTAGTGACATCATTGAACAAATAAATCAAGCTTTGCCTGAAGCAAGTGCTATTTCTAGTCTTTTTAATTATGTGAGCCAGTAAATTATTTTTATTGTTTCACCAGTTTGGGTTAGGGTGATACTTGCAACTAAAGGCATCCTAAATAATACAACATTCTTGAATAAATAAATAGTTTAGCTCAATTGTCAGGAACACAGACTCTGTAGCTAAGCTGCCTGGATCCAAATCTCTGGTCTGTCTCATATTAGTTATGTAAACTAGGTTTACATAACTAGGTTTAGTATACTTTATCTTTATGAATCAATTTCCTCATCTGAATAAAGAAGGTGATAAGAACGCCTTCTTCATAGGGTGATTATGAGGTTTAAAACAGCCAATGTATGTAGAATATAGTTCCTGACACAAAGTATGTGCTCAGTAAGAGTTTGTTATTATTATGAAATATTAAGCTAATGCTATTTGACAAAAATAAAGCAAGTTTATTACATAATGTGTGAGGTCTAAATTTATGGATAGTCTGATGTAGTTGTAGGAAATGATTGGCATTGAAAACTAGTAGGCATGATTTAACTTCATTCCCTAGAAAATCATGTAAGTAAAAACAAAATAAACCAAACCCTCCTTGGATCTAACCTACTCCTGCTCTTTAACTACATAAAATGCTCTATTAGTTTTTTTCAAAGTACATCATTATATTTTAAAAATTTATATTATATTAGTCAATTACCTTACTGATTTTTAGTAACCTTAATCAAATTAATTACAATTGTTCCAAGGCATCTTAAATCACATTGGTGTTCAAACTTATTTACATGACAGAAAAGACACTTGGTAATCATGATGTTGTTTCCAGAACAATGTAAAATAAAAAATATATTACTTAAATAAGTCCTAATTTGGAAACTATTTAAAATAAGCTACAATATAAGCAAGTAGTAGCAGTCATCTAACATTGAAGAAAGGCTAGCTGGATAAAATTAAAATTGATAAAGTTCTAAGCTCTAGCAACTATTTTCTAGAAACTGAATAAATGCCTTTATTTTAGTGGCAACACCCATTCAGTTCTGCTTAAAACATACCAGGAGCATAGTTTAAGAATAATAGCAGAGACAAAATTGTACACTTAATATCGTTCTTTACATATAGAGGGCACATAATAAATGTTTTTGATTAGAGGAATAGGAGAATAAATTTGACATTTATTCTTCACCTAACAAGTGCAACTTACAGAGCACTCACAGAAATGATGTACTTTCAAATATTACACGTGGCCCACTGAGTACAATTGTAGCGGTGCCCTTTATAATATCTTCCATTATAATCTCCTATGAATGCTGAATGAAATATTAAAGTGAAGTATGCATGTGGTGATTAGTGATCTAGTCTTTCATTTCCTGAAGATTTGGGAGTGATTTGACTACTTGTACCAATCCAAAAAAGGGATTAGCTATTGCAGAGTGAAAGAAATCAGTGTACAATATCCAAGAGCATTTTCAGCATGTCTTCTGAATAGAAACAAATCCAAATCATTGTGTTTGTAGAAGATAATATTTTTCTGATGTGCTACACGTAGGATCTCTTACATCCTGTCCTTAATATAATAAAAAGAAAATCAGTGAGCAAACATGCCTGCATCTACAATGTGTTTTTTACTGACAGATGATGCTCAGCCTCATGATAATTGGTGAGGCATTAAAGTAGAACTGAAGTAAGTTGCTAGTAAATTGTGCAGAAGATTGTAGATTTAAAATTAAAATCACAGCATAACCTTTAGCTTTTGTTGTTTCACAATATCATAGGAAACTGAAATCAGGTCTACATTGATTAGAAGATAATTATTTTATCAATATCAATAATAATCAGAGTGCAAATTTAATGTTCAAATTCCAAATAAAGTTGTTTAGCAACATGTCTCAACATAGATAATTGATAGCTATTTCAAAGGCAGACAGAAAAGGTATGAAGATATGGGGAAGCCAAACATCTATAGTTGAATTTGGAATCATTATTGACATAAATTAACTGAAAATCTTAAATATAAATTCCAGAGTACAGCAGTACCTTTCTTCCTGCACTTATGTACTGCATTTTGGGACTATATTTTCTTTTAATAAATGCTTGGCCTGCTTGGCTTTGTTCCTACATTCTGGAATGCCTACCTACTCTCCGACAACACACTTAAAAGAGAAAGAAAGAAGAAAGACAAGGATACCTCCTGGAAATTTCATTGTTTGCCTATAAGAATTTCCTAATCACTGGCCAGAAGTATTGTTCCAAAATTAGGAGAAGTTTCAGAAAGGTCCAGGACGTCATCAAAATGGCGGCATGAGGTGAGCCTCTGTAAAGCTCCCCTGGAACTTACAACTAATCAAACAACCATAACTCCACAAAAGACTCCCTGCACAATAGACAGGTAAGATTAAGAGGCCCACTACTGAATTCACCTAAAGATGGGAGAATCGCGTGAGCAGGGGAGGTGGGAGGAGAGAAATGCGGAGACGGAACTGGGCAGGCACAGAACGCAGAGCTAGCTCAGTGCTCCGAGCTCGCTGCATCCCGGAACCGCAGCTGCGGAAGAGGGAAGGACTCGGACTGCTAGGGCTCCGCTTATGGTCCACAGGGCTGAGGGGGCAGCATATAACACGGCTGAACCCAACGCTCATGGCAGACACCTCGGAGAAAAGACTGAGGGAAGAAGGCTGAAAACGGTGGTTTAAGCCCTCACTGCCAAGCAGAGAACGGAAGCCTTAGGCACTGAGAATAGTAGCCCCCTCCCTACCCTCCCAGAGCTCGCCCCGCCCCCACCTGCCCGGTGCTAGAAGCCAAACAGTAGCAGTGTCAGATTAAAAGAACAGAATATTTGCTGTTCTGAGAACTGTGGACCGCAGACACCGATTCGCAGTCCAACTAGTTCCGGCAAAGGGGAGGGAAGAGGGACCGGCGGTGGTAGTGGTCGCCGCCATTGCTCTGGGCCACCTCTCACAACTCACCCCGCCCATGGCCCCACCTATCTGGGTGGATCCCTGCAGGAGTAAACAGAACTGCTGAAACATACAGGCTCTGAATCTGATGCAGGAAGAGCTTTGGAACTTCAAAAGCTCTCCACATACCCACACAGACACTGCGCCCTGTGACCCAGGCAAACTATTAACAGAAGAGAAGCCCATCTCCCAAGGAATCCCCACATTGTGTGAGAAGCTGGAATAGTGCAGAGAAAACATAGCACTACCATGTGAGAGAGGAAAAAAAGGCTGCTGTCGGAGAGAAAATAAAACATTCTACCAACAAGTACTGGAAAACAAAAGAAAGACCTTTTCCTATCAACCTGTTGCAGAAGCCACTCCTGTAGATGTCTAGGAAGAGAAATAATAAATCATTAATTGCCATGAATAACCAAGGCAACAAGACAGCTCAGAACGAAAGTGAAAAGTCTCCAGAAAAGGAACTTAAAGATATGGAAATATGGACTTACATGACAGAGAATTCAAGATTGCAGTTCTGAAAAACTCAACAAGATAGCAAGAAAACACAGAAAGGCAGTTTAATGAACTCAGAAACACAATCAAAGAACAACACGAGCATATTACGAAAGAGATTAAAATTTTACAAAAGAACCAAACGGAATTTCTGGAGATTAAGAACTCAATAGAAGAAATTAAGAATGAAATACCAGCTTAGGTAGTAGAGTTGACCAGATAGAGGAAAGAATCAGTGACATTGAAGATAGAAACCTGGAAATTACACAGAAGCAAGAAGAAAGAGACTTGAGACTTAAAAGAAATGAAAGACCTACAAGAATTTTCTGACTCCATCAGAATGAGCAATATAAGAATAATGGGCATACCAGAAAGAGAAGAAAGAGAGAAGGGAACAGAGACTATATTCAAACAAATTGTCGATGAGAACATCCTAAACTTGTGGACAGAACTGGATCCTCGAATCCAAGAAGCAAATAGAACACCTAATTACCTCAATCCCAACAGGCCTTCTCCAAGGCACATTGTATTGAAGCTGTCTAAAATCAACGACAAAGAAAGAATCCTCAAGGCAGCCAGGGAAAAGAAGACAGTAACCTACAAAGGAAAGCCCATTAGAATATCATCAGATTTTTCAGCAGAAACTCTACAAGCCAGGAGGGAGTGGAACCAAATATTCAAACTATTGAAAGAGAGAAATTATGAGCCAAGAATAATATATCCAGCAAAGATATCCTTTAGATGTGAAGGATAAATAAAGACCTTTCCAGACATACAGAAGCTGAGGGAATTTTCTAATACATGACCTACACTACAAGAAATACTAAAGGAGGCTATTCAACCACCATCAACAGGGACAATTTGTGGCAACCAAAACATAAAAAGGGGGAGAGTAAAGGCCTGAACCGGAATATGGGAATGGAGAAAGTAAGAGTGCTGAAGAAAATGGAATACTCTAAATTTCAGAGTACTTATTCTCAAAGTCTTCTACACAGGCACATAGTTATTAAATTTAAAATTAAGACTCAACTGTTTATTTTATCCCAGATTGATCTTTACTAGTCAACAAAATCAGAAACAACAAATTTGTGCCTACCTTTTTAATGATTACCCTCAGTAATTGGACTGTAAAAGCACACAACATCAAATGACACCACGTCTCCAAGATCCAGTTAGATGTAAATTTCATTCTCTCTTTTCAGTGCATGAACATGGAAGCATCTAGTTATTGTATAAAAAATACCTGTGCTAATTTAGAACTATTGACAATGGCAGTGATGGATAAGGACTGTGTATGATTAGTGATTTATTCACTTAATCCTTTTTATTCAATATGTAATATTATGCACGTATCATTTCTTATGAATTTAATACAGTGCTTAAAGGCATTATACAAGAGTTGTTTAAATTGTTTAATATAAGTAATGTATATAAACTGTGGTCTTCAGGCACAGAAGCATATTAAAATCTCTGGGAGCCTTAGAAAAGATTGATATTGATGCCTGGGATTACCCCCAAACCCATTGAATCAGAATTTCTAAAGACCATTCCCTTATACCCAGGCTCCAATTCTCTAAAGCTACACTTTTATTTTTATTAATACTTCATATCTGCACCTCCCCTCAAATTGTCATTCTGGGCCTTCTGGAACTCATGGTCCGTCATCAATAAAATCTCATATTCTAAACTTCTTATGTCAAGCACTTATATCACCATTTTGTGAGTTAGAAAATGAAACTTCTACTTAAGACAGTTTGCTTCCATCAGATGGAAAATTGCCAGACTAAATAACAAAGCTGTGAAGTTTATACTGCGAATGAAACCTCCTTAGATGTGGCACTTCTATACAGTGCAGAAACCTTCTCTTTTATGCTTCCACAGAAGCCTGGCTCTGCAGAGGAATATTTCACTCCATCCTTTCATGTTTTCTCCCCTCCTCTCTCATACCTTGGAGCCTGAAGGTGTGGTAAGTGCTTTCCATGCTTTCCAAGCTCTTCATCACTGCTTTCTGACCTGTCTCTCCTCCCTAAAAATTCCCAAATTTTCAATTTCTTTTTAGACTATACAACACATTGCCTCTTCTTGGTGCTTTGTGTCACTCAGAATACTGAAATATTTTCTCTGGTGGTTTTTCTTTGTTACCCTCTCACACTGTTCCTGTCATAATTTCCATTATCATATAGTATAAATGAATCTTTCCAAAACACAAGATTATGAGTCCCATGATATTTTCTCCTGCAGTGGTCTTGTCAGTCAACTTTACTGACTTCCTAGAATAAAACCTAGAACTGGAAATTTCCTCACTGTCTCTTGTCCCCAAAAATCCTTACATGCCTGTAATCCAGTTTAAATCTATGATCAGCCTTCCTAATTAGTCTTCCTAATTACATCCTTATATACGCACTCATTTCCCTGCTCCTCGCTTGCTTCATTGTACAACCATCTCAAAACTGCAGCCCTGGTTAAATGAAACTATCCCCTTACTCTGCACCTGCACCTATATAGCCAAGTGTGGTTGAAAGCAACTAGTCATGCTAAGCAGCCATACTCTCGTGACCACCAACCTTAAGTGTGCTCTTAATGCTATCTGCAATCATAACACATTTTCCTGATCCATTTATTGTCCCACTACTTTCCTCTTCTTCCTTAAACCTTTAATACTCCTTCCCTCTTCCTCAGCTTCAGTTTCTTAGTTCTCTAAGAAGATATAAGTAATAGAGCAGAACCATCCAAGTTCTGATCACCAAATGAATCAAATCACTTTTACCTGTGCCTATATACTCTACCTATTCTCATAACCACGTTCAACCCCATGACTTGTGCACTAGATAGCATATTTTCTT
Source organism: Rhinolophus hipposideros (assembly GCF_964194185.1). Taxonomy (NCBI): domain Eukaryota; kingdom Metazoa; phylum Chordata; class Mammalia; order Chiroptera; family Rhinolophidae; genus Rhinolophus; species Rhinolophus hipposideros. The sequence continues at coordinate 41,433,871 of NC_138052.1, forward strand.
GCCTATTCAAGGACATCTAATGATTTTTGCATCTCTCTTCTATATTATCAGTATTTCCTCACTCCTGATCCTTTCCGAGCAAAATACAAATTAGTTATAAAGTACACTTAATTTGGATATGGGCTCTAGATTATGTAACAGTATTGTATCAATATTAAATTTCCTAATGTGGTTCATTATATATTGTGATTATATAAAAAATGACCTTGTTCTTAGAAAACACACATTAAAGTATTCAGAAAGAGGGCCACGGTAGATCCAATTTAACATTCAATTGGTTCAGGAAAAAAAGTGAATAGAGAGATGGAGGGCAAGAGGAGTGAAGAGAGAGGGAAAAGGAGAGAGATTTAAAGAGAGTAAATGGGAAGAAAAATAAAAGAAATCAATGATTAAGTAGAGGATATAGGGAGTTTTTTGAACCATTCTTGCAAGTTGCAATTCTTCTGTAAATTTGAGATTATATGAAAATGAAAAGGTACAATATGAAAACCTGCCAAAACAAGAAAAAAAATTCAAATAGATCAACAGATCTCCTGTATTGCTTCATAAAGTTTGGCTAAAGTTCTCCGCATAAACAACGGATTATACCATGTTACACAATGGGTTAATACACACTTCAAACTCTTCAGCAAATAATCATGTTTATGAGAAGTGTATCTTAGCCAGGTTTCCAAGTGGTTGTTTGTCTACTATATACATATACCATAGAAAATATCTGAAAAATCCTGCCTATCTTTTTTAACAACTAGAATAAGAATATAAGTTCCATTATGCTAATATTGTTGATTTTATTTAAATTACAACACAATAGAGGTTTACTTGCAAGAAACTTTCAACAGTAAGAATTACGAAGCACATAAAATGTAAACAAGTTTATGTTCTATATTCCAGAATTTATTTCATTGATCTAAGAAATTGCCTTTTGGCACTAAACCAAGTCAATATAGAACTGTTTAAAGTATGAGAATTTCAGTAAGTGGGTTAATAGGCAGACTCCCTAAAATTACAATGTTAAAAGACAAAGAGGAAATGTCATGAAGTTTCTAGATTATTTAATAAACTATACCTCCATTTTGTGAGAGTGTTCAGAGGGTCCACATATAAATGCATTCCTTCTGGTAATAATAATAATTTCAGAACTGACAAGAATTAGAAATCTGTAAGTTTATAAGGGCTACAACTTTGATTGGCAGTGCTAGATCTAGTTTTAAAAAGCCTTATTTATGTCTTATATTTTATTTCATTCTAGCTGGATTTGTGCTAAAATCTTTCCAGTAGTGTATTTTCCACAAAATTTACACTGACAGGTTGAGGATGACATATAAGTGGTAGATGTGCCCCATTTACCCCTTGCTCACCAGCAGAAGCCAACGCTCAGAGTTCACAGCGCTCTCTGCACCAAGACGGTGATCCTCAGCTCAGGACTCTAGGCCTCCACTCATCACTAGTTTATAGCCATTTACCATTCTCATGGTGGGCAGACACCTGCTCGACGCATATGTATTCAGAAAGCTTAGTGGAATTACACTGACATAATGAAAGTCATCCTTTATCAATTTGGGGGGCCCAAATTAAGAGGAGGTGAGCACTTCTACGTAGAATTCATTATTTGAAATTAGTAATTACTGGTATTTCAGGGGAGGCATGCTCAGAACAGGTTTCAGCATAAAATAAACCTCAAATCTCATCAAACTCAACCCCCTTATTTTCCAAATAAGGAAAACTGAAGACTAGAGAAAGGAAATGACTTGTACAATGAAACCCACTGGTAAAGGAAGATAGAACACAAGATTCCTTTTTTCTGACTCCAAACCAAGTACTTTAGCCCTGTACAAGTATAATGTAGCCTCTGATTTTAAAAATTAGTGTATCTTTCTCTCTCTCTCTCTGTGTGTGTGTGTGTGTGTGTGTGTGAAGAAAGAAAGGAGAGATAAACAGGGATAAAGACACACAGAAAGAGGGGGGGGGGAGAGGTGGGAGGTTGGGGGAGGAGGGGAGAGAAGGAGCAACAGGAAGAAAAAGAGTAAAAACTTATTTACTTGAATCTTTACTTTATATATCCAACTATCTACTGATGAGCTGAATTCACATCAGTAGGAGTCAATCGTTTGAAAAGAGCACACAGAAACAGAACCTAATAACATATCCAATTCTCTTGACAGCTAAAGGTTCCTTAGCTAAGGGGTAACAACCATGGGTGTCAGTGGAGGTGGTGACTGCATTTGAACAATACTTAAGATCTAATGTAATACTCTTCCACAGAACAGTGGAAGGAGTTAATATATAGACATTTCAAGGTAAGTTTCTCTCTCACTCAGACTCAGAAAATCAGAAGATTTGAAAGCTATTAGGTCTATGATAGATGATCTCTTTCAGACACCTTTCTTTTTTACTGACAAGTTGCTGTTAAAAATTAAAGTAAAAAGAGACCTCCTTTTTTTCTGCACATTTTTAATGGACCTGAAGCCAAAATAAGTCAGACTAAATTAGGGGAGTAAATGACCTCCCGGGAAGTATTATACCAAATTCCAAAGTAGTATAAAGACGTTCCTTTGATCTTTTTAGCTTAACAACCTGAAATTCAAAATCTGTATTTAATTTTTGATTGCATACACCAGCTTTTAAATTTTCTTTCCAAAAATGATACATCATTTTAAATGATAGGACACATTTAACTTGTATTTCCTAAAACTGCTGACTGTCATTTCTTTATTCTTTTAGTCTATAAAAACAGATATAGATACAATTAATTATGAGAAGTATTTGGGGTTGGATGCTGTAATGGATAAACCACTGACCTTCACTTAAGAGACAGCACTTTAAACTCAACCTACATTCCTAAGTGAAATGACTCTGATCCAAAACGAAGTTTTCAGTTCTCATCTGAGAAAAACCACTGAATAGAGAAAAAAAGAAGACTAGAAAGAGATGACTTTCTAATCGCTGCTTTTAGTACTATTTTGAATAACGGCATCTTATCCGTACCGTGTTTCTGCAAAATAAGACCTAGCCAGACAATCAGCGTGAATGTGTCTTTGGAGCAAAAATTAATGTTAGACCCGGTCTTATTTTAGTATAAGACCAGGTCTTATAATAGTATAATATAATTAATATAATATAATTAATATAATATAATATAATATAATATATTAATATGTAATACTGAGTATTATCTTAATTTTTACTCCAAAAGATACATTAGAGCTGATTGTCCAGCTAGGTCTTATTTTTGGGGAAACACGGTAATACATCTTTTAGCAGGTTGCAAACAGGTGCGCTCATTTTCAACACAGCCCTTTCTGGAATTTCACATATGCCTTAATTGAGCTGCATCTCTGTAATAGTACATGCCCATTAACACCTGTAAATCATTCTATGCTTTTAAACAGAGACAGGCTACTCTGGTAAAGTGAATTTCTTGGATCTTTTCTGTACATGATGACTGCAAATAACTTTATTAGCATATTTGTAGAGATCAGTGCTGCATCTGCTAAAGTAAAAAAAAAAAAAAGAAAATGCACAACAGTAGTTTGATTTTATAACTAATGTTTGTAATGCTAGAGGGTAAGATTTAAGTATTATCTGTTAATTTACCTTTAAGCCTTATTGGTGTGGTAGAGATCAGTAACAATGAGCAATTCACCAAAAAATAAATAAATAAAAATAAAAATAAAAATTCTATTTCAGGTGTGGAACATGCTAGATATATGGGGTCTGATCATGTGAAATTTACTTCCACTGCTGTAAAATACTCACATGGCTTTGATCTAAGTTTGACTAATGTTGCACATGTTTTTCCAGTACTATACAAAAAAAAAAATGTGTATCCTACCCATATTTACCAAAGTTATTTTCTATTTCCCTTGATAAGTCTTCTAGGTTCTGTGAAAATTAGTACCGGTGACCAAGATTGTAATTGGCAGGTCATGTAAAGGGAGCTCTTTTTTTTTTAATTTATTTATTAACATTTATTGGGGTGACAAGGGTTAGTGAAATTACACAGGTTTCAAGTGTACAATTTTGTAATACATCATCTATATATCACTGTGTGCTCACAACCCAGAGACAGTTCTCCTTCCATTACCATAGATTTGACCCCATTTACCCTCATCTACTCCTTTTCCCCTTACCCGCTGGTAACCACTGAACTATTGTCTGTATCTATGAGTTTTTATTTCTTTATTTGTTTTGTTCCTTTGTTGTTTTCAGTTTTATATCCCACATATCAGTGAAATCATATAGTTCTCAGCTTTTTCTGTGCGACTCATTTCGCTTAGCATAATAATCTCAACATCCATCCATTTTGTCCCAATTGGCACTATTTCATCTTTTCTTATAACCAAATAGTATTCCATTGTGTATATATACCACATCTTCTTTATCCAATCATCTATTGAAGGACACTTTGGTTGTTTACATGCCTTGGCCACTGTAAATAAAGCTGTGATGAACATCAGAGCACATATATATTTATGGATAAACATTTTCAGATTTTTGGGGTAGATACCCAGGAAAGGGATTGCTGGATCATACAGTAATTCTATTCTTAATTTTTAAGGAACCTCCACACTGCCTTCCATAGTGGCTGCACCAATCTGCATTCCCACCAACAGTGTATAAGGGTTCCTTTTTCTCCACAGCCTCTCCAACACTTGTATTATTTGTCTTGTTGATGATAGCCCTTCTAACTGGTGTGAGGTGATATCTCATTGTGGCTTTTATTTGCATTTCTCTGATGATTTGTGATGTTGAACATCTTTTCATGTGTCTATTGGCCATCTGTATGTCCTTTTTGGAGAAATGTCTATTCAAATCGTCTGCCCATTTTTTAATTGGATTGTTTTTTGTTTTGTTTTTTCTTATTGAGTTGTATGAGTTCCTTATATATTTTGGATATTAGCCCCTTATCGGAGGCACTGTTTGCAAATATCTTCTCCCATTTGGTTGGTTGCCTCTTTATTTTGTTGATGGTTTCTTTTGCTGTGCAGAAGATTTTTAGTTTGATATAGTCCCATTCATTTATTTTAGCTTCACTTCCCTTGCATTTAAGGTCAAATCCATAAAATCCTCTGTGAACCCAACGTCAATAAGTTTAGTACCTGTGTTTTCTTTTATGCAGTTTATTGTTTCAGGTCTTGTGTTTAAGTCTTTGATCCATTTTGAGTTAATTTTAGTACATGGTGACAGATAGCAGTCTAGTTTCATTCTTTTAAACGTGGCTTTTCAATTCGCCCAGCACCATTTATTGAAGAGGCTTTCTTTTCTTCATTGTACGCTTAACTGTCTGTCCATATTGTGGGCTTATTTCTTGGTTTTCAATTCTATTCCATTGGTCTGTATGTCTGTTTTTCTACCAATACCATGTTGTTTTGATTACTGTGGCTCTGTAATACAAGCTGGAGTCAGGGAATGTAATACCACCAGCATTATTATTTTTCCTTAGTATTGCTTTGACTATTCAGAGTTTTTTGGTTCCATACAAATCTGATGATTTTTTGTTATTTTCTTTTAAAAATGCCATTGGGATGTTGATAGGGATTGCATTAAATCTGTATATGGCTTTGGGTAACATGCCATTTTAAATATTGTTGATTCTTACAATCCAAGAACACAGAATATCTTTCCATTTCTTTTTGTCTTCTTCAATTTATTTTAATAATGTTCCATAGTTTTCAGTGTATAGGTCCTTCACATCCTTGGTTCAGTTTATTCCTAGGTATTTTATTCTTTTTGTTGCAATCACAAAAGTAATTGGGTTTTTGTTTATTTATTTATTTTTCTGAGATTTCCTTGTTAGTGTATAAGAATGTAGTGGATTTTTGTACTGCAATTTTACTGTATTTGTATATACAGCAACTTTACTGTATTTGTTTAATGGTTTCTAATAGCTTTTTGATGGAGTCTAAGGTTTTCTATATATAGCATCATGTCATCTGAAAAAAGTAACAATTTAACTTCTTCATTCCCAATTTGGATGACTTTTATTTCTTTTTCTTGCCTGATTGCTCTGGCCAGGACTTCCAATATTATGTTGGAAAGCAGTGATAATAGGGGACAATCTTATCTTGTTACTGAATGTAGGGCGAAGGGCTTCAGTTCATCATTAACTATATTAGCTGAGGATTTGTCATATATGGCCTTTACTATGTTCAGGTGTTTCCCTTCTATACCCACTTTCTTAAGTGTTTTAATCATAAATGGATGTTGTATCTTTTTAATCATACATGGATGCTGTATCTTGCCAAATGCTTTTTCTGCATTTTTGATATAATCATATGATTTTTGTCCTTTATTTTGTTTATGTGGTGCATTACATTGATCGATTTGCATATTTCAACCATCTTTGTGCACTGGAATGAAGTAAGGGGAGCTCTTGTGCCCTACCACTCAGAGTCAATTGCCCCAAACAGGAAAATTCATGCCTTGTATTTCCAATAGGAAGATGTTTTGTACTGTAATACCCAACAGGATGAAGGAAGATTTTCTCCTCTCCCAACAACAGTCCAGCCAATGAGAGATTGTTATAACCCCACCAATGAAAAGCCACTATACTTTGAATTCCTCCTCCAATAGACAATTTGTTTATAACAGTTCTTCCCAACTTTCCCTTTCCTATCTAAAAGAAAGTTCCTCTTCTTTATCTTCCTGACTTGCCTATGGTTTTGTCATAGCTTGCATGTACTGAATTGCAATTATCTCCTGAATAAATCAATTTTTTAAACTAACTTTTATTTTGAAGGTCAACAGTTTCAATGTGGCCTGAGGGAAATCACAATATTTTTCTATGCTCTGTCTTTAGTTACAGAATCATAAGAATAAATTTTGCTCTACATACCTCATAGGTAGGCCTGAAAGTAGAGTGAGACAAGCAAGGCATCTAGTGCACAAGATTTAAGGAGGCATGCATTGTCAGGATCATGGAAGTACAGGGTCATGAAAATGCATGGTTGGCACTTGTATGACCTTGAGAGTAACTCCTTAAATTGTATGCCCTCGGTACCTCACATGTCTCAGTTTAGTCTCAGCTCTATTCAAAATGTTAGTGTAGATTTAGGATTTGAAAAGGTTTGAAATCCATGAAGGATTATGAATCACATACTGTTAATAGCACTGTTCATAGAAAGTGTCAGAGTACAATGTCTCTTCTTCCCATAATTAAACAAAGAGTTGGTAATTTTTTAGTTTCTTAATTTTTAATTTGACAAATTCAAGGAAATCATGACTTCCTATACACTTAAAAACAATTTTTGTAACTTTTATTTTTTGGAGATTGTTTCTCCTAATAATAGTTCTAGGCAGAGTGTGGAAAATAGATTTTGAAGAAAGGTTGAATTTACCAAGAGCCTGTATTTTGGTTCAATGATAGTATTATTAATATATACAAAAAGTAATATAAAAATAGGTCATTTCACCATAGAAAGTAAATATATAAAAAGTAATCAAATACAAATTTTAAAACAAAAATTATACAGCTAAAATTAAGAAACAAATATATGGATTAAATAGCAATAGATGTAATTAGAAAATCCAGAAAAAGAAAACTACAGAAATAAAGTGTGAAATATGTATAAAATATCATAAGGGATGTTGGGTCATGTACACAAAGTCTAACATGTATAGTTGGAGTCCAAGAAGGAGAAAAGCAATAAAATAAAGGAGAAAAGCATATTTCAAGAGAAATGGGGTAAGAATTTTCCAAACAGACACAAGAAGTTCTACTGACTTTAAGAAGGACGATTTCTGCATAGCTACAGTACTTTTCCATATGAAATAAAAACTGTTAATAGAAAGAAAAGAAGATAATTACACACAAAAAATTATACTTAGTCACATCATATTACAACTTAAAAATCAAGGACAAACAGAAATTCTTAAAAACACGTTTTTAAAAAAATAACAGTGCCTGCAAAGGAACCGTAATAAAACTATTTCACTATTCAATACAATGAAATCCAGCAGATTTCATCAATGAAATCAGCAGATGACATCTTTAAAACATCAAAATAAAATTGCTACCAGTCTATAATTATTTATGCAGTACTTGGCTAACAAATGTATCTCAGACTTACTTTGATTGCAAACTCATTTTCATTTTTTTATATGTGTGTAGAAATTCTTTTTTGATGGGATTTTCATACTACAGTTCTAATTTTTCTTACTGTTGCTTTCCATGAGTTGTGAATATTGTGATGTGTGCTTAGTCTGCTAATACTGATGTATATTGTATTTGTTAGCACAACTATAGTGTTATTGCTAAAAAAAAAACAACACAATGCTTTGTCATCTAAGTTGATAACAAAATAATTCATACCCCACTGTGTCTTAAGAGCATGATATTCAGAGGTCCCTTTTTTTCTTATTTTTTTCTATTGCCATGGCTGCTACACATTAATATAAAACGTAAAATAAAAATGCTGCATTACAGCAATGTGTATGGCACTCAAAACTCTTATAAGTTAAAACAGCATCACTACAAGTTGTAGTGCATTGAGAAGTGCAATGAGATTAGAAAACTATATGGTGTCTATCTCAATGGCCACCTAGCTCTGCTGTTGTGCTGGGAAAACAGCCAGAGAAAACACATAGTGAATGAGTGGTGATTTTCAGTAAGACTTTATTTATGGACATGAATTTTAAATTTCATATTTTTTTCTCATGTCTTAAAACGTTGTTTCTTTTTATTTTTTTTCAGCCATTTACAAATATACAATCAAATGTCGGCTCACAAGATCATTAAAAAAATAGGTAGGGGCAGGATTTGGCCCTTGGGTCATTGTTTACCTACTCCTTGTATAAACAATATTGAGAGATATTGGAGCTTTAAAATATATGTAGAAATAAGGGAGGTAAATGGTGTTAAAGTGTTTTAAAGCCCTTGCATTTTCTGAAAATTAGCCAAAGTAATAATTTAAGGTAAAGTCTAATAAGTTAAGTGGGCATATTATAACCTGTTGAATAACTCCTGAAAGATTAAAAAGAAGAATGTATAAATAAAAGGATAATGAGAGAAAATTAAATAATAAAATCTACTCAATTAATAAAAAACAGCAACAAAAAAATAAGTAAGATAAATAAAAAACAATATTAGATGGTCAATTTAAGCCCCCCAAATCAGTAATTACTTTGAATGTAAATGAACAATATCTACAGATTAAAACCAAAGATGTCAGAATAGATAAGAAATTGTAAACAACTATATGTTGTTGACATATTTTGTATAAGGAAACAAAAATGTTGAAGATAAAACAAAGAAAACAAAAGAAAGATGGTTTAGCTATACTAACAAAGATTTTTAAGTCAAGAGGTATAACTAGAGATTAAGAGAAACATTTCATAGTACTTAAAAGGTCAATTCAATGTGAAATTATAGCAATCCTAATTTTGTATGCATTAATAGGAAAGCTTTTACACACACACACACACACACACACACACACACACACACACATATAAATAAAGCAAAAAATTACAGAACCAAAATTAGAAATAGGAAACACCACAATCATAGTTTGAAAATTAATCTCAGTGAAGTATAGAGCAAGGAAACAAAAAACTAATATATAGAAACTGCAGAATGGCAGAATACACAGTTTTTCCAAGTTTTTTGGAACATATAACAAAATGACTTTGTTCTGGAACATAAAGCAACTCTGAACAATCTTACTCTGAACATAGTGAAATTAAGCTAGATATAAATTATAAAACAAATCTAGAACCCCCCCTCAAAAAATAGGTATTTAGACATTAAAATAGTAAATAATTCATGGGTCATAGAAGTCACTATGGAAATTATATATATATATATATATATATATTTCTAGTGAATGATATATATTAGATATTTCATTTCTAATGATATGTGATATTAGAAAACAAACTGTTCAAAATATATGGGATACAGATGAATCTTTACTTATAGAAATTCTATCACCTTAAATGTATATTATAAAAGAAGATAGGTACAAAATAAATTATCTGAACATGAATCACAATTAAAAATTAGTTAAGTAAACACAAAGGGGAAAAAATAAAGCTAGTAAAATTTAACTAAATAGAAAATAAATGTGCAATGGAAAATTCAACATAGCCAATTTTTTATTATTTTAAAAGAATAGCAAAAGTTGCAAATTCCTAAAAAGTACAGTAAAGAAAAAAATACAATGAGTAGAGGGACATGCATATAATGTTACAGTTAATACAAATGTAATTATAGGAACTTATGAATAACTTCATGGCAATAAGTTTGACTATTTCAATTAAATGAACAAATTCCTGTGGGGAAAAGCATTATTTAAGACTTCTGGCTATAACTGAGCCAAACTCGTCTCCCCAAAATCATTTCTAACTCTCTACAAAATTAACAATGACAACAACAACAAAATAAACATTTTAAGGCTGTGGAAAACACATAAAAGTACACAATAATCTGAGAAGTATTTATGCATTAAAGCTATTGGGATTTGACAAAGAAGAGTGGAAATTTATGTGTTCTGTTTTGGGGAGGCTTCAAATTCCCCCCTTATCCATCTTAGCTGGGGAGCCAAGGCAAGGCAGTCCATGAGAACGATCAATTCTCTGCCACATTTGGAGTCTCACTCAGTTTGGAATGGGCAGCACCCAACAACATTGTCAGGTTAAGTTATTTACTGCAGGTAGGCAAAAGTGAATGACCAATGGCTCACTAGAGATACACCATGTTCGTGACTGGGCAATTCAATATAGTAAAGATGCCAATTCTCCCCACAGTTAAACTGTAGATTCAGTGCAATCAAAATCCAATAGGTTATCATGTGAAAATTGACAAACTGATCTTTATGGAAATGTAAGGGACCAAAAATGTTTAGCAAAAGCAAAGTTAAAGAAAAACAAATCTATTGTATCTACATTATCAGACATCAAGACTTACTTTAAAGGCACTAATTAAAATATGTAATATGTGTTTTTGAAGAGTGAAAGAGAACACAGTCCAGAATCACATTACATATATATGGTCATCTGATTTACAACAAAGCAATGAAGAGGAGGAAAAATGTACAAAAATAATTGAATATGAAATTGAAGGAAGAAATATACACTGGCCCTTATTTCACAATACCAAAAATAAATTCCAGTTGGATCACCGAACTAAATGTGAAAGCAATAAAGCTAGTAAAAGATAACATGGAAGAGTATCCTTATGACCTTGGCCTAGGCAAAGTTTCAAAAATATGATACAAAGACAATAACCATAAAGGAAAGATTAGATTGGACTTCATTAAAATAAAACATACTGATCGTTAAACATATTATTAAAACAGTGAAAGGCAAACTTTCAAGTGGGAGAAAATGCAAGTATATAGAATATACACACTTCATATATGCTTACATATTTAAATATGTATATATTTAAACCACAGATCAATCACAAAAAAGACAGCCAATTTAAAGATGGGGAAATACCATAAATGGACATTACCAAAAGAGTATAGCCAAAGAGCCAAAAAGCATAACAAAAAGTATTTAATAGTCTTAGTCACAGGACAATGCAACTTAAACCTAAAATTACTTACCAATACACACACACCAGAAAATATAACATTGAAAGGAATAATATTGTCAAATGTTGATAAGGATATGCAACAGCTAGAACTTGTATGCGAGTTGTACACATATGCAAACAACATGGAAATTCATTAAGATTACATACTGAAACCAAGCTTGTTCATACTCTATGCATAGCAACTGCATTCCCCCCAACATTGCATGTATATGCACACCAAAACACATATGCAACAATGTTCATGCAGCATTATCCATCAAGAGTAAGATGGAGAACTATAATTGTCATGTACAGAATAATGGAAAACTATACAATAATGAGAATGAATACATTCACATAAAACAAAATGTATGAATCTCACAACAAAATGTTGCATAGTAGAAATTAAGCACTAAAGAATACATATATAATGTAAAGTTCTAAAGAAGTTTATAGTAATCTATTGTGATAGAGGTTACAATGTGATATATTATCTTTGTGGTATATGGTCTATTATCTTTGTAGGGAGTAGGGGAGAAGTTTGCTAGATAGCTGCAACTGCCTCAAGAAAGGCTGGATCGTATGCAGATAATTTTCTATCGCTTGATCTGGGGAAAGTTACAGGAGTGTGTTAATGGATATGTTCACTTTGTAAAACTTTATTAATTATAATATTTTTTCACTTGTGGAATATATATTTCTATAATAAATTATACACACACATAAACATATAAACATATATAGAGAAAAATATATAAAGGCATACTTTTACACACACATATCTTATATATGTGTATATATGTATGCATATCTGTATATGTACTTGTATATATGTTCGGGAGTTTGAATACACACTATAAAATTACAACCTAAAAAAATTCCTGTAAAGGTACTTTGATAGGTTATATGGCGGGTGGGTACAAAAAGGATTTACCCACTTAGGACAAGAACATTTTATCTGAGAACGTATCTTTAAAGCTGAAGCTTGAAAAATGAGGAAGAGCCAGCTGGTGAAAAATTGGACTAAAACTTTCAAATATAGGATGTCAAATATACATGGACTGTAAGGTGCAAGAGAGCTTGTCTTCGTTTCTGAAGTAAAAAGAATCTAGCATAACGGAAGATCAGTTAAACATGAGGAGAAGAGTTAATAATGATGTGGGAATGGGAAGAAGTTTGATCTTACAGGGCCTTGTAGGCTATCATAAGAAATGTGATTTTATTATAAAGAAATGTGAAGTCATTAAATGATTTTAACCAGAGGCATTACATAATCTCGTTGTTTGTTTGTTTGTTTTCTAATCATTCTGGCTACTTCAAATAGATTGTATGAAGAAAAACATTGGGGAGACTAGTTTTAGTATAAGTTAATGATTAGGTTAGTAATATAGGGTTATGTAAACTAAGACTTTTAGAGTCATCTTTTTAAAATATTTTAATAAATTATAACTAACATACAATATTATATTAGTTTCAGGTGTACTAACAGTTATTCAACATTTATATACCTAAAAAAGTGATCACCATGATAAGTTCAGCAAACATCTGATACTATACAATGCTATCACAATATCATCAACTGTATTCCATATGTTGTATATTACATTCCCATGACTTATTTGTTTTATACCTGAAAATCTGAACCTCTTTTTACATGCCCCACCTTTTTTAATTTATCAATTACAGTTGACATTCAATATTATCTTGTATTAATTTCATGTGTCCAGCATAGTGGTTAGACACTTGCATAATTTAAGAAATGATCCCCTCTTGAGAGTATAATGCTAAGAGAAATAAGTCAGACAGAAAAAGCAGAGAACCCTATGATTTCACTGATATGTGGTATGTAAACCAAAAACAACAAAAGAACAAGACAAACAAATGAGAAACAAAAACTCATAGACACAGACAATAGTTTAGTGGTGACCAGAGGGTAAGGGGGTTGCGGGGTGGGAGATGAGGGTAAGGGGGATCAAATATATGGTGATGGAAGGAGAACTGACTCTGGGTGGTGAACACATAATGGGATTTATAGATGATGTAATACAGAATTGTACACCTGAAATTATGTAATTTCATTAACAGTTGTCATCCCAATAAATTAAAAATAAATAAATAAATAAAATAAAACTCATAGTTATACAAATGAGAAAAAGAAAAGAAATAAATGATCCCCCTGACTACTCTAGTATCCACCTGGTACTAAACATAGTTATCACCATATTATTGACTATATTCCTAGGCTTTACTTAACATCCACGTGGCTATTTTGTAACTACTGATTTGTACTTCTTAATGCCTTCACGTTTTTCCACCCTGTCTCCCAAATCACCTCCCATCTATCACCCCAACAAATCTAGTACCCATCTGACACCATACATAGTTATTACAATATTATTTACTATATTTCTTATGCTATAGCTTACATACCCATGACTACTGTGTAACAACCAATTTGTTCTTATTAATCCCTTCTCCTTCTCACCCATCCCAACCTCCCTACCATCAGGCAACCATCAAAAATGTTTTCTGTATCTATGAGATTTTTTTATGTTTTGTTTGTTCATTTTGTTCTTTAGATTCCACGTATCAGTGAAATCACATTTCATCTTCTGTCTTTTGCTGTCTGACATACTTCACTCAGCACAATATCCTTCAGGTCCATACATGCCAGATGGTGAGAACCCATTCCCTTCCATGGCTAAGCAATATTCCACTATTTATATGTACCACGTACTCTTCATTCATTTATCCATTGATGGACACCCAGGGTGTCTCCAGATCTTCGCCATTGTAAACAGTCCTGTAATGAACATATGGATGCACATGTCCCCTCAAAGTAGCATTTTGGGTTTCTTCAGAAAAATACCAGGAAATGGGATTACTGGGATCATCTTTGTCTCTTGTTATAGCCTTTGTTTTAAAGTCTATTTTGGCTGGTATAAGTATTACTACCACAGTTTTGTTGTTGTTGTTGTTATTATTGTTTCCATTTTCATGAAATATCTTCTTCCCATTCCTTTACTTTCAGTCTGTATGTGTCTTTCAATCTGAAATGAGTGTCTTGGAGGCAGCCTACGTAAGGGTCTTCTTTTCTTAGCCATTCAGCAACCCTATCCTTTGATTGGAGCATTTAATCCATTTATATTTAAAGTAATTATTTTTTAAAAAAGTAATTATTGATAGATATGTAGTTGTTGCCATTTTATTATTCATATTATTTTTTTTTTCCATCTTAAAGAAGTCCTGTTAATATTCCTTGTAATACTGGTTTCGTGGTGAGGAACTCCTTAGCTTTTTCTTGCCTAGGTAGCTCTTTATCTGTCCTTCAATTCTAAATGATAACTTTGCTGGGTAGAGTAATCTTGGTTGTAGGTCCTTGCCTTTCATCATTTGAATATTTCCTGCCCATCCCTTCTGGCCTGCAAAGTTTATGTTGAGAAATCAACTGATAGTCTTATGGGAGCTCCCTCCTAGGTGACTAAATGTTTTTTTCTTGCTGCTTTTAAGATTCTCTTTGTCTTTAATCTTCAGCATTTTAATTATGGTGTGTGTGGTGTGGGCGTCTTTGGTTTTAACTTTTTCGTGACTCTCTGCACTTTCTGAGCTTGTATATCCATTTCCTTCACCAGGTTAGGAAAGTTTTCAGACATTATTTCTTCAAGTAGGTTTTCAATTCTTTGTTTTGTCTCTTCTTCTGGTATCCCTATAATGAGAATGTTGGTATGTTTAATATTGTCCCAAAGTCCCTTTAAACTCTCCTCATTTATTTTTTTTTTGGGGGGGATTCTTTTTTCTTTTTCTTTTCTGATTGGGTGTTTTCTACTACCTTATTTTCTAAATCGCTGATTCGATTCCCTGCTTCATCTAATCTACTGCTGATTTCATGTAATGTATTCTTTATTACCATTATCAGGGTCTTTATTTCTGACTGGTGCCTTTTTATGTTTTCTATCTCCAATTTTATATTTCCTATCTCTTTGTTGAAGTTCTCCCTGAGATCACTGAGCAGCATTATAACCAGTGTTTGGAACTCTGTGTCTGGTATATTACTTGGCTCCATTTTGTTTACTTCTTTTTTCTGGAGATTTGTTCTGTTCTTTTATTGGGGAAATGTTTCTTTGATCTCCCCATTTTAGCTTTCTTCCTGTGTTTGTTTCTATGTATTATTAGGTAGGGCTGCTATGCCTCCCAACCTTAGTAGAGTGGCCTTATGTAGTAGGTGTCCTGTGGGACCCAGTGGTGCAATATCTTTGGTCACCAGAGGCAGGTGCTCCAGGTGTGTCCCGTGTGTGAATTGTGTGTGCCCTCCTGTTGTGGTTAAGTCTTGGTTGCTCTATGCATGTCAATGGGAGGGATTGACCTCAGGCTCACTGGTTGTAAGAACTGGCCATGACTACGATGCAGGATCTGTTGTACAAAGACTGACCCTACAAAGCAGGGATCACTTTAGTGGGGCTCTGGTGCTTTCCCAGTCTGTACTTTGGGTGTGTCATCCTTGGAGGCAGACTGGTAATGCTCAGGCCCACTTGGAAGCTGCTTACTGGCTGCCCATCCCTGGAACTCCTGGGAGGGGACCTGCTGCAGTCCAAGTTCAGCAGAAGTCTGTGCCCTGCCAAGGGTCACCTGGCATGAGCCACAAAACAATCCAGCGATAGGCATTGCCTACGCTGTGCTTGGAGGTACCTTGAGAGTCCAAACCATGAACCAAGCCTGGCTGTCACTAGTGCAGGTGCAGGGTTGCTTAGCCAGAGTTGTGGGACATGCCAAATACTTCTACTTTAGGTTTTGTGAACCTTTGAGAGATTTTAGGAAAGTTGGAAGCATAATCCAAGACCGGCTTTTTCTATGGAAAAGCCAGTGGAAGAGGCTTAGGTTGGTGCAAAGTTGGGTAGGGGTGGGGTCTGAGGGAATAACTAGGGCAGATGAAGCGTGATAACCAGTTTGATGGAGACTCAGATATAGCATCTCTGTGCATCTGCACACAGGCAGGGGCAGGGCTCAGTAAAATCATATGGTTCTCTGCTTTTTCTATCTGACTTATTTCGCTTAGCATTATACTCTCAAGATCTATCCATGTTGTCACAAATGTTCTTATATCATCTTTTCTCACCACCAAATGGTATTCCATTGTGTATATATACAACCACTTATTTATCCATTCATCTATCGAAGGACATTTTGGTTGTTTCCATGTCTTGGCCACCATAAACAAAGCTGCAATGAACATTGGAGCACACATGTCTTTATGTATAAATGTTTTCAGAATTTTTGGGTAGATACCCAGGAGAGGGATTGCTGGGTCATATGGTATTTCTATTCATAATTTTTTGAGGAACCTCCACACTGTCTTCCATAATGGCTGCACCAGTTTGCATTCCCATCAACAGTGTATGAGGGTTCCTTTTTCTCCACAGCCTCTCCAACACTTGTTACTATTTGTCTTGTTGATGATAGCCATTCTGACTGGGGTGAGGTGATATCTCATTGTGGTTTTTATTTGCATTTCTCTGATGATTAGTGATGTTGAGCATTTTTTCATATGTCTATTTGCCATTTTTATGTCCTCTTTAGAGAAATGTCTCTTCAGGTCCTCTGCCCATTTGCAATTGGGTTGTTTGTTTTGTTGTTGTTGAGTTTCATGAGATCCATGTATATTTTAGATATTAGCCCTTTATCGGAGGCACTGTTTGCAAAAATCTTCTCCCATTCAGTTGGTTGCCTCTTTATTTTGTCGATGGTTTCTTTTGCTGTGGAGAAGCTTTTAAGTTTCATATAGTCCCATGTGTTTATTTTAGCTTTTACTTCCATTGACTTTGGAGTCAAATTCATCCAATGCTCTTTGAACCCAAGGTCCATAAGTTTAGTACCTATGTTTTCTTCTATGCAGTTTATTGTGGCAGGTCTTATGCTTAAGTCTTTGATCCATTTTGAATTAATTTTGGTACATGGTGACAGATAGCAGTCCAGTTTTATTCTTTTGCACGTGGCTATCCAATTCTCCTAGCACCATTCAATGAAGAGGCTGTCTTTCTTCCATTGTATGTTTTTAGCTTCTTTGTCAAAAATTATCTGTCCATATTCATGTGGTTTTATTTCTGGGTTCTCAATACTATTCCATTGGTCTATGTGGTCTGTTTTTCTGCCAATACCATGCTGTTTTGATTATTGTAGCCCTGTAGTACACGCTAAAGTCAGGGAGTGTGATACCTCCAGTATTGTTCTTTTTTCTTAAGATTACTTTGGCTATTAGGGTCTTTTGTGGTTCCAAACAAATCTGATGATTTTTTGTTCTATTTCTTTAAAAATGTCCTTGGGATTTTGATGGGGATTGCATTAAATCTGTATATTGCCTTGAGTAGCATGGCCATTTTAACTATGTTGATTTTTCCAATCCATGAGCATGGAATGTCTTTCCATTTCTTTGAGTCTTCTTCAATTTCTTTTGAAAATGTCTTATAGTTTTCAGCATATAGGTCCGTCACATCCTTTGTTAATTTTATTCCTAGGTATTTTATTCTTTTTCCTGCAATTGCTTTTTTGTATTTTGGAATTGCTTTTTGTATTTCTTTTTCTGAGATTTCATTGTTAGTATATAGGAATGCAATGGACTTTTGTACATTGATTTTTTAACCAGCAACTTTACTGTATTCATTGATCATTTCTAATAGCTTTTTGGTGGAGTCTTTATAATTTTCTATATATAGCATCATGTCATCTGCAAAGAGTGATAATTTAACTTCTTCGATCCCAATTTGGATGCCTTTTGTTTCTTTCTCTTGCCTGATTGCTCTGGCAAGAACTTCCAACACTATGTTGAAAAGCAGAGGTGGTAGGGGACAGCTCTGTCGTGTTCCGGAACGTAGAGCAAAGGGCTTCAGTTTTTCACCATTAATTATGAGATTAGTTGAGGGCTTATCATAGATGGCCTTTATTATGTTAAGGTATTGTCCTTCTATACATATTTTATTAAGTGTTTTAATATAATGGATGTTGTATCTTGTCAAATGCTTTTTCTGCATCAATTGATATAATATATGATTTTTTATCTTTCTTTTGTTTATGTGATGTATCACATTGATGGATTTGCAGATATTGAACCATCCTTGTGCCCTGGGGATGAACCCCACTTGGTTGTGATGAATAATCTATTTAATGCATTGTTGTATTCGATTTGCTAGAATTTTGTTTAGGATTTTTGCATCTGTATTCATCAGAGATATTGGTCTGTAATTTTCTTTTATTGTGTTGTCCTTACCAGATTTCGGTATCGGGGTGATGTTGGCCTCATAAAATGAGTTAGGGAGTATTGTTTTTTCTTCAATTTTTTGGAAGAGTTTGAGCAGGATTGGTATTAGATCCTTTTTGAAGGTTTGGTAGAATTCACTAGTGAAGCCATTTGGTCCAAGACTTTTGTTTTTGGGAAGGTTTTGGATGACTGATTCAATTTTATTACTGGTGATCAGTCTGTTTAGATTTTCCAGTTCTTCGTGGTTCAGCCTAGGAAGGCTATATGTTTGTAAGAACTTGTCCATTTCTTCTAGGTTATTCAATTTGGTGGCATATAGTCCTTCACAGTATTCTAGGATGATCCTTTGTATTTCTGTGGTGTCCGTGATAACTTCTCTTTTTCATTTCTGATTTTGTTAATTAGTGTATTTTCTCTTGTTATCTTAGTGAGCCTAGCCAATGGTTTGTCAATTTTGTTAATCTTTTCAAAGAATCAGCTCTTTGTCACATTATTTTTTTCTATTGTCTTTTTGTACTCTATTTTATTTAGTTCTGCTCTGATTTTTGTTATTTCCTTTCTTCTGCTGACTTTTGGTTTCATTTGTTCTTCTTTTTCTACTTCTTTAAGGTGTCACATGAGGTTATTTATTTGGGATTTTTCTTGTTTCTTGAGATAGGCCCGTAATGATGTAAATTTCCCTCTTAAAACTGCTTTTGCTGCATCCCAAAATTTTTGGTAGGATGCATTTTCATTGTCATTTGTTTCTATGTATCTTTTCATCTCTCCTCTAATTTCTTCTTTGACCCAGTCGTTCTTTAAATGTATATTGTTTAATCTCCATGTATTTGTGTTTTTTCCTGCTTTCTTTTGCAGTTGATATCCAATTTCAAAGCCTTGTGATCAGAGAATATGCTTGGTATGATTTCAATCTTCTTAAATTGGCTGAGGCTGATTTTATGTCCCAATATTTAGTCTATCCTTGAGAATGCTCCATGTACACTAGAAAAGAATGTATAGTCTGATGTTTTAGAAAGAAGTGCTCTATATATCTCAATTATGTCCGTTTCATCTAATGTGTCATTTAGAGCTAATATTTCATTATTTATTTTCTGTTTGCATGATCTATCCATAGCTGTCAATGAGGGATTTAAGTCTGCCAGTATAATTGTGTTTTGGTTAATTTCTCCCTTTAGTTCTGTTAGTAGTTGCTCGGTATATTTCGGTGCTCCCTGATTGGGGGTATAAATATTGATGACTGTTATGTCTTCTTGTTGTATAGTTCCCTTTACCATTATGAAATGTTCATCTTTGTCTCTTATCACCTTATTCACCTTGAAGTCTGTTTCATCTGATATGATTATGGCTACATTTAATTTTCTCTGGGTACCATTTGCTTGGAGTGTCAATTTCCAACCTATCACTTTGAGTCTATGCTGGTCTTTGTAGCTGAGATGTGTCCTTGGAGACAGCATATGGTTGGGTTTAGTTTTTTAATCCAATCTGCTACTCTGTGCCATTTTATTAGTGAGTTCAGTCCATTTACATTTAGGGTGATTATTGATACATGAGAATTTCCTGTCACTCTATCTTTAGTTTTCTGGTAAGGCTGTGTCTCCATTGTTTCTTTGCCTTTTTGTTGTTTTCTATTATTTCTGTGTAGTGGTATTCTATGATGTTTCCCTCTGTTTCTTCTTTTATTACAGTATATATTTCAGTTCTGGATTTTTTCTGAATGGTTACCCTTAAGTTTATGTAAAAGAAAGTTTGATATTTAGAGTATTCCATTTTCTTCAGCATGCTTACTTTCTCCATTCCCATATCCCGGTTCAGGCCTTTACTCTCCCCCTTTTTATGTTTTGGTTGCCACAAATTGTCCCTGTTGATGGTGGTCGAATAGCCTCCTTTAGTATTTCTTATAGTGCAGGTCATGTATTAGAAAATTCCCTCAGCTTCTGTATGTCTGGAAAGGTCTTTATTCCTCCTTCACATCTAAAGGATATCTTTGCTGGATATATTATTCTTGGCTCATAATTTCTCTCTTTCAATTGTTTGAATATTTGGTTCCACTCCCTCCTGGCTTGTAGAGTTTCTGCTGAAAAATCTGATGATATTCTAATGGGCTTTCCTTAGTAGGTTACCGTCTTCTTTTCCCTGGCTGCCTTGAGGATTCTTTCTTTGTCGTTGATTTTAGACAGCTTCAATACAATGTGCCTTGGATATGGCCTGTTGGGATTGAGGTAATTAGGTGTTCTATTTGCTTCTTGGATTTGATGACCCAGTTGTGTCCACAACTTTGGGAAGTTCTCATCGACAATTTGTTTCAATATAGTCTCTGTTCCCTTCTCTTTTTCTTCTCTTTCTGGTATGCCCATTATTCTTATATTGCTCATTCTGATGGAGTCAGAAAATTCTTGTATAGGTCTTTAATTTCTTTTAAGTCTCAAGTCTCTTTCTTCTTCCATAGAAAGAAGAAAGATAGAAACCTGTGTAATTTCCAGGTTTCTATCTTCAGTGTCACTGATTCTTTCCTCTATCTGGTCAACTCTACTACCTAAGCTGGTTATTTCATTCTTAATTTCTTCTATTGAGTTCTTAATATCCAGAAATTTCGTTTTGTTCTTTTTTAAAATTTCAATCTCTTTAGTAAAATGCTCATGTTTTTCTTTGATTGTGTTTCTCAGCTTATTAAACTGTCTTTCTCTATTTTTTTTGCATCTCATTGAGTTTTTTCAGAACTGCAATCTTGAATTCTCTGCCATGTAAGTCACATATTTCCATATCTTTAACTTCATTTCCTGGAGACTTTTCACTTTCTTTCTGAGCTGCCTTGTTGCCTTGGTTATTCATGGCAATTACTGATTTATTATTTCTCTTCCTAGATATCTACAGGAGTGGCTTCTGCAACAGGTTGATAGGACGAGGTCTTTCTTTTGTTTTCCAGTACTTGTTGGTCGAATGTTTTATTTTCTCTCCGACAGCAGCCTTTTTCTTCTCTCTCACACAGTAGTGCTATGTTTTCTCTGCACTATTCCTGCTTCTCACACAATGGGGGGATTCCCTGGGAGACGGGCTTCTCCTCTGTTAATAGTTCACCTGGGTCACAGGGCACAGTGTCCATGTGGGTATGCGGAGAGCTTTTGAAGTTCCAAAGATCTCCCTGCACCACATTCAGAGCTCATATGTTTCAGCAGTTCTGTTTACTCCTGCAAGGATCTGCCCAGATAGGTGGGGCCAGGGGCGGGGTGAGTTGTGAGAGGTGGCCCAGAGCAATGGCAGCGACCACCACCACAGCCAGTCCCGCTTCCACAGCTCCCTCCCCTTTTCCAGAACTAGTTGGGCTGGGAATCGGTGTCTTCGGTCCACAGTTCTCAGAACAGCAAATATTCTGTTCTTTTGATCTGGCACTGCTACTGTTTGGCTTTTAGCACCGGGCAGGTGGGGGCGGGGCGAGCTCTGGGAGGGTAAGGAGGGGGCTGCTAGTCTCAGTGCCTAAGGCTTCTGTTCTCTGCTTGGCAGTGAGGGCTTAAAGCACCATTTTTAGCCTTCTTCCCTCTGTCTTTTCTCCGAGATCTCTGCCGTGAGCGTTGGGTTCAGCCGTGTTGTATGCTGCCCCCTCAGCCCTGTGGGCCATAAGAGAGCCCTAGCAGTCTGAGTTCTTCCCTCTCCCGCAGCTGCAGTAGTTCCTGGGATGCAGCGAGCTCGGAGCACTGAGCTAGGTCTGAGTCCTGCGCCCACGCGGCTCTGTCTCCATACTTCTCCTTTCCCTCCTCCCCTGTTCGCGCGATTCTCCCACCTTTAGGTGAATTCAGTAGTGGGCCTCTTCGTCTTTCCTGTCTGCTGTTCAGGGAGTCCTTTGGGGAGTTATTGTTGTTCGATTAATTGTAAATTCCAGAGGAGCTTTACAGAGGCTCACCTCACGCCGCCATTTTGATGATGTCAATCCACCTTCTGATTTTTAATGGTCAAATGCAGGCATGGTATGAGCTCTTTCCACTTCTGTGCCCCTCCTCAATGTGGCTTATTCTGTGTGCCTTTATTTATAGGGCTTCGGCTCACCTAGACCTTAAGCAATTCACAGTTGATGTGATCCCAAGAGGAGTTGGCATTGTATACTTAGCCATGTTGACCAGAAATCCTAGAGTCATCTTTGACTTAGGGAAATGACTTAGCAAAGCATATTCCTGGTGAATACTTGTTTTTATTTTTTTCATTTTGTTTACATTATGCATTGTTATATGGCATTTATTTTTACCAGAGCGAAGGGCTTAGGTCTACAGTTTTGGGTAATGATATATTAGTGGTAAGTCTCAAATTTACTCTCACTGTTTAAACTTCTAAATTTCAAAAAGTTGGAGATTCTCAATAGAACTGTCTGCTGTTTTATGATTAATAAGCTTTTATATTTCAAGGATCACCTTAAATGTAAAGCCTGTGAAACAGATTTGATATCATTAGCCAATGTGTAAAAAATGTTTTCACACTTAAAAATAATGTATGAAAATAAATCCAATTGTTTCTCCTTCACTTTTTGCACTTTTAACAAAAAATGTATTTGGGGAGGGCATAAATTCATAGACATTCTTTTCAATCTGATGAAGATGCAAATACTGTGTGGATCATGTACATGGATGTTGGAAAAAAATTCTCACTCTGTACATATTTATAGATTACTCATTATTGCCAGATATTTTTTACTATATCCAAAAAAAATACTGGCATTGTGAGAGTAATTTGAATTTCTATATTTCCTTAAAAGCATTTTTAATTGTTTTTTCCTTCCAGGATTTTGAACATTTTGAACATCCAGGATTTTGTTGAACACTCTGTGCTTTCACACTAGGGCTTAAAATGAACAATTTATTAAAATGAGCAGTGCTCAATGATTCTTTACAACGAGATCTTTCTACTCTGGTTCTGAACTATTATGTTTACTTTATTTCTGTAGACAAAACAAAGAAGTAAACATGTTTAACAAGAAGGATAAGGGAGGAGGACAAGTAGGAGGAATTAAGTAGGGGAAGGAAAGGTACAGCCAGAAAGGGAGGGAGGGAGAAAAGTAGGAAAGGAGAGAGGGAGGGAAAATGGAGGGGACAGAAAAAGAGAGAGAACGATATTATTTCTTGTAAGACAAGTTAACTAAACTCATATCAAACTACTATGTGAATAATGTAACACTACCTACAGCAATTTTCCCCAATTTTTCCTGTTTATGCCTAAGCAAATTCAGTTCAATATCTTGCAGTAATATAGATATTTTGACCCTACACTTTGCCTATGTCATTCTTGTGTTCTATTGTACTGTCTATGTTCATAGGGTATCTTTGCTTGGATAGATAACTGCCACCTCACACTCATCAGGTCACAACTCTAGTTATATGTACATTAAAAACTACCATATATACCACCCAATCAGTTGGTAGCCATATTACTCTTAAAACTGTCTAAGTTTAGAACTTTGAAGTCCCATTTTACCCTTTGATATTTTAATTTTATCAAATTTGCTACTATTAAATAATTTTGTCTTCTAAATAATTCATGGATTTGCCCTTTCTTCTATCATGGCCATACCTTCATCATGTTCTCACTGGATGGTTCTTACAACCTCATGGTTAGCCTTCTAACTCTACCATTGTGGTAACCAGCCTTCAGTTTCGTCCCCAGTGATTTTTGTCTGATATTATACCCTTGTTTATTTCCTTCCCACATATTCCCATGGTTGGTCTTGAGACCAGTAAAATATGGCAGAGATGGAAATATATAACTTCTGATATTACATTACAAAAATGTAACATTTTCCATCATGGAGACATTCTCTCTTTCTTTCTTGTTCTCTCTTTTATTCTAAGATTTCTCGCTCTGGAGGAAACCAGTTGCCATGTTGTGAGAATTTTCATGTAACCTAAGTAGAAGCCCTATTGGCAAAGAATGGAGGCTTCCAGATAATAGCCAGTGAGAAATTAAGGCCTATCAACATGACCAAATTTAGATGTAGATTTTCCAGTCCCATTAAGCCTAGAGTCCTAGCTGACAGCTTGACTGCCATTTTGTGAAAGAACCTGAGCCAGAACACTTACGCTAAGGTGTTCCCTTAAGAAACTATAAAATACTATAACTTAATAAATGAGAGTCTTCTATGCTGTTAAATTTTGAGGTTTTGTTACATTGCAATAGACAACAAATACAATTTCTATTTTGTATATAGTTGTCACTTCCTCATATTATCAGCCTGCTTAAAATTCTCTAAAGGATTATAATTGTCTATTGCTTTTAGCTCAGATAACTCTGCTTACATTATTATAAACATTTTATTATCTTATTCCATCCTATCTAACATAAGACCTGTGAACTATTGACTCTTCTCTGAACCTAATTGTTCATTCCAATGCTACCTTTTGCTTATATTGCTCCACATTCCTGAATATTTTCTTTTCTTATCTCCCCTTATCTACATTCAAGGATCAAGCCACATTTAATTACCTCCATAAAGCCTTTTCCAATGGCTGTGCCCAACACACTGATTTCTTCTTTGGAGTTAACTAAATTTTACTTTAATG